>NW_024412428.1:25701336-25839456 GCF_014898765.1 Herpailurus yagouaroundi | reverse complement strand
CCAGTGCTGATAAACACTTGAAAATTAAGGCTTCCACAGACTCCTAGGACTTGATGGCCACAGAACGGACAGCTTTCTCTCTTTCAATGTCCCAGATCAGCCCTGAGAGGCTGAGACAACTTGTCCAGATGATACTGACGAAATAAACTCTCATCTCCTTCACTATGTCTCTCCTCCCCTTCCTGGCTTGATGGAAGGCAATGTCTGTTTCCTTTCACTTCTACAGTCAAACCACTAGCACCCTGACTTTGTCCACCCTTGGCACGCCCCTTCAAGATTCTGCTAGTCAAACGGTTTTAACTTTCTGAAAAAGTTGTGGAAGTGACTGCAGTTATGTTAATACTTTCACATGAAAACACTGGTTTAGCAACATTTTATATGCTTTATTGAAAGTTGACAAGTGCAACGGTTAAATACAGTGACACCTTACAGCTGTGTAGAGAACATGCACGGAAACAAATGCATATAACTACTATACAGGTAATATGCAGAAACCCCTACTGGGCGATCCATTTCATTAGCTAGAATGGATCATTTTTCAAAGTATTCAACCAGCTCAATCAAAAGACTTCAGCGAACAGGAATTTACTTCAAGATATTCAGCAACTAGAAGATCTCAGGTTACACAAAGTGACTGACAACGCCAAATTCTTAAAATTTCTTCAGGTGTGGTTTTCTTCATGTGGCATTTTTTCTGTAGATCTCTATATAAAAGACAATCCACACCTCTTCAGACAGCCAATGAGACACCTAGATTTCAATCTGTACAACCTAAATAGTAGTTACAGTCCTCTATTGTACAAAATAGTTACACTACATACACAAATATACAATAAGCAAAACAACCTTCATGGTAAGATAGCCTAGGTCCCAGCTACCTGTCACCGTCTCAGAGTTTTGTGTCATCCACTGTTTCAGAAAGAGGCACAGTACTATCGTTTTATGGATTTTTGGTGACAGTCGTCAGTTTGTACGATGAACCATGTTTCCCCTCATCTTAGGTGAGACTATGCGTCAGTCTTTACTCTGACCTCCCTTTCAAGTTCCTCATGGGGAAAAGGAGAGAGGAAAGTCCAGTGGAGCCCCACTGCTTCCAACCCCATGGAGTACACTACGTGCAAGCAGGAGAGAACTCTTGGGAGCGGGGATGGGGAGCAGGGAAGGGATGATGGAAAGGCACACAGCTCCTCAGCATGAACGGAACCACTTCTCACATATCTGCCAAGCTGCATGAGGTCCCAGTATATCCATGCTAATTCTCTGATTAACCTTTAATTCACCCAACTAAGAAATTTCTTCAAGCCAAAAGCACATGAGTGTTTAATACTGGAAAACAGAGACAATGGCATAGGTCAGCCTCACTTCTCTTGTGCAGCGAGCAATGAAATGGGTGACTGTAGAGGTGGATGGATTCCCCCTTGTACGTCTTCTCTGGTCTGTTCAGTTCAGACAGCAGCGGCCAGTTCTGCGGGGGCATGGGAGGCTATGCGGTTGGTCCTGAGCCCTGGGACGCTGGCTGGGCCGGGGGCTGTGTGGTCCCCTGTGGCTGTGTGGTCGCAGGCGGGGAGCCAGTCTGCAGCTGGGCCTGAAACTGGGCAAGCTGCTCAGGACTGGCTAGTGTCTTCAGCAGATTGTTTTCCTGCTCCAGCTGGGAATTTTTCTCTATTAGTTCTTTGATTTGCTCTTTAAGGACCTCCACTTCCTCTCTAACCGCATACATCAAATGGCTTTTCACCAGATCCTGAAAGGGGGGGGGGGGAAAAAAAAAAAAAAAAGGTTTAATTTAGTATTTCCCAGATTCTGAATTTCTAAAGCATTATTTTTGCATGATTCTCCGTAACCATTAGCAAATCCGGCCTTTATTTAAGCGGCCCTTTGAGCAATACAACCACAACTGTACAATACTTAAGTTCAATGCGTAAGGGATCAGGCTTTTAAAAAGCCTATGCTTTTTCTGCAGCCGTTAGCCAGGGATGCATACAGTGAGATCTCCTACTTGAGATGGCAAAAGGCACTGGGGTTCTGGAAGGCGGGGCGGGAGCCTGGCCGCCGGGATGTCCAGGCCCACATCCCCGCAGCAACGGTAGCTGCTTCCCCGCCCCCAAGTCCCTCCTTCCACCCCCCCACCACCACCCCCCCCCTCCACCGCCTCCCTCAGCACCGGCTGCAGCCAGTTCCTACAGAGCATGTTGCCGCATTTTCCTCCCTCCACCCCCGCCCCCCCTTTCGTGATTAAGCTGACATCACAGAAACCTGGGCAGACGACGCAGCCAATGGGAGCCCGAGTTATTTATAGCTCCGAATTAAAGGTTCGGAGTTTGCCTAGCAACAGTGGGCAGAGAATCCCGTGAGAAGAGCCACAGGCGCTGCTCCAATAACAAAGAACAGCCAAGGCGGAAATAAAAAATAGGAGAAATCCAGGCACAGTCTGAGAAGACAAAACTTTTCTCGGATTCTTCTTCATTGTGCAGTAGCCTACCTCACTGGGGATCTGTCTGTGCAAGGTCTAGAGGGCCCTTGAGATCCTCATCCTGTCCCCTCTCCTTCCCTAGTAAACCTTAAGATTCCTAGTAAAGCCACATCGCTAGAGACGTGACCACGACCAAAGGACGCACAGGGCAGAGCTTCCCTAGCAATTCCCTAGTAAAAAGGGGGGCACTTCGGCAAAAGTCCCGACGTTATGTGAAACCGACTGGGGAAGAGAGAACATTTAATACCCCCAAGGCCCGGATCTCTCTCCGGAGCAGCCATGGTATGTGGCTTCATGCTGGCCGAATGGAGACAGTGCCGGCATTTCTAAATGTATGAAGAGTAACCATCATAACTATGGATGCACTGCTTCCATCCTAATCTCTCGCTTTTTGTAATGTGCCCACATTTAGTACAAATGAGTTTTAATCAGTACATACCATAGCTTGCTCGATTTTGTTGTCAATAGCTACAACACTTGCACCAGAGGAGCTGGAAAAGAGGGGGGAGAAATCGATAAGTGGAATTTTTATAACATCCAAGACAAAAAGGATTTCCCAGTTCTGTGATGTTATTAGCATCATTTTTTGAACATTCTACAACGCTATGGAGTATTATCACCCTCCAGAAAACACCAGCCACTCTCTTACTAACTAATATCCCGACATTTCCCTATTTTAGTGAGTCACAAAAGGCTAAATTACATAATGTGGTAAAAGCCTGCTCTCTGGCCAGACCTGCGAAAAGAAAGCGATTCTAAACATTTCAAAAAGCAACATCCATGTCACCGTAGTCTCTCGGCAATGGACAAAGGAATTCGCCTGGCTATCTTTCACCTGCATTATTAGAAGTATCTCACGAGAAAATTTAAAGAAACTATCCCAGCCGACATTTACCTATTGTCAAGTCTCACAGAAGCGTTTTCAGTCCCCAGCAAGGATGACAAGAAAGAAATTGAAAAATGTCTCAGTTGGTAAACTCCTAGATCCATCGCCACTGGTCTACACCATTGGGATTTCATGCAATTGCAGCCAAAAACACCCTCGCGGAAAAAAAGGGAATACCAGCAGCCTTGTTTAAGCTAGATAAAAATCTTCTAGCTTTCTGCAGCCCAGGGAGAAACAGAAAACAGCAGCCCTAGTTTAAAGAAACCCAGCTTCTAGGGCTCGGCGATCCCGGGAAGATGCTGATCCCAACGCTGTGCGGAGAAGGCTCCCAGGTCTACAGCCGGGCTCCACTAAGGTTTTAGACCAGGACTCGAGCTCGGTGCAGAATATATGGAGGCAAGAGCCGCGCCGATTGGCCAGCACTGCATTGGAACCTCCCCCTTCTCCCTTCCCCGCCCTCTTCGCGCTTCCCCGGCCAACCCCCCCACCCCCACCTCCTGCCCCAGCCTCCCCATCGGATCCCGCTTTTCGGGTGGGCCGACCCAGGCCGCAGTGGACCCGCAGAGCTGAGGGGCCGCCTGAGGCCTCCACGGCCTCGGCAAGCTGCACCACTGCTTCGGCAGAAAACGTCAAGGGGTCCCTGAAAATACAATTGGGGCCCCGCACGTGCTTACGTTTAAGGGAGTCAGACCCCGTCCCAGGAGCTGCCTGTCCCTGAGGCTGCCGAACGGCGAAAGCTTCCTATTTGCAACCAGAACCGTCTGAGCTACTGGGCATGCCCAGTCCCACCGCTAAGACTTGGAGGAGCTCGAGTGTCTCGATTTCAATTATCTTGTTCTTACAGGCAGCAGTAATGGGAGGATTTTATAGGCAGTTTTATTTATAAGGACAATAATCGTACTGTAATAATACTTTTTAAGGAGGGAGTGAATTTTGGAGGGAAAAAAAATCACATTTGCTTTTTGAGAAATACCACCTTTCCATGGATTTATTACTTGTAGCAACAAAACAAAAAAATAGTACATATTCTTTGCTAGGCATGTATCTACTGAAGCAAAAAGGAACCCATCAGATGAAATCTGGTATATCTTCCCAAAATGTCCCTAGAGCCATAAACCTTAAAATCACATCTCCCCTTCTTCCATTTACAGCTAGAAAACTCAATCCACAGGTTGAATCCTACCTCGATCTATTTTCAGTAAGTCCCTAAAGCAAGTTTTTGGAAGTGGCAATTCCTATAAGTCTCAACCCTATGAGCCTTCTTACATCAGAAGGACTGAAATATTGTAAAGTATGTATTTCACCCTGAAGGCCATACTGACCAAGTCATTCCCTTCTCCAAACCCAAATCAAGAGAGCTGGGTGTAAAAAAGCTTAACCCTTTGCACATTTCCTCTATTAATTTAAAATACTTGCAAGAACGCACCAACTGAGGTTACAATTTAATATACTGAAAATCTAAGGCTTTAAATTTGCCTGATTATTATAGATTTCTATAGTTTGCGATTCAATACATTTTAGAAAGCAAATTTAACCTCTACAATACTGCCCTCTAATGGCACAATCCTATAAAACCACAAACAAAAAACTACAAATGGTAAAGACTTCTCTAATCCACAGGCAAGTTGTATCATCACAAATAACTCCAACATAAAATTTGACCGCAGAACAGATATATGTTAATATCCTATTTACACACACGCACACTGTCTTTTCTCTCTCAAGCAGGCATTCTTTCTCAAGTTAGCACCCTTTTATCCTCAGCATCCTTTAATTCGGGAAATTTTAATTGCCATCGGGGCCTTTCAGACATTTTTTTTTAAGTGGACCCAATACTGCCAGCGAGTATTTGGTTTTAGAAACGGTCTAAAGGAATTAGGAACCAAATGTGGTGAAAGTAGATGAAAAGGGCAATTCTCTTTTGGGTTAAAAACCAAAGTGTAACTAACTATAGAAAGGAGTAACATCTTCTTTATTGTAAGGATCGTAATAGTTTCCAAATTTTAAGTCTTTGATTTTGAATAACAATGTTTGTTAGCATTTTGTAATTTATAAAACTTATGAAATATCAAATTTGAGGAAGGCACCCATTGTCAATAAAAAGAAAAAGAGTAAGTGGAAAGCTTAAAAATCAATAATTCAGAAACTAGGGATGTGGTCTCTCTGTCTGGGAGTGCTTCGCAGAATTATTTACTACACAATAGTTTCTATATTTTGAAAGTTAAGGTTGCCACAAACTACCTGTGTAATTAAAATCATTTATATATTTTTAACTGAACTGCACAGGACAAGTTATTAAAGAAAGTATCATCCTAAACTGTAAAAAAAAGACCTTAAAAAATAAAACTATAAAAAAATAAAAAAATAAAACTCTAAGGTCATATGCAGAAATGAATTTAAAATTCCAGCTGAAATTTAAGATTACTAAATTAACTTAATTTTATTTATTTACGATGTTCCTGAACACAAACAGAAAGAAACAAGCTGTTATGCTTCCATTTCATTCAACATATCACCCACTGGATTAAGCTACAGAAGCCAGTATAAACCATCATAGTCCGTTTAACCCATATCTCTACAGAGGGACATTACAGTCACCTCCAGTACTTTGCTATTTTAAATAAAATTGCAAGAAATATTTTGTATGTACATCTTTGATCATTTGTGTATATATTTCTGGAGAATTTGCCAGGGCCAAGAGAACATAAAAGCCCACCAGAATTACTAGAAACCTATTGCCTTTCATATCTTCTACACAAATGGGCTAGATTCCTTTCAAACTAGATTTTTATATGCAAACTGGAAAGACAATTTGAAAAAGAAGGCAAATTAGCTGGAGAAAAACTCCACGGAGGGGAAACCTGGGGTCAGAAATGTTTGAGGCACAGTGGCTAGAATTACTGTCAAAGATTCTTCTCTTTGTAAGACAAAACATCTAAGAGTCGGGTGCAAGTCGGAGCTCAACAAAGACTAGCTGATAGGACGGGGAAAACACTGCCTTCGGGAGAAACCCCTAAGGGCATGGGTGACAATAGCCATCTTCAGACGTGGGGCAGAGATCAGGTCTCACTCCCTGGGGAATCCGAGCCCAAGAAACGGCCTGAACATTAAAGATAGGTGTATTTGTTGTTTTCATTTTGTTTTATTTTGCCTAAAAGCCTCTTCTCTGGATTCCAATTCCATCACCTCTGCATACTGGGAGCAAGCAAGCTAGGATGGGAGAAGAGGAGCAGGGGCAGGGCCTGTGTTTTTAATTCATTCAGTAATGCGTGCTTTTCTTCCCAACTTCACCTGACTTGGCCAATATAGGTACAGTTGGACATCTGACGCTCAAACAGGATAACCTGATTCTCCCTCTGTCCAAACTCCCTGTAAATCTAAAGTGACTGCTGGGGAGGAGGCTGAAGCCTATCGCGCTATGTCTGACCAAATCTTACGGTCTGGGAACTACCAGCTCACTTACTTTACACTCACTGGGTGCTGAGTGGGCTTACGGGGTTTAGCAAGTAAAGCTACAGGACTTCCAATTAAAAGTGAACTGCAAATAAACAACAAATAATGTTTTAGTGCTGCATCCCACACACTGTGGGAATAATAAATCGTTCCAAAGAAATCAAAACAAAATTCAGCCGTATCTGAAATTTCCTTGATTTCCATAGAAAAGTTGGAAGATAAAGAGGAGAAAATCTTCCAAAAAGTAGAATAAAGGAGATGGAATTGAGAGAGAAAAGATAAGAAACCAAAAGGATAAATCCAGGAGGTCCAACATCAGAAATCAGATGATTCCAAAAAACACAGACCAAAGAAATCATTTAAGAATTTTTCCTCAGCTGAAGGGCACAAGTTCTCCAGACTAAACAAGATGACCAAATGGCCACCACAATAAATGAAAAAAAGCCCTACACCAAAGCACAACACATGAAAGTAAAGGTCGCTTGGGACAGGGAAAATCCGAAAAGCTTCCAAACAGAAAAAACAAGTTCTAAACATAGGAACAAAGATCAGAATGGTTTTTGCTGGCTATCAGGAAACAATGGAGAAAATTCTGAGAGAAAAAATTCTCACTTGGCCAAATTATCATGTAAGCATAAAGGTAGACCAAAAGCATTTTCAGACATTTCAGACACCAAAATGGAGGAAAAGGTTAACATTTTTAAAAAATAAGGACTATCGTATATTTCAAAAGGAAAAAAAAAAAAGAAAAGAAAAATGTTTCAATAGGAAACATGAACCAGGGGCTCAAACACCGGAGAGAAGGGAAGGAATGAACAGGGTGATCGGGAAGGAGAGCTCAAGACGACAGCTGCTGAGCAAGCCTGAGCAGCATCTGATCTGTAAGGTGCAGAAAGATGGGAGCCTCTGGGAGGAAGAGCTCTGTGGCTGGGAATTCACAGAGAGATGATCCAATTCGGCTGAACATTTGCAAGGGGAGCAGAGCTACAGACAGGTGTAAGACAGATCTAATGGAACCACTGGATAAGTCTGAAGACAATCTTACAGAAAATAAAAGAAAAAACTAGTAGGCTTATCAATAAAATTTACACAACTATATTAATTTTGAAGAACTGTTATCAGTTTAACTTTAAAAACTTAATTGTACGAGGAAGGTGGTGGGAAGAAAAACTGAGCCCTAGGAACGGTTTAAAGCCGCTAAATCTGAATCGATAGCTTGATTATAAAATACATAAAAGTGAAAAAGCAAGAAATAACAGTATAAATATATCACATAGACATGAGCAGGTAAATATGAGAAAAGATAAAAATTAAAAGTGGCTGCCCATGAGGAATAGATGGGGGGGACTGAAAAAAAGGATATATTTTTTTCTAGTCACTCTGTGTGATCTTTAGGGATGCACAGGTCTTTTCCTAAAGGAGAAGAAAGAAAATGGAAGCTGCAGAGGGTTCCTGTGCTCCCAGGCTTCAGCGAAGTGCTCATCAGCACAACCATGTGAGGAAACTACCCACGATGGGAAAGAGCCACCCAAGTGGAGGAGGCAAAAACAAACGAGTTTTGGAAGTAATACAGGGTCAGGAATTGTTGGTGTTACTACCAGCCAGAGATAAAAACAAAAAACAAAACAAAATGCTTATAAACATGGGGCACCAGCTATTTAGATATTCAGAAGGATACTGCTAAAGTAGATGGGAAAAATTAGTTCTAAACTAAAGGGTGTTTTGGTCTTGTGCAAAGCAGTTTTAAAGAAAGCCTTAAAGATCAGACTGTTTCCAAGTAACTTAATTTTGTCCCAAAACAAAGCTCTAGGATATTAAATAAACACTTAGCATCCAATAATTCACAGTGTCTGGCATCCAATGAAAAGTACCAGGCATATAAACGCAGGGAAATATAACGCATAACAAGGAAGAAAATCAATCAAAATGACCCAGATATGACAAAGATGATATAATTTGTAGACAAGGATATTAAAACAATTATTATAACCATACTTTATATGTTCAAGAAGGTAGAGGGAAAATTAGCATATTAAGTAGAGGTATGGAAGTTATAGAGAAATACATTTCTGAAAATGAAAAATATAATGTTTGAGAAGAAAAATACACTGCATGGGATTCACAGTAAATTAGAAAGAGTGGAAGAAATATTAGTGATACATTTGCAATAGAAACTATCCAAAATAGGGGCGCCTGGGTGACTCAGTCGGTTAAGTGTCAGCTCTTGATTTCGTTCAGGCCATGATCTCTTGGTATTTGTGAGATAGTGTGGAGCCTGCTTGGGATTATCTTTCTCCTTCTCTCGCTTCCCCCCACCCCCTGCTCATGCTCACACTCCCTCTCTGTCTCTCTCACAAAAAAAAAAACATACATTGTTTTGTTTTGTTTTGTTTTGTTTTGTTTTGTTTTAAAAAGAAACTAAAGTAAAACACAGGGAGGGGGAAAAACTGAAAAAAAAAAAAAAAATAAAACAAAAAAAAAAAAAGAAAAAAGCGTCATTGCACTGTGGGGCAATTTCAAGCAACCAAATGTATCTTTAGTAAAGTCTCTAAAGAAGAGAAAAGGGAAAGAGGAAAAATATTTGAAGAAATAATGGCAATTTGCCCCAAATCTTATTAAACAATAAATCCGCAGATCCAAGAAACTAAGCCTCAAGCAAGAGGATTGTGAAGAACACTACAATAAAGGTGTGCCATATTCAGATGGCTTAAAACCAGTGAAAATGAGAAAATTTAAGAGCAGCCCAAGAAAAGAAAGAGATTATACACAAAGCAACAAAGATAATGTAGCCGACTTCAGGTTGGAAACAACACTAGACAGAAGGCAGTACAGCAATATCTTTAAAGTGCTAAAAGAAAAAATTTAAAAACATGTCAACCTACAATTCTATGCCCAGTGAAAATATCTGTCAAAAATAAAGGTGAAATTCATTCTTTTTTCACACATACAAATGCTGGGAGTATTCATCACAGGCACACCCTACACTGTAAGAAATTCTAGAGCAAGTTCTTCTGACAGAAGGAAAATGATACCAGCTTGCAATCTAAATCTACAGAAAACCATGAAGAGCATCAGAAATGGTAACTAGGTGGTTAAATACAAAAAAAAAAAAAAAAAAAAGTTCCCTAACAATTTCTTCTAAGAGATAAATAAATAACTGTTTACTGTTGACGGACTCATAGATACAAGAAACAAACTGTTGGTTACCAGAAAGAGGAGAAATTGGGGGCGGGGGCAGGTCAAAATAGATGAAGGGGATTAAGAGGTAGGCAGTTGCAGTTAGAAAATAAGTCATGGGGTTGTAAGGTGCAGCATAGGGAATATAGTCATAACATTGTAGTAACTTTGTGTGGTGACAGATGGTAACTAGACTTCTCACTGAGATCATTTCATAAGGTATAAAAATATCAAATCACTATGCTGTACACCTGAAATAGGATTTCGAATGTCACTTATACTTCAATGAAAAAATTAAAATTGAGGGGTGCCTGAGTGGCTCAGTCAGTAGAGCATCCAACTTGGGCTCAGGTCATGATGGCACAGTTCCTGACTTGGGTCCCGCATTGGGCTCGCTGCTGTCGGCCCAGAGCCCGCTTCCTATCCTCTGTCCCCCTTTCTCTCTGCCCCTCCCCCGCTCAGGCTCGTGCTGTGTCTCTCTCTGTCTCTCAAAAATAAACAGTAAAAAAATTAAAATTGAAAAAATATGACTAAATGTTTAAGGCAGAAATAAGAACAGTGTATTGGGAGGCGGGTGGCCAACAACATATGTAGAAGTAAAATGTAAGACAAAAATAGTACGCAGGCCAGGAGGAGAGAAGCAGCGTACAGCATTAGATTCTTACGTTACTTGAAAATACACTATTATGAGATACATACTAAGAACTCTAAAATAACAACTGAAATTACAATATAAAGAGTCATAGCTAATGAGCCAATAAAGGCGATGAAGTGGAATCATAAGAAAATATACAATCTAAAAGAAGATAGAATAAGAAGAAAGGGGAATAAAGAACGGAATGAAAACCAATTACCAAGATAGTAGACTTCTACCAACTATAGCAATAATCACATTAAATGTAAATGGTCCCAATTAAACACCTTAATTAAATGGTAGCAGTGGTCGGGGTGCCTGGGTAGCTCAGGGGGTTAAACATCCAGCTTCAGCTCAGGTCATGATCTCTAGGTTCATGAGTTCCAGCCCTACCTCAGGCTCTGTGCTGACAGCTCGCAGCCTGGAGCTTGCTTTGGATTCTGTGATTCCCTCTCTCTCTGTCCCTCCCCTGCTCACACTCTGTCTCTCTCTCTCAAAAATAAATAAACATTTAAAAAAAAAAAAAAAAAAGGTAGAGGTTGTCAGATTGAATTTTTTTTTTTTTTTAAAGGCAAGATGGGGTGCCTGGGTGGCTCAGTGGGTTAAGAATTAGACGTCAGCTCAGGTCATGATCTCATGGTTCCTGAGGTATCCGGCTCTCAGAGCCCTCTCTGTCAGCACAGAGCCCACTTGGGATCCTGTCTCCTTCTCTCTCTGCCCCTCTCCCTCTAGCTCTCTCTCAAAACTAAATCAACTTTAAAAAAAAAAAAAAAAGGCAAGACAAAACTATATGCTGCCTGTAAGAAACATATTTTAAGTATAAATGCACAAATAGGTAAAATAAGAGGATGAAAGGTGATATTGTATGTTAACAATAATCAGAAGAATGCTGAAGGCTATATTATTCAAAGTACACTGAAGAGCAAAGATCATTTCACAATGAATAAAGGGCCAATTCATCAAGAGGTCATAAAAATCTTAAATGTTCACACAGTGACAGCAAAGCTTTAAAATACACGAAGCAAAAATTGATAGAATTGCATGAAGATATAGAAAAATCCACAATTAAAGTTGGAGTTTTCAATAACCTCTCAATAATTGGGAAAAAAAACATAAGCAGAAAATAAGTAAAGATATAGAACGCTTAAACAACACTGCCAACCACTTGACCTAATTTATTTTTGTAGAACAGTCCATCCAATAACAAGAGAATACACATGCTTTTCAAGCACACATGGATTTTTTTTCCAAGATAGAGTATATTCTGAGCCATAAATCAAGTTTTAATTAATTTAAAAGGATTCACATTATACCATGTAAATTCTCTGAGCACAGTGTTATTAAAATAGAAATCAACTACAGAAAATTATCTGGAAAACCTCCAAATATTTGGAAATACAACAACACATATCTAACTCATGGGTCAAATAAGTAATCAAAAGAGAAATTAGGAAATATTTTGAACTGAATGACAAAAACATGGCATATCAAATTTATTTCAATAAATTTAACAACTTAGATGAAATGGACAAATTCCTAGAAAGATACTATCAAAACTCACTTGAGGAAGAACAGGTAACATAAATAGCTCTGTGTCTATTTTAAAAATTAACTTGTAGTTCAAAATCTTCCTACACAAAAAACCCTTAAGCACAGATAGATTCACTGGTGAATCCTACTAAACATTTGAGGAAGAAATAATACCCATTCTACACAAACTCTTCCAGAAAATTGAAGAGGAGAAAACACTTCCCAGCCTATTCTAGGAGACCAGCATTTCCCTAATAGTAAAACCAGATAAAGACATCATAAAAATCTAAACACATAAAAGGAAAACCACAGACCAATAAACATAGATGTAAAAATTCTTAACAAAATTTTAGCAGAATGAATCCAACTAGACATACAAAGGATAACAAATACATCTTAACCAAATGGCATTTATCCTAAGAATGTAAGGTAAACATGTGAAAATCAGTCAATGTGATTCACCCTATCAATAGACTAAAGAAAAACCATAGGATCATCTCAATAGATGCAGAAAGAACAACTGACAAAATTCAATATCCATTCATGATTTAAAAAAAAACAAAAAACAAAAAACTTCTAACAGAATAGGAATTGAAGAGATTTTCCTCAACCTGATAAAGGATGTCTATCTATAAAACACACTCAGCTTACATCATACTTAATGGTAAAACAATAAACACTTTTCCCTAAGATTGGAAACAAGGCATGTCCACTCTCATCACTCCTATTCAATCTGATACTGAAAGTAATAGGCAATAAGGCAAAAATTAATATATAAATAGCATCCAAATTGGAAAGAAGAAAGAGTATCTGTATTCACATGACTATGTACAAAATCCCAAAGAATCCAAAAATAAGTTACTAGAACTAACAAGAAGCATGTTTAACAGGGTCACAGAATATAAGTTCAATATAGAAAAATCAATTATATTTCTATATACTAGCATGAACAAGTAAAACTTAAATTTTACAAAGTTCCATTTACAATAACATAAAAAACAAATGAAATAGGTATAAATCCAACCAAATATATACAAGATCTTTACGCTGAAAAACTACAAAACACTGATAAAAGAGAACCAAATAATAAGGTTAGATATACCATGTTCATGGATTGAAAGAGTCAATTATTATGTTAATCCCTCCTCCCCTTAACTAATGTATAGATTCAGTGTGATCCTAATCAAAATTCCATCAAGACCTTTTGTGGAAAATGACAAAGTGATTCTAAAATGTACATGTAAATGCAAAGGAATTGGAATAACCAAAACAATTTTAGAAGAACAAAGCTGAAAGACTGCACTACCTTATCTCAAAACTTTCTGTGAAGCTACTCTAATTAAGATGGCATGGTATTGATGAAAGAACAGAGGTACAAAGCAATAGAACAGAACAGAGAGGTCAGAAATAGAGCCACACATATGTAGCAAATTGATTTTCAACAAAGATGTAAAGGTGATTCAACACAGAAAGACAATCTTTTCAATAAGTAATGCTAAAACAACTACATAGCCATATACAAAATAAAAACATAGCAAAAAAAAAACCCCAACTTGATCCATTTCTCCCACCAAATGAAACATTAACTTAAAATGGACCATAGACCTAAATGTAAAATCCAAAAATTTCTGTAAAAAAAAAAAAAATAGGAGAAATCTTTGGAACCCTGAATTAGGTAAAGATTTCTTAGATAGAACACCAAAAATACACTCCATGAAAGAAAAAAGAAAACAAACAAACAATAAACTGGACTTAAAAAGCTCCAGGCTCTGAGCTGTTCACACAGAGCCCCACACAGGGCTCTAACTCACAAACCGTGAGATCATGACCTGAGCCAAAGTCAGATCTTAACCGACTGAGCCACCCAGGTGCCCCAACAATAAGCTGGGCTTTATCAAAATGAAGAATTTGTTTTTTGAAAGACACTGCTGTAAGAATGAAAAGAGAAACTACAGACTGGAATTAAATATCGCAAGTCACATACGTAATAAAAGATCTATATCTAGAATATGTAAAGAACTCGCAAAACAAGAGAACCTAATTTTAAAAAGAGGCAAAAGATACTTCATCAAAGAAGATATATGAATAGTAAATAAGCACATGGGAAAAATACTAAACATCATTAATCATTACAGAAATGCAATTTCAAACCATAATGAGACACTACTGCACACCTATTAGAATGGCTAAAATTAAAAAAAAAAATTAAACCTAAAAATACCAACTGTTGATGAGACAGCAAAACAACCGGAATGCTCATATATTGGTGGCAGGAATGCCAAATGTTATAACCATTATGCAAGAACAGTTTAGCAGTTACTTATTAAGCCACACACTTTCCATAAAATCCAATAATCCCAACCCAAGTTATTAAGTGAAAGGAAAACTTATGCTCTCACAAAAATCTGCAAGTGAACGTTTTGAGTGGTTTTATCATAATCCCTCAAAATTGGAAGCAACCCAGAGGTGCCATCTCTTGGGTTGGGCTCAGGTCATGATCCCAGGGTCATGGGATCAAAACCCCACTTTAGATTCTCTCTTTCACAAGTGCTCTCTCTTTCTCTCTGCCCCACCCCATCCTGCTCCCCCCCCTCTCAAATTAAAAATATATATATATAAATATAAATATAAATATATATATAAATATAAATTAAAAAAAAAAAATATATATATATATAGGAAGCAACCCAAATTTCAATCAGTTACTTATACAAACCATGGTATACCTTATATAAGGAAATACTACTCCGCGGTGAAATGAACTGGACTACTGATTCACCTCACAAATGAATCTCAAATACATTACAGTAAGTGAAAGAAGCCAGGCTGAAAAGGCTGCTGAACATATGATTCCATTTAGATGCATTCTAGCAAAGGCAAAACTATAGGGACAGAAAACAGAAGTTGTCAGAGCTTTGGGGTAAAAGAGGGGGAGGTTTTGTGGGTAACAGAACTGTTTCTTGATGGTGGTATCCCCACTGTTTGTATTTGTCCAAACTTCTAGAACTATATACTTAAAGGGCAAACTTTACTATATATAAACTATCCTTAGAAAATGAAAGAAAAGTGACTGCCTCCTAGTAGCACACTGGGAAGAATGAAAAAAAAAAAACCAACAACTGCTTATACACACACACACACACACACACACACACACACACACAGACGTATTTTTTTTATAGTGGTAAAAAATATATAAAGTTTACCAATGTAACCATTTTTAAGTGCGCAGCTCAGTAGCACTGAGTGTAGTCACGCCATTGTGAAGCAGAACTCTTTCATCCAGCACATCTAGAACTATACCCACTAAACAACTCCTCTTTGACCCTTTCCCTCCAAGCCCAGTAGCCACCATTCTACTTTGTTTCTATGAACTTGACTATTTTAGACACCTGTACATGTATTATTTTGATTAAAAGTATTTTAAAGTAAAAGCAAAGAAAAAAGCTATTAAAAAAGATATAATCCAAGGACTTGAACACTTTCATTGAAGTGACCTAAAATGCCGATTTTATAACTAATTTCTCCATAATCGTTTCAAATGTATTTCTTGGTTTGAATTTTAAACTGTACTTTTGCCTTGTTCTTAAAGCTGTCAAGTTTGTTGGTGATTAATCTCTAAGAGAACTAATTTAAGTACATTGATACTACAGAGTTCCTAAATCCCACAGAGTCAAGATACCATACAGTTCTACAATCCCATAGTGTTAAAAAGATTTTTTTTTTAAATGCTTGATAAAAAAAAATACTTGCTTTAAAGTGTGAGAACTTCAAAAATCATAAAATGCTAATAAATTTAAATATAATCTTTGATGTGTTTATACACATATAAGGATTTCTATAAATACATTTTTCTGTGTATTTTCGCTCTAAGCATTTATGATTGCTTTCAAATTATTGTTACAATTCTAGAAACAATTTCCAGTCTCCCATGCACATACCTCTGTTTCTTTGCCTTACTTAACATAACTACTAATTCCAAAAGAATGCCCATATCCTAAAAAGACTCAGTGTCTTTAAGCAACAGGACTTAAATGGTTAGCATTCTTTTTTATTTTTTATCTCTCTGAAAATAAGGTCTGCAAAGCCAAATTTCTTCCTAAATTATCACTTTTCTTAATCTGGAAGATTCTGAACACCAGGAGCCAGAGACAAAAAAGGGCATCTCAGATTTAGAAGCCAGATGATATACTCTATATAAAACATCTGAAGAAATACAAAGTTGTCCTGATTATGATTTTCTATTTCAAGAATCTCATGCAAGTCTCCTATCAAAAATGAATGAATACCATTTCTATTTTACTTTTGCACAATTAGGGAAAATAAATACTTCAAACTCTTCTTTTAACTTTTTAAAAATAACTAATTACTTTAAGCTACATTTTCATGTTAAATTCCAGAAGATGTCAACAATGATAAGCAGTATAGAAAGAAGAACCAGTAGGAAGTGGCTTAACCATTATTCTATGCACACAGAAACACTTAGGGCCATTAGAGTCAGTCCTCTGGTGAGCCTAAAACAATTAGAGCTCAACTGAACAGTTTTATTTACAAAGGTGAACGTAAATTCAAGGGTATTAACACAGCTACTGAATTTCTAATGTACCACAGTTTTCAGTAAGCATTAACAAATTGGAAAGGTAACTCTGTACGCTGGGGACACAGTGAGTGTTTAATAAGTACCTTCTGCTCTGATCAAAGGACACATTTCCATATTATGGTCTCTCTGGACTCTAGCCCCGGGACTTCAAAGGGCCTGAGGGTTTCTTTAATTGATCTATTCAGAATTCTACGGTTGAAATGGACCTTAGACATCTCATAGTTCTAAGTTCCTTGTTCTGGAGGTTTCGAAATGAAAGCTGAAAAGACATTGTGGGTTTTGCCCAGGGTTTATCTACTTAACTGTAGGATGAGGCATAGAACCAACTTTTGATTCAATAATTCTTTTCTAGACAGGCAGACCAGGAATTCTAGATGGATATATACTTTTATATACATGTCTATTTATGTACATATTATATATATTTATATCTATACACACTATATACAACTATACACAACTATACGCGACTTGTTTCCAACTACTGTAAAAGAAGTGGCCACTATAGTACATCTTACCTAAGATACAAACTAGAGTAAAGAAATTGTCTATGTATTAGTTCCTCAGGCATTCCTTCCTTCATGTATTCGTATTTGTCCAATACTAAGCACCCATAAGAGGCCAGGAACTTTGGGGCCTGGCACTAAAATTACCAGGATGAATAGGTCACGGTCCCTGCTGTCAGTGACCAGGGGGTAGTTGGCGGTGGGAAGATACCCGAGTTTATACAGAGAATGGGGGTTGGCAGAGAGGAGCCAGAGGGTGTTTCAGAGAGCAGAAGACTCTGCCTCTGGGCCTTGAAATGTGAGTAGGAGTCGTGCAGTCAGACCACAAGGTACAAAGAAAATGAGAATGCTCTGAAAAGGGAATGGTCAGGCAAAACCAGGGTGATAAAGCAGCAGGCCGAGCAGAACACCTATGGGTAGCTGAGTGTGGTGAGGGAGTAGGAAGCTGGGAGGTAGTGGTGGGAAGTGTAGAGGGAAGCAGAGAGAAAAGTTGAAGACAGCTTGGGGAGCCTCACAGGCCACCAGGTGGAGACTGGTCTTCAGTCCAAGGGCATGGGGTCCACACAAGAGGATTTTGAGCAGGCAAGTGATACATTGGGATGTGGGTTTCAGCAAGACACCACCCACCGCCCCCCCCCTCCCCGCCTGCCCCAGACCACAGTGTACAAGACGAAAGGAGATGGGACTTGCAGTGAAAGAATAGGAATCATGAGGGCCAAACACACAAGGGCAGGTAGAGAGAAGAGGGTATGAATGCAAAAGATATTTGGGAGATGGAACAGAAGGACTGGATTGCAGGAGGCAAGGGAGGCAGGAGGGCTCCCAGGCTTCTGGATTATGTGAATGGGTGAAAGGTAATAACATTCACCAGGATCACACAGTGGTTAGATGGCAAGTTCTGGAAAATGACACTGATGGGACATCCCAGGCAGTGGAAAATATGGCTTTGGAATTTCAGTAAGATCTGGCTTGAGTAAATATTTGGAAGTTGTTGGGGGGGGGCAGTGAGGAGCTGTGGGAGTGGATGAGATTACTTCAGGAATGGATATGGCTAAGAGGGCGGGGCCGAGAGGCCACACACTGTTGGGGCAGCCATTTGATATGGCAGACACCTGGGTTTTCTGTGGGCCTCATGGATACCACAGAAGACAGCGAGGCTGGAGCCATTTGGCAAGACCTTGTCCAGGAAGGGCATCCTGTTGGATGAAGAGACCAGGAAGCAAGAAGGTGAAGGTAGTTTGGCTGTGGAGGGAGCTGGGAATGAAGAGATCAGGTCAGCTCTCCAATGAGAACCACCAAACACGTCTCATGAGAGAGCTTGCGTGTGAACGGCTGCCTCACAGGTAGAGCCAACCGTCAGCCAGAGAGACAGAAAAGCAGCTGCAACCAACACAGAGAAGGGGACCCGGCAGCAGCTGATACACAGCCTTCTGCCTCTCTTGAGCTCCCTAACCCCCAAAGCTGGTGCACTACTTACTGAGAAGAGGAAGGGAAGGATGCGAGAGCCAAACGCTACCCCCCGAAAAAGGTGCCAGGACCCAGACTAAGCTTTCTTTTCCTTTTGGGGGTGGGAGGTGGACCGAGAAGAGAACGTTGATTCTAACGTCAGAGTCAAGTTTCCAAATGTGAAGAGCTAGGTTTTAGAAAACTGTGTTTCAATAACCAACATGTACCGAGTGCTGATAAGGAAGCCTGGCACCAGTGTGAAAGGGAGATTCAACAAGACACAATGAGTAGCAGTTATTTGAAGAAATAAAACCAAATCGTTACATGTTTACTCTCCCCAGTGGGTTAAGACACTTGAGTAAAGAGTTAACAGAGGGAGTTCCAGAAGATCACAGTGTAAAGCCACCAGTTGGGGAGCAAGCGGCAGATGAAGCCAGTCTCCGAAGGGACTGGCAAGAACTAGGTGAGACACTTGGGAGCACTCTTACCTGTGGAGCCTGTGGGGGTCACCACATGTCCACAGCAAGCCCACAGATCGCAAACACAATAGCCATTAAGGCTGACCAAGGAGAGCACTGCAAGGTCTGAGGTAAGGACACCTGTCTTCTCCCTCTCCTGTCATCCCAGCCCCACACCAGGGGAGCTCGCTCAGGGAAGGCGGAAGGGGCAGATAGATATGGGAACAGACCAGCCCCCTACCCCCATCTCCATTCCAAACTGCTAGAGACTCAAGCTTATTAGCCTGACTTGGCAGAAGTGGACAGCTTTGAAGCAAGTAGGATAGAGAGTCACTGAATAATAGAACTAAGTCTTAAGAACCAAAAGTTACTTAAACAGTAAGTTAGAAAAGTAACTTTAGTTATAAAACCAGAGTGAGATACCGTGAAGCGGCCCCACTAAACGGCAAAAAGGAGGGGCTTGCCAAGGGGAAAGTTGGTACAATTATTAGAAAGATAAAACTGCTGTATAATCATACCCTGGGAAGCTGAGACTTCTCAATCAACTGGTTATAATATACATTTTATGTATAATATGTATAATATACATATAATATACATTTTCTTATTTGAGCTTCACAACTACTCTGCGGTAGTGGGTACCCTTATTCTCTTCATTTAAAGAAAAAGCAAAAACACTGAGGCTTAGGGTGGCCTAACAACTTGCCCAAGGTAACACCACGCTTAAACAGACAGGCTCCAAACTCCAGTCAGTGGATGCTGCTGTATATAGAACACGACTCCACTACCACATGGAACCAAAAGGTGGGCAGTTCCTAGACACCCCAGAACTGCATGGTTCATGCAGTAAAAACACCTGTCCTGAAAGCAGTAAAGGTTCCTTATAGTCATTATGGTCAGACACTATAGGATAATTTATATCTTAAATATACCGATTTATCAGACTATTACACTCGTGTTTCTAATAAAAAAGAAATAGTGTTAATTGAATGTGCTTTAATTTGAACAGCTTGTAATTGTTTTGAAGGCGAAGTTAAAACACAAAGCAATTCTTCTAGGTCAGTCTCATGTAGAAAATGAAATCTTTAATCCCATTACACAAATACTACAAATATTTTTAAAATTCAGTGATATTATTTCGAATGAAACAAGAATGCTTTGCAAAAGTCATGAAAATGGTGTCAGTGACAAAGCATAATTCCTATCATCTACCCCAAGTTAGGATAATTCTGCACAAATTCCATAAAACTAAATATTTCAAATAGACACTGGGAGTACAAGCACGGTTAATTAAAAACAAGTTTGCCTTTAATAAATGGAGGGGGGCACCAACTAAGTTAACATTAAGGGATTTTTAAAAATCAACTCTCTAATCAGGATAAGTAGGTTAAATGAGTAATTAACCTGTTTCAACACTTTATTTACTTATATTTTTTTGAGGGGGGGGGCAGAGAGAGAGGGAGAGAAAAGAGGGCACCCAGGCGCCCCACAAGGCTTTACTAGGCTTGGAACAGAAAAGATTTCTTAAAATGAAGTATTAAAAGCATATAAAATACGTAACATTTGTGAAGTGTAACAGTAGAACAAACACCCACAAACCCAGCACCAAACTAAGATGATGACCAACACCACTGAAATCCCTGTGTGCTTCCACTCCCCTAACCTGAAAGTGTTCAAAGTGTCATCCCCATTTAGTTACTCTGGTTATTGTCTGCATCTCTGCACTAGAAGGCTGGAGAAGGTGGGGGACTTACTGTTTTATTTACCAGTGTGTCCCAAGCACCTAGGTCACAACCTAGTCTACGGTGCATGTTCAATACGGTGTTACTGCATGAAGGAAAATGAGCGGTAATAATAATCATAATGATAATAAGAGCAGCAAACACTTAATCACACTTATGACCTGTCAGTCTCTATTTCAAACCCATTACATGTAAACTCATTTGATCTCAACAGCTCTCTCATCAAGGAACAATTACCATTCTCATTTACACAATGAGGAAACTGAGGCGAAAAGGAGTTGTGTGATTGAGTTACTTGATTGAGGCCAGACTCATCACCACTAAGGAAAGCAAAAAAAAAAAAAAAAAAAAAATCTTCAATATTAACATAATAGATACCATCATGTTTTTATAATCTTCCGAATCTTGAAAAACTGGTTTTCACTGGAATATGGAAATAGTTGAAAAAGTGAAGAAAATCCAACAAATCTATATTGAGCGCCTGTTTTGGGCCAGGCACTGGGGATTTAGCAGTGAACAAAATCCCTGCCCTCATGGAACCTACATTCAGATGGGGTTAAAAAAGTAACATGAGAAGCAACTGCGCAGCATGTGGGTTAGTGATGGTGCCCAGGAGACAAACCGCAGAGCGGAAGCAGGGATATGCACTATCACAGGGTAAAACCTCAGACAAAGTTGTCAAGGAAGGCCTCCCTGAGGAAGTGTATTTTGAGTAAAGACCAGAAAGAAATGAAGGAATTAGTCATGGAACAGCTTTTCAAATGGAGAGGACAGTAAGAGAAATGCTCGTCTGATATTCAAGAGTCCCAACAAGGTCAAGCTATCGTGGAGCATCACAGGAACATGCAGTAAGTGATATATGATGCAGGAGATCACCTGTGCTTTGGTATCTTGTCCTCTGTGGGTGGAGAAGATTTACTAAGATCAGAATTACAATACACAGTGCATTTAAGAGGAGCTATGGTGCATTTAATAGCAATGCAGTAATAGGTATTACATACCATTTTGTAGCCCCCTAAACTAGTTTCTTCAAGGATTACTTTGGAGCACTTTTCACTTTCCAATAAAAACTCAATCTTTTTCTGTCTGAACGTATAAACAAATGATAGAATCATCTGCCTACAAAGTTCAAGCACTAGATAGGCAATGATAGCTCTTTTCTGAGTCTTGGTTTGGATCGTTTCATGAAACCATGAGAATCTTGCAGAGAAATTACTTTCTTCTACAACAAAACTGTTGACAAGTGAGTTAATATGGGAGATGAAACACACTTCTTTCTTCTCGGTTTCTACCTACAAACCACTAAAGAAACATACAAGGGTAGAAGAAATAGGACAGCTGTCAATTTCGACAGTTTGGAGGACTGGAAAACAGATGGTGATTCATCCAGCAGGAACTTAAGCAAAGCATTAATAAAGTCCAGAAGATAGCTGATATGCATTAAAGAGCCCAATACTTATAAACCACAGGCTTCTCAAAGTGCACCATGCAAGTGGGAAGAGAGTCTGCAGGAAACATGGACCTTATCCCACCCTAGTCTTACACAGCTGAACAACAAGCAAGGGCTGACTCAGAAGAAAAGGAACCTGGAGAAAACAGAGGGAGTGTAGGGAAATGAGGAAACTTTAAAGATCTAAAAGACATGGACATAATGATAGCAGAAAGACAACAACAGAACGCCAAAAAGAACTCCTGGAAACCGGAAAATGGGTATTATGAGAGCACAAGTGAAAATTCACTAGAATAGACAGAAAGCAAAGTTGAATATCTCAGAACTAAAACAAAATACCAAAATAGGGAAGTAAACAAAGAACAGCAGCTTAGAAGGGCTAATATCTGAACAATAGGAGTTTCAGAAACAGAACAGAGACTATGGAGGGGAGCGAAGTATCATAAAATAGTTCAAGAAGATAACCTAGAACTACAGATCACGCCTTTTCTTTTTCTTTCTTTCTTTTTCTTTTTTTAAAATTTAATTAAAAGAGCCTAGTGGTGCCTGGGTGGCTCAGTCAGTTAAGCGTCCAACTCTTGATTTCACCTCAGGTTATGATCCCACAGTTCGTTCGTGGGGTCGAGCTCCCAAGTTGCACTCACAGCACGAAGCCTGGTTGGGATTCTCTCCATCTCTCTGCATGTCCCCCTCTCGGACTCACGCGTGCTCTCTCATTCTCAAAATAAATAAATAAACTTTAAAAAGAAAATACCAAAAGACAAAAAAAGAGCCTATCAAATACAAGCTGTTCTGCTTTAAAACTTGTTTAGAAAACACAAATTTATTCCAAAACAATTTATATATGTTAGAGAACAACGTGAGTATAATGCACACTTCATGTTTTGCTTATGTTTACGTCTTCGAGAAATACTAAGTGAAAGCAGGAAACTGCACCAGCTGAATGAACCAAGCCACCTAGAGAGACACAAACACACACATATCTCAAACATAAACCATGTATGTCAGGCCACCACATTTGTTGTGCTACAAAGATTATGTTTTGCTATTCTTTTGCAAATGTTAATTTTTCTATACAGAAAAGCACGCATTTAACATCCCAAACATGTCTAATCACCCAGATTCAAAAACACCAAGCAGTGCACACAAAAGAGGAGCTTTTAAGTATCGAGGAAAAGGTGGAAAGAGGGCGTTTTGAGACAAAGGAGAGAACATGTAATTTCTCCAGATCAAGAGGCATAAAAGAATCCACACTGTGGACCACCAAAGATAACCCACCCTGAGCCACCAAAGATAACCCAGGAAAATAACGGAAACTTCTATGGCTACAGCAACCTCAAGTGAAGAACCTTCACTTCTAGTGAAGTCAGCAGGAGCAAGCCCTAAAGAAACAGAAGAAATGGGAAGATTGTTGAGCAGACAGACCGAAGAGCAAATGGAAACAAACGAACGGGAACAACCTTCCTCCCAAAGAGACAGCGCTATCTGTATACAAAGACCTTACATGGAAATCTGCAAATCCTTCAGAAGCTGCTTCTCTTAGTGCCAGTAGTGGCTGGCCTGGGAGTTTCAAACATCTCTATAATTTCCAAAGAGTAGCTGTCGGGAGAGGCAGAGAGTACAGACCAGGGAACTGCAGAATTTCCCGCAGTGGTTCAGAAGCAAACCGAAGAAGAAGGCTCTATATTGGACCAAATTATCAGTTTGATGACACAGGTTACCTATTTTTTTTTTTAATTTTTTTTTCAACGTTTATTTATTTTTGGGACAGAGAGAGACAGAGCATGAACGGGGGAGGGGCAGAGAGAGAGGGAGACACAGAATGGGAAACAGGCTCCAGGCTCTGAGCCATCAGCCCAGAGCCTGATGCGGGGCTCGAACTCACGGACCGCGAGATCGTGACCTGGCTGAAGTCGGACGCTTAACTGACTGCGCCACCCAGGCGCCCCACAGGTTACCTATTTTAATTGTATGCATTTAATCCAAGTCTCCCCACAAAATTAGGTTTCTGGGGATTTCAAGTTCCCTTCATTTTAAAATAGAAAAAGTTCTAGGATCTACTTTCACTTTTTGAACAGATTAGTGAAGTCTCTGATTATCTCTGAGTCCCTATTTCTATCACATTTACCCTCCTCATGTTTCTAAGATTCTGATACCAGCAAAAATTCTCCACATTCTCCTAAAAGCAAAATTCTATAGGGCCCAAGAGAGGTAAAGTCAAAATAATGCTGGCTCACCCTTTCTAATTCCAATTAAAGTGTCGCTTCTAAACAACCCTTAAAATAATCTATGATGTTATTTTTGGTCGTTTAGGTCTAGATATGCAATTGCAAGACTCAAAGTCTATTTACTCTCTGATTAGAATTGACTTTTTAAGTGCAACTTTAAAGAGCAACAATCAGATCTTGAGCTTTGGAGTTGGACCTTAATTCAAATTTCCAGAAGTTATTTCTTCCTATGTTAAATGAAGAGCTAACACAAAGAACCTGGCATTTCCCACACCAGTAAGGTGAGCAGTGAAGGCTATGACCTTGTGCTCTGGGTTAAATCAAATTTTTCCAAATCACATGTCTCCACTTATTCTTTAAAGTAGAAAATTTTTTGAAAATAGCCTGATATAAACAGTATTATTAGAGATCATATCCAAAAGAAAATGTTTCAGCTGTGAGAACCACCTTACGCAACTTGCTTTATTTGTTCCTAACCATATAATAATAATCCTAAGAACAAATTCATAATAATTAATCATTCCAAGAACCAATGAAGATTTCATTGTTTCGGTAAAAGGGAAGATCAAGATTTGCTTTAATCTCTGTAATATGACGAATTTGTTCACAGAGTGAGTCCTGACATTTTTGTTTTATATGTTTAAAGAGAATCCCCTCTTTTTTTCCCCTCGCCTATTTTTAATGTCCCAAACTATGTTACAGTCCTGGTAGCCTCCTTCAGGAAAGCTGTCTGTACCATCTGAGTCTCTCAAGTGAAAGCTAAGGAGGGAAACTCCCATCAGCTTCTGTGACTTCTCTTCCCATGATTTTGGTATGCCTGTTGTTCCAGAAAGAAATCAAGTGAACTCATGCCCAGAACAAGGAAGGGAAGACAGTCTTTCTTTCCCATGATAGCTCCCTTCCACAGATATTTTTTGCACAAATATTTATTACACAATAACTACTTGTTTATTTCACAAACATTTTGTGTCTGGCATTGGGCTAGTCACTGGGCTCCTTTTGAAAAGTGAAATAGTCCCTCTCCTAAAAAGCTGGTAGAAATTGGTAAACAATGTTTTTCCTTAGCAGGAGTGATATAACTTATCCAGTTTTACCACAGAGCACTAGAAGGGAGAAATGTTTTCAGATGAAAACTGCTTTCTTGTTACAAATTAAGATTCAAAGAGAAAAATAAAAGGCAAGACTAAACTTTTAAACTGAATTCAACTAGTAAAATACATATCGAATGACCATGCACTAGGCAATATAGTAAGCACCATACATATTATCTTGTTTAATAGTCAGCTCACCTCTATTACCATGACATATACAGATGAGTAAACTGAGACCAGCAAAGTTAATTTGACCACTGTCACACTGCTGTTAAATGGCAGACCTGGAATTTGAACTCAGGTTTGTCTCATTCAAAAAGTCGATTTCTTTCCCCTGCACTGTAATTATTGCTTGCAAATCTACCACCCTTCCCGGACTGTGGGGCTATCACAGTGCTTAGCACAGGTAGTCACTAAAGAAATAATTTAAGTGTGAAGTAATAAGTATGATAGGTGTTGCAAGAACCAAAGAAAGAATAGGAAGAGGTCAACAAGCAAAAGGGGACAGGGGGAGTATTGTAGGCGTTGGGTAGTCAGGAAAGGTTTTACAAAGGGGTTTTCTCTTAAATTAAATCCTTCATGAATAATCTTACATCATTAGACCAGAAAAAGAGAAAATATTTCAAGGAAAATTAAGAGCATGTCCAAAATAGGCAGAAAGGCAAAGTATCTTTGTGGAAGATGCCCCAGAAGTAGGGACATCTGAAATAATTATAGAATGGTGGAAAATGGATGCAGATGGGGCGCCTGGGTGGCGCAGTCGGTTAAGCGTCCGACTTCAGCCAGGTCACGATCTCGCGGTCCGTGAGTTCGAGCCCCGCGTCGGGCTCTGGGCTGGTGGCTCGGAGCCTGGAGCCTGTTTCAGAGTCTGTGTCTCCCTCTCTCTCTGCCCCTCCCCCGTCCATGTTCTGTCTCTCTCTGTCCCAAAAATAAATAAACGTTGAAAAAAAAAAAAATTTAAAAAAAAAAAAAAGAAAATGGATGCAGAAGTATCCAGAAATCCTTCATTTATCCAAAAGTCTTGAAAACACTGCTAAAGAATCTGAAATTTACCCCACAACACATGAGCTCCAGGCCACCAGAATAGATGCCAGTTATAAACAGCCAATTTTACCTAACCTAGTGCAAACCAGCCAAATATCAACCCTGCCTCTGGGAGATGGGAGCAGACACTGAAGGCGTTCCTACAGGCAAATGCTCTGGATTTCAGAAAGGTGATCCTGGATACAGCATGAAGGCTGAAAGGAAAAGGGCAAAAGCAGAGACTAGGAAGAAATTCTGGTAAAGGGTCTTGACCAGTTAAGCAGGTTGGGGAGTGATTTTAAAGGAAGCCAAGTTATCAACATATAATCAACATTTCAAATGATTCTATCGCTGTAACAAATAAGTATATAAATTACACAGCAACCATTATACAGTAAGAATAATCCAGAACTGTGACTCCTAGATTGCCCACGTACATACACATGAATGTTATTTCAGCAAAATAACAAGAACAATCACTATCATTTAGCTAAGCACCTTGTTTTTTTGCTCAAGTCGTATAACATCAAACACTTATTTCGCATACGAGCATTTTTAGAAAGGTCCTGCCTAGTAGAAAATATGGCGCTGTAAACTCTACATCACAATGGCCTCCTTTAATCTTTTACGGAAAATAAGAGCAGACTCTGTACAACAAAAGGAAGTAGTAATGATGTGTTTCCAGTAAGCCTTCTGAGTCCTTCTTTGTGATTATCTTATAGCAAATGTGTCAGATGTCCTCTGGCCCACACTACTTTTAGTTAGATGGGTCGTCTACTCCCATGGATCATTTACAAGCCTGCAAATGAAGGAGCACAAGTACAACACAAAAAGCCAAATAAACACAAATCTTGTCATATAAAGATGGATAAATGGAATTTAAAAGTCTAGTATAAGACACAAGATATTAGAAGTTACTCTACTTATGGTATTTATCTGGGTGTTTAAAGAATTTGATATAGCCTCCATTTCCACATGAAAAAAGAGGATATAAAGAATTAGAGAGAGTTCCAAAAGGGCAAAAAGTAACTTAAAAAATTATAAAACTAGAGTGGAAGAGAGTAAGCAACAAGGAAACAAACTAATGCAATACAATGCCAGGTCCATTAAGATGGTGAATATGTCTGGAAGTATTTAGAAACTCTGTTTATTTATCTTTGAAAAGCAATGCCTATGTATAAGATATATAATGTACAAACAGCAAGTCAACATGTAATTATAATGCATGTTCTACTTATTAAGAGTTTGAGAAACTTAAAAAATAATATAAATCATGCCACTCTTTTCAAGGAAAGAGATCCACTTAAAAATTTTAAACCTTCCTCCAACTAATCCTAAAACTGAAGTTGATCATACAAGAAAATATTGCACCTAAGTTTCTTAAGTGTTAGACCAAAGGGGTCGATTTTACTTCACAAACTAATAAAAAAGACTTCGCCATCTGTGTATAAGCCTAAGGAAAGAAGTATAAATGGATATAAAACTATATGTGACTTCCTAAAATTACAGAATTTCACTTTAAAAGTCCTTGAAAATTTCTTTGAAGAGTGGTAATGATCTAAGAACTATAAATCAAATTCAGGTCATTTCACATATTCTCAAGCTTCTGACATACCTGTATTAATCTTCAGTCTACCCAGAATTATAGAAACAGTAGTCCTAGCTAAACTTCAGCTCACAGACTGGTTGCACTTCTAACTCTAATTAAAAGTTACAATGGCTAAACAGCCCATGTATAAGAACACTATACACTTGAACTCAGAAATAGGTCAATGAGAATAAATTCAGATTAACTACTGAATTTCATTAGGAAGTTTATAGAAAGAAAACTGTTCTCTCTTTCGAAATGGCCTTTAAGGAGCGCCTGGGTGGCTCAGTTAGTTGGGTGGCCGGCTTTGGCTCTGGTCATGATCTCAAGGTCCATGAGTCTGCGAGCTCAAGCCCCACATCAGGCTCTGTGCTGACAGCTTGGTGCCTAGAGCCTGCTTTGAGTTGTGTCTCCCTCTCTCTCTCTCTGTTCCTCCCCCACTTGCACTCTGTCTGTCTCTCTCTCTCAAAAATAAATAAACATTAAAAAAAATTTTTTTTAAATGGCCTTTAAAAGATACGTCTAAATCCTTAAATGTGTGGCATTTGATTAGAGGATTTAATGAAAAAAAATTATATTTGCAAATTTATATTCATCTGCTCTTAAGATATAATAAAGGAGGAGAAGTTTACAGGAATCCTTACCTGCAATCCAATCATAGTAATTATCAGAGAACAATGCCAGAATAGATTAAATCATGAAAGAAAAAAAAGAAAAATCAGTCATTTTCCATACTGCTTACTGTACCCGTAATTGAGATATTTTATACGTATGTACATAGTTTACATTTTCATATATGCAAGATTACACTGGCAAATTTAAAATGCTTATCTATGTACACAGGGAGTACTCAATGTCTGCTAAGTTGAGTTTGGGGAAAAATTAAGTATATTATATTTTATAATCACATGTTTAGAAACAAGGGGAACTAGGGAGTTATTCAACAAAAAATAATAGAAACTAAGCAACATAGAAAATACATATCTAATGTTAAGGGAACAAAAAGATAATAGACTATCCATGACCTATGATGACACCTATAACATGAATGCGTATGTGCAGTAGCCAGCATTCAAGATGGTCCCCAATCATCCACCCCTCTTGGTTTTCATACCCTTGTAAAGTCCTTTCCTATAATGAATACTGCTGACCTGAGAATAATGCTGCACAAATGATGGTGTAGGATTTCTAAGACTAAGTCACAAGGATTCTGCTTTACTCTCTCTTCAATCATTCTCTCTGGGAGAAGCGAGCTGCCATGTCATGAAGACCCTCATGCAGCCCTATGGAGAATTCCACATAGCAGGGGATTTAAGGGCACCCTGTCAAGAGCCAGCATCAACTTGCCACCCATGTGAGTGAGCCATCTCGGAAGTGGAGTCTCCAGCCCAGTGCCAAGCCTTCAGATGGCTATAGCCCTGGCTGACATCTTGACTGTAACCTCATGACAGACCCCGAGTGACAACTGTCCAGCTAAGCCTCTCCCACATTCCTGACCCTTAGAAATGGAGTAAGATAATGTTTGCTGCTGTTTTAAGCCACTCGATTTTAGGATGATTTGTTACAATAGAGAACTAACAGAATATATATTTCAAAAGGCCATATAATAATAACAGTATCAGAGTATGACTACAGAAGAGGACCAGAGGTTATTTCTTCCTCTACTTACCAAACTTTCTATAAGGTTATTCACTTTCAAGTTTCAAATTTTTTCAAAAGCATACTCAATGCTCCTCTCTCTAGTTGCTCCCACCACCTTCACTAGAAAAGTTCTACCCGAGTCATTCATTCATTCAGCAAATGCCTGCAAGGACCAGAAATCGAAACAGTCATAGTCCCTGACCTCAGGGAGCTTACATTCTAGTGGGAAAGAGAGGCCTCACTCAAGATGTGTGCCAGAGCAGTCTGGGATTACAAATTGTGATATATAGTCCACTTTGCTGTAACATGCATGTGTTTGTGGAAGGCAAATTAATTCATAAGTGATTAGTAAATGAAAATATGATGTCAGGATAACACAAATATTTTGTTGATTCACAGGGGTTTTTCCTACACAAGAGGAGCCATGACATCCAGTGAATCGCAACCTTTAACAAGAAAAGAAAAAGCCCTCAGCACGCTATAGCAGCAGCAGGAGCCCTTTCATTGGTATTTAATGAAACTTAAAAGCAAGCCCTCCACCAGGAGCTCCCCCCACCAGCTCTGTGCAGCTTTCAGTTTATGCCAGCTTAGCTGACTCTTGTACCGGCCTCACCACAGCCCCACTGGCTTAGAGCTTCATTTCTTCTGCGTTATCTTAGCACCTGCCGCCTCTGCTCTAATTAAAATATTGCTGGCATTTCACTCTACTTTTTTGTGTGTATTTTTAAGACCTACCATGAGAGCTTCCAGCTATATTGAGCTGGTATCAATTTTTTGTTCCCTCCCTGCTCTGGTTACAAAGCTGCCTAAGTGTTGAGTGGTTGGCCCCAACTCTGTTTTCTCCATAAGCTGTCTTATTTTTTGCACGCAAAATGAGGTTTTTTAGGAATATACATATCATGGCATAGAAGGAATGCCTGCACTATTAAGGAAAATTTTACAGTTCTAGGAGACAGTGTAACAGAGGGCCTTGAACAATCTGGGCATGGCATCTACAAAGGTCTAAAGCCCAGAGACAGGTGGCCACGAAGAGGCTTACAGACCCTTTCTCTTTCCCTGCCCCAAATACTTTGCCAGACCCCGGAAGCTATATTCACTTCAGAAGGCTTAAGCACTCCTCTGTCTGACCAGACTGTGGTGAGACGGTTGGGGGGAGTTGGGCCTAAAAGCATTCCTCCGCCTGGGCTGAACCTTAGAGTCGATTGGGAAGCTTTTCACAAATACAGATATTCAGGCCCATCCTGATTTAATCGATCAGTGAGAGTCCTCAGTCCCGCTAGGTTTTAAAAGTTCCCCAGGTGAATTCAATGCGAAGCCAGGGCTAAGAACCACTAAACCAGCAGTAATCAAAGGATTGGAGAATAGGTCTTAAGAAGAACTTAAAAAAACAAAAACCTGATAGAATTTATGCATTTAAAAACTCTGCAATTGTAATTAGTCAATAAGACTAGCAAGGTACTGTATGTTTTTAACCATACTAGTTTTCCCCAGTACAATGTATACAGATTTATCTGAGAGCACAGGCAGGATGGGGAATAAGCAGAGATGGCGTGTGAAGTCCAAGACCAAGGAGCGCTGATCTCCATCTCTGGGAGAGGCAGCGCATAGGGGCTGGAACATAAGGGCTAGAAGCCTCAACTCCACTGGGGCGACAAAGTGGGGAGAAACGGGGGTGGGGGAGGCTCGGAGGAATTTCCAGGGGGATTTAGGTCAACTATTCAAAAGGAGTTCCTGATAGAGCATGCTACAATAGTAACACATACCATTTACAAACATGGCCATGTTTGGAATGTCAAAATAAAGGATAAAAAAAATGCACAGAGTGGTTTAAATCCAGTCCTATTTTATGGAGGTAGAAAAGCAAGTTGCAACAAGTTCTCACACCTGGTGATCAATCACAGGAAGGGATATTTATGAAAATACAGATCCCTGAGTCCAATGTCACAGGTGTGGACTGGAATCTCCAGAGGCAGGAAATGATATATACCCAGCAAATACCAATAGTTGCGGCCATCTAGTCAGCATTTCCAGGGTGTCAGGCAGTCTCTTAAGCACTTTGTATGTTTCCTCTGATTTCCTGCAACGACCCTAATGGTTAACTGGGGCAGAGAAGTTAAATAACTTGCCCATGGCAAAGGGTGGATCCAGGTTCAAAGCCTGCAGACCTACATATAGTCTGTGCTCCTACCCACAACATTCTGCAGCCCCTAGAACACTTAGCCCACCCCCAACAAACCAAGTGATTTTGAGGCTGCCAGGATTTGAGAAGCACTACACCATAATCTCTCAAAGTCTTTTTTTAGCCGTATCATGCTACAAAATCAGGCTCAAAATCAACAGTATCTTTCATTGTTGGGCTCTAAATCAAGTAGCATTATCTCCTTTATTATGAAGAATTTGCAATATGCTAAATGTACAGAAATAGTTTTCCCGTAGAAGATGGGCTTATGTCTAAGACTTCTGCCTTTGACAAAAATAGAAATTTTATATAACAGATTCTTCTTGAACACACTTAGCAATTTGCTGTCTTATCAATTCTTCCCTGATAATATCTCTGCCTTTTCTTTTTCTATTCCTACTGCCATCATCCTAATCCGGACCCATATCGTTAAGACTTCCAGATTATTGCCATATCATCTGGTTAACCTGGCCCCAATCTCTATTCAGCCAGATCCAAACAAATTCATCCTGTATACTGCCTTCCAGGCTAATTTCTTAAAATTTTCTTTCCTTTCTTGCCCATCACCCATTCGCTTAGGAGTCCTCTAATGATTACACACTACCTATAGGATAAAACCCCACCCTTTAGCTTGGCATTCCTGGTCTGCAACCAACTGCCCCTTAACCAACTCGAACTTCTTTTTAAAAAAATTAAACCACAATGCCTTATTTTTGAAGCCCAAATTCCTTCATCAAAACAAGAATTAAATAGATCTGAAAACCACATTTAGGATGAGAAAAATACTTAAATTGTGGGCTAATTCTTTAAATCCCTTCAGTGAGATTCAAACTATCTTACCGTTAAATGTTCAAACTTGGTACAGACTCAGATGAGCTGCTTGCTAATACGTAAACGTTTTGCAGAGCACGTCGAAGGATGTGAACTTGGCTGAGTTCTTGCACCAGATCTTTCAGGTAATCTCAAAGTTAGAGTTAATTGAGTTTCAGAGTGTACAATTACACCAAAACTGCCCCAAGGCCACAGGGAGGGGTCGGCCTGTTCTTAAAGCATGAATCTTTTATATAATCCACAAAACCAGTTCGCAAATCTTGAATAAGATTATTTTTACTTTAAAACATACAGTACCTTGCCAGGAAGAAAATGCATACATACTAAAATTACAAGCTAGGGCAATTTAACCATATATATTTTAGTCTGATACATCTACTTCTTCATCTACTATAAGTTTAAAAAAAAAAAAGAAACAAGTTGTTACTACGAAGGAGAACTGAGAAGAAAGGATCAAGTGTCTATGCGCTAATATCCATTTTCAGGTGGAGCTAATTTATTAGTCAGTTCCGAGGCTTCTCTGGAGCCCTTGTAAGAGGTCTCTGGTAACGTTACCCCAGAAGGGCTGAATGAAAGATGAAGGCAAAAAACACAACCCTCCATAAGGTGATAATCACTCTGGAGAGCGGAAACGGGGCAGGCAGATAGATGAACATTTGCGAGAGTCCGAGAAACACAGGGCTGTTATTAGAGACCACGTTCTCTTCCTTTCCCCTTACTCAGTAGAGCTCAGCTACTGCTTTCTTAGTGCTTACGTGAGGTCCAAGTAATTCGTTCTGATATTTAATCCAAGGAATTCTCTATGTAATCTCTTTTAAAAGATTCAAAAAATATGCAAATAATTAATGAAGGAAAGAAATCCAGAAGAAAACCTCTCCATAGTCCAGTCTTTTGTAACAGACTCACAGGACAACTCCAGACCTGGAAGTACAGGGGAGGGGAGAGAAAGCCTCTGGCAAAAAGCAGCATCCAGAAAGGAACTGAGAAGTCCAAGGGGTTGAGGATTTTACCCAGTGCTTATTGTATCACCAACAAAGACACGAACTGCCTTGGAAGAGCTCTCCAAATAACTAGATCAGAAAAAAAGAAGACTTACCAGGGAAATGCACCGATGCCTAGACACATCTTTTGTAATCAATGTTACCTCATTCGTAAAAATTATAAACAGTTCAGAGTCTAAATTATAAGAAAAATTTCTTAAAGTTGCTACACAAGCAGTTACATTGGTTTTTAATATTGCTCATAACTACAGAATCCTATTCCTCACTGTCTGGGGCTACCTTTGCCAGCGGGGCCATTGATGACAAATTTTTAAGGCCTCGCTGTTTATTTTCCTTTTCTCAAACAACCTGTTTCGGGTCGCCCCCCCCCCGCCCCCGGAAGAAGGCAATATCTGCCTTCATTTGCTATTTAATTTTGCACAAAACAATCATGTTTTACCACGCCAGGGTCTGGCACTTGACATGATTCATTTCACTTTAATAGGAAAAACGCTGAGGAGCCAAAAGCAAGCTGACGTCAGGCACAGCTTTTCAGAGCACAAAATCCAGTCTCTGCTGGGACCAGTCCGCATCTCCTCCACACCACCTTTAGCTATCACCTCATCTTAACACCAATCCAAATAACTGGAATTCAAATGGCTCACTGATAAAGGCTACGTTTTATTCTTCTGCTTACGAATTCAGGAAAGCATGGAATGTAGTTTAGAAAGTTTTCCACCAGAAAAGTTAAAGTTTAAAAGTTTTGGTATATAAAATGCTTACTAGTTAGTCACATGGAAAACTTCTGATGTTAGATAACCAAGGGTTTGCAGTACATCAAAGCAAAAAGAATCTACAAAAATGCAATCCTGCCACCTTGTGGTACCCATTCAAAAGCACTTCACCACTTCGTACCTGAAAACAAATTTTGATTTTTTTTTAACGTGCTTATTTCAAAAAACGTTAATCAAAATAACATAACAAATATTTTAAAATCTTAAATATTGATTCAATGTTCCCTGAAATATATTGAAATCTATTAAATTGTCAATGTTTGACTTAAAGAAATTGTTTCTAAGGTCAAAACTAAATTCTCTCTTCAAGTATGTATAAGAAGTAGAAGTGCAATCGTGAACACTTAGAATTCTCAGCAAATATTTTGTAGCAATTATGGATCATGCTTTTCTTTTTTGGTAGTTAAAAAACCATCATGTTATATAGATGGAACTGCAAAATTTTTACCGCCACGGACACAGCATTGTTTGATCAACTTTAAACTATGAAGTCAGAATATATGTAGTAAATCTCTCCAGTACCTTTACTACATATATAATTCTTACATTGTTCAGACTCCTCAATGAGTGCAAATAAAGAATTAAGTTTCTTAACATCATGTTGACATAAATAAGGTTAGTTTTAAAATAGTGGATAAAAATGTGGGACCACTGACATTTTCAGAGCACCATCTAAAATAATTCATTCCTTTCAGAAAACTACTAAGTGAAAACTAGTCTCTTTTGGCATATAAAGGGTTGGAAGTTTATTCTGTGAAAATGTGAACACAAATTACAGAAAAACATGACAGGAATATTAGGTTGAATCAGATGAAATTCTATTTATGTAGGTCAAAAACTGTTGAGTGCTGCTTATTGTAATAACTAACATTTCACTGACAGCTTCCTGTAAATGTGTGCTATGTACTTTACCTGATCTATCCTATTTAACAATCCTCATGTTAACCTTGTGAAGGAAGTACTATTATTATCCCCAGCTTACCAATAAGGTAAGAGGCTTAGAGGACACATAACCTGCCATGAGTGGCAGGGCCTGCCTGCCTCAGTTCCCCACCACCATATCCAACAGAATAGACATTTATATAGATAAAAATAGAATATCTGCCAGAATGTTTCTGAAAAGATAATCAGATCTTTTGGCTAATTTTTTTTCTGTTAACGATGACTCTAGACAGCATTTATACCGTTGAAACTTTCAGGGAAGAGCCAAGGGCAACTACTGCCATTTTTGTGATCTGCATACAGCATCATTTGAATTCACTTCTTTGACAGATGCCGGTCATCTCTTTTATCTCACAACCTCCTCTTTTTTCATATAAAGCAGGATTTTTTTTACCGTGCATGCTGGTATTAACCTCTCGGATACTCATAACCACTAGCATATCTGATTTTTCTCTTCTCATCCATTCAAAAAATACTTGGTTTCATTCTTACCTGACCAAAAACATAAAGTCATAATCTATACCCTCAAAAAATCTGTATTTTAGTAAGAGAGACACCAAGAGATGGTCTACTGCTAAGTATTTCAAGATAAGTACGTAGAAAGTATAATGGAATTTGGGAACAAAGGCAGCTAACTTTGTTTTGAGGTTATCGATTTTTGCCCCTTCCTTCCATGTTCAAAATCATTCTCCAAATAAGCTCCACATTTAACTAGGCAGCTTTGCTAAGTGTTTGTAGTATAAAGTCTTATAATACAAGAGCTGAAATTAGCATTAATAAAAGAAGTTAAAAAACAACAAGTTTTATCAGGGATAGTGAAACTATCAAATATTAAGCAAATAAATACTTCCACCATGTTTTATCTTTTCTGTCCACAAGTCCGAATAATCCACCAAATGGCTACAGGAGAAACAAAGATATCGGTATTACCTATAAATTCTGTAAGTAAACTCAGAAAGATAGAAGATTAAAGAAAATTCAAGAAACAAATATTTGCAAGTCCATTTGCTTTAAATTCCGTTGTTTTGACAAAAGCGCCCCCTTTTAAAGTTCTATCCCAGCCCTTCCTTTACTCCTTTTCCCCTTTTAGCTTTCTTGATAAAATAAACAGCTTTTCTTAATTTTCTCCCTACACGTCCCTAAAATTGGACATAAACTTCTTTAGAAAACCTTCTTGCTTCAGACCAAGTCTATGATCAGATTTTAAATTGCCAATAAAATATGATATCAGCTTATTAAAAAGATTTCCAGTTTAAAAAAAAAAAGATTTCTAGTTAAATCTTTAGTGAGTATCTGTTGCTTTTATGATGAAAACTCTTTACGCTAATTCATCCAACAAGTATTTATTGAGCATACTTTACATGTACTAAACATATATAAAAAAGTATAAACTCAGGAGCTAAAAGACTGGGACCTATTCTCCTTAAGCAGCTACCTCTTGACTTCAATTTCTTCACTTGTAAAATAAGGATAAAAATACTTGCCTTACCTCCCTCACAAGTCATGCCAAGGATCCAAATGAGACAATACATGTAAGAGCACTTACAGAGTATTAAGCTACTTTTAAAGCCAATCATAAGGAAGGCAGTTAATATCACAAAAAAGGTAGGCAAATAGGATTACATAATGCTGTAACTGAGGTGAAATGTATCCTTTATAGCCAAAATAATTTCAACTAACCATTAATTTCAGTGGGATATTTATTTGTGAATCATAAGTTCTGTTTGGTTTCACAGAAGTGTCTTTTTAAAATCATCACAAGCCAGCTATAAAAACATTACATCTTAAACAATAACCTCCCACTGTCTATTTGTCAACAACTAAAATCTAAATTCTTTCGGGGTGCCTGGGTGGCGCAGTCGGTTAAGCGTCCGACTTCAGCCAGGTCACGATCTCGCGGTCCGTGAGTTCGAGCCCCGCGTCGGGCTCTGGGCTGAAGGCTCAGAGCCTGGAGCCTGTTTCCGATTCTGTGTCTCCCTCTCTCTCTGCCCCTCCCCCGTTCACGCTCTGTCTCTCTCTGTCCCAAAAATAAATAAACATTGAAAAAAAAAATTTTTTTTAATCTAAATTCTTTCAATGTTTTCTTTTTTAAAAAACACTCTTTCCAGGGCGCCTGGGTGGACCAGTCGGTTAAGCATCTGACTTTGGCTCAGGTCACGATCTCATGGTGTGTTAGTTCAAGCCCCACATTGGGCTTTGCACAGACAGTGCAGAGCCTGCTTGGATTCTCTCTCCCTCTCTCTCTGCCTCCCCTGCTTGTGTGCATTCTCTTTCTCTCTGAGTGAATAAATAAACTTTAAAAAAATTAAAAAAAAACAACAATCTTTCCATCTGCATCTGTATTATTATAAAAACAAATATTATTTGACCATTAGTAATCAGATAATAAATGATCTCTCAGCCCACTTAGTGCTCTAAAGTAATGTGATGACTTTGTTAGAAAGTTTACAAATGTTTCAGGAACCCATTAATCAAAATAAATTAGAATTAATAAGTGAATCAATTTTTTACTAAAAATAATTAGATAAATTTGCCATCCCATGCAAGGGTTAATTTAGGAAAAAAGCTTATTTCTCCTTTAAGATTCAAGAATTTTCATTTGTGCTAAGCAGAAAACTTCCCATTTGCAATTTCAGCTCTAAAATCAATATCCTTTCTTCGAACTGTTAGTATTCATGAATCTACAGATTTAATCACAAGACTTAAAAGTTTATTTGTCCATTATCCTTTTGATTCACCTCCCTTTAAATAAAACTAACTATATAATCTATGTCTTTTGATGGTAAGCTAACTGCAAAATTCCTAGAAGTATTTTCTCTAATTTTAAGCCAGTTAACAGCTTATTTTGAAATTTAAATGGTTTTTAAAATGTAATTCTACATTAATTCTTAACTGAAAAAATTAATACCAACTACTCTCAAGTATCTTACATTTACGTAGAACTGTGCAAGTAGATGGGTACTTTCACCAGATTCAAGTCAGTTTATTTCAGCTACAGAAACAGTAGATAAAAACAGTATACACATACGGGATATAGATATACTTATGGATATATACACATATGTGTGTGTATACATCTATATACACACTAAAACAGGAAGTTAGAACTTGCCAGCTCTAAAAAACACTCACAAAAATTCATTTCAAAAGAACCATTGCAACGGCAGCTTTACACATACATTTAAAGACCTCTATTTTGAAAACATCCTGAAGGATGGCTGGCATCATTTTCAAGCATAGATAAATGAAGGTTAATATTTTCTGACAGAAAAACTCACTATAAAATTCTAAATCATCTACAATTTTAAGTCAACTCGTAATGGCTTCACTTGGAGAATGAAACAAATTAAAAAGTTGTTACCCAACTAAATTTTTAAAAGTCATAAACTAAAACAGGACTCTGTACAATTCGTCTCTGTTTGCACCTGAAGGCAAAAAATTCCTCCCTTCATAATCCCCAGATAATCTTCCAAGTGGTTTTTAAAAATAGTTTTTAAAATGTCTCAAGGGGGGTGGGGACCCAAATGACTGAACTGAGCCTAATTTCACCCTCCAGGATGGGTACTGAGGAGCCAACCACCTTTCAAGGTAATACAGCCTGCGGAGGACCACAGGGGGGCAACTCCTTCCACAACTACTACTCACAGCAGGTCTAGCACTAGGCTACAGAGTGAGTTTCAAGATGGGCACACCATGGTGGCTCTCCAGGGGCCAACTGACACTCCTGTGGCCCCAGCACAGCAGGAAGGAGTCCCAAAGTTCCAGGGCCCCTCAAGGCAGTTTCTACTTAAAGGGGCAGTGGCCCCATTCATTTATAGTGATTCACTGCTTCAGAGAGAACAAAAATACTATGCATATAATGATTTGCTAGGTTTCTGAGATTTAAAGGACTTAGGAGATTTTCTTCAGGTTTTCTTAGCCTGTAACAAGTCAATAGCACATGGCCTCTATTGATCATTTCTCCTTGATCCAAAAAGGCAGAAGAATCTAGGAGGGGATTTTTCAGCTTTTGAAAATGTTTGTATGGGGAGAAAAAAAAAAAACAGTAATGAGGATTCGGGAATGGAAGGAAGAAGACTTGAGGAAGAGAAAGGGTAAAGGAAGGGATGAAGGTAGGAAACAAGGAAGAGAGGAGGGGGGAAGGAGGGAAGGAGGATCAAGCAGACAAGCAAAGCAAAACTGAAACAAGCAGATAGCAAGGACTCAGAGAGAAACGGGAGTTGTCAGACAGCTTTCCTCTTCCCAAGAGGCCTCGCAGTACTTCCTGCAATTTGTGTCAAGGATATTTGTGTCCCATAAAAATACCATTTTACTGGAGCAGAGGTGGGGACGGGGTGGGAAACACACAGTTGTTCATTTGTTTCTCTCCTGAACAGCCTGCAATGCTACTGCAGAAGGTAGAGAAAGACTGATAAAATCAAAGTAGAGGGAACTGACATCAAGGGTGCCTGGGTGGCTCAGGTGAATAAGTGTCTGACTCTTGACTTCAGCTCAGGTCATGATCCGATGGTTCATGGGATCGATCCCCATGTGGGGCTCTGTGCTGACAGTGAGGAGCCTGCTTTGGATTCTTTCTCTCTCTCCCTCTCTCTCTCTCTCTCTCTCTCTCTGCCCCTCCCCCAACTTGCTCACTCTCTCTTTCACAGTAAATAAACATTAAATAAATTTTTAAAAGGTAAATGGCAATAATAAAAGCAAAATGATATAAATTTCATGAAACAGGAAATGTATGCAAGTAAATGTGCCAGTTTGATCTTTTTAAAGACAGCTTAAACTTTAGAAAATAAAGGAAAATGTGTAATAGAAAAATATGATACAAAGGAGTCAACATCACACAGACATCTTTTCTAATCATGAGATTAAAATGAACAATAACAAATACAGTATATATCAAAACTTCAGGATGCAACTAAAGGAACACGTAAGGAAAATGTACAATCTTGAGCATTAGAATAAAGGCCAAAGAATAGTGAGATAAGGCTTTATCAAGAAAACTGTGGGTGGGGGGATCCCCAGCAAAGTAAGCCAAAATACAGGAAAAGAGATAATAAAAGTAACAGCAAAAGCTATTAAAACAGGAAACACACATGTAAGACCGAGGCCAAATATCGGCTCTGTGGAAAAGACTATAAAAATAAACCGTGAAACCTCCAGGATGGTAAAGAGGGAAGGCAGAGAGAAGCAATATTAGGAACGAAAAAGGCATATAACCGTAATTTAAAAGATACAGATTAAAAGAACAAACTGTTAGAAAAATACAATCTACTGAAAGAGTCTGATGAAGACCTATGAACTCTAATAGTCCTATATTGCCATGAAATAAAATTAGAGCAACAGTGAAAAGTCTTCTCACAAACAAGATCTGCAGAGTTGACAGCTTCACCTGCGAGCCCTACGCGTCATGCAGTGACCCAGTCCAGCTGCCCCTGCAGTGGCTACCAGCAGGATCCACAACACAATCCGCCCAAAGTGGCGCCACCCAATGACCGCGACAGAACCTTAGCGGGTGGCCAGAAGAGAAGAAAATTGTAACGATACCATGTGTTTGACACCAGATAGCTGCGGGAACCCATGTGAGACAGTCTTTTGGACTCCCCCAAAAATACTTAGGAGAGGGACAGTTACCCCACACTAGCAGGTGGAGGCCACTGCCACAGTCGGATTATGCAGTCATTAAAACTAATATTCTAGGGGCGCCTGGGTGGCGCAGTCGGTTAAGCGTCCGACTTCAGCCAGGTCACGATCTCGCGGTCCGTGAGTTCGAGCCCCGCGTCGGGCTCTGGGCTGACAGCTCAGAGCCTGGAGCCTGTTTCCGATTCTGTGTCTCCCTCTCTCTCTGCCCCTCCCCCGTTCATGCTCTGTCTCTCTCTGTCCCAAAAAGAAATAAACGTTGAAAAAAAAAAATTAAAAAAAAAAAAACTAATATTCTAAACAAATAATGTTTAAGTCATAAGGGATATGTAGTTGCTAAAACAATAAATAAATAAATTGAAATGTGATTGTTGACAGCATATGTATATCAGGTATTTTTACTAAAAGTCTATTTACCATTGTGCTTTAACTATAGACAAACTGTAGAACTCATGTTATTTCCAAGAAAAAAATACATCAGAATTATGACAAGAGTAGTTCATTCTAAGTCAGTCCACAAAATAAAAAATACTTGTGGTTTGTAGTACACTTAGAAAAATAAAATAGTTCTCTTTCTTTTGTTGATTATCATCTAATAAATGGTGCCAATATACAAAAACAGAAATAATGTGCTCTATTTTTCAAAAAATGGTGAGGATTATTCGTAGACTGCATGATCTGACCCTTGGATTATCAAAAATAAATATCTTACACTTGAAGTCAATCTTTATTTTTAAAATCATAGTTAATTATGAGTCAAATTTTATGATTTTATGATTTCTCTATATTTAGTAATTAGGATTTATGTTTAAATAATATATTTAACAGGAAGATATTACCACTGCAAAAAATAAGAATTTTTTTTAAGTTTATTTATTTATTTATTTTGAGAGAGAGAGTGGGGAAGCGGCAGAGAGAGAAGGAGAGAGAATCCCAAGCAGGCTCTGCACTGTCAGCACAGAGCCCAATGCAAGGTTCGATCTCACGATGTGTGAGGTCATGACCTGACCCGAAATCAAGAGTTGGATGCTTAACCGACTGAGCCACCCAGGCGCCCCAGAATTATTTTTTTTAAATACACATTCTCCATATATAATAATGGCTCCTTTCTGTCTCTGTCAGCAATGTGCACCCTGCCATGTCCATGCCGTTTCCAGTTAACGCCATTGATCATTCTTTGGATCTCAATGTAAGTTCCTTCTTTTTAAAAAAAATTTTTTTAACGTTTATTTATTTTTGAGACAGAGAGAGACAGAGCATGAACAGGGGAGGGGCAGAGAGAGAGGGAGACACAGAATCTGAAGCAGGCTCCAGGCTCCGAGCCGTCAGCACAGAGCCCGACGCGGGGCTCGAACTCACGGACCGCGCGATCGTGACCTGAGCTGAAGTCGGACGCTTAACTAACTGAGCCACCCAGGCGCCCCGTAAGTTTCTTCTTAAAGTGAGCCTTTCCTCAACCCTTAGACCCAGTGAGTTCTCCCTGTCAAACACTCTCATAGATATAAAGACCACTGCTTAATATAATTTAATTACCTGTGTGATTAAAGGTAAGACAGCCTGACTCCCTTATTCCACGTGTGCTTTTTTCTCACTGTCCTATCCCCAGGGCCTGACCCGCTGCCTGTAAGTCAGATGCGTTTACAAGAGAGAAAGGAGGGGCACTGGGGTGGCTCAGTCGGTTAAGTGTCTGACTTTGGCTCAGGTCATTATCTCCCGGTTCATGAGTTTGAGCCCCACAGGCTCATGAGTTCAAGCCCCACATCACTCTTGCTCTCTGCCCCTGCCCCGCTTACACTGTCTCTGTCTCTCTGAAAAATAAACATTAAAAAAAAAACTAAAAGAGTAAAGAATAAACCATGGAGAAAATTGCAAGTATTTTCTTATTTTAAAGTAAAGTCCTTATGTAAAAGGTAAAATAATTTCACCAGATTCCTTGGGAACAAAACTTTTTTGAACTACTTTGAATTGCTTAATGCTTAAATAGTTAAATCACAACATTCTTTTGGAGATGCCAGAAGATTCCAGAAGTTAGAAGTTTGAAGATAGACTAAAATTTACTTTCATTTCAAATGTTTTCTGCACAAAAATATATAAAGAATAACATTACCACTACCGAACTACACACATTGTTCTAAGCAGTTTACATATATATTATCTCATGTAATCCCCACAATAATTTTACTTTATCACTTATTACCAGGAAAACCCACGCACAGAAAGACTAAGTAATATGCCCAAGTTCGAGGCATAAGTTAGTAACTCTTTGGGTCAGGCTGGGAATCTGGCAGCCTGGTGCCGGAATGTACATGCTCTATTGCCTCTACAAGAAACAAACAGGATTGCTCAAGTTTTGAAAAAAGTAATATAATGGGGTATTAATTTCTTCATATTTTTAACAACAATTCTTTATGTAATTAATATAAGGCAATGATAGTCAATGTATAACACATTCCAAAACATAAGCTAGCATCGAACCATTTATGGAAAACTCATGCTTAGTTTGTTTCCCACACTCCACCACGGTACCTAGTCCCTCCCGCTGTGCACACCACCCAGCAAAAGAGCCCAGTAGGCACGCACGGACACTAATAATCTTTATAAGCAGAACGAGGCAGGGACTCAGGCAGTGAACTACCAACAAGATCGATGAATTTGTGCTATGTGTGTATACAGATTTTCAGTCAGGCCCTCCAACACCAAAGATTAAAGCCCCAAAACTATAGTGACCAAACAATATGGTACTGGCACAAAAACAGTCACAAAGATCAATGAGATGGAATAGAAAACCCAGAAATGAACCCACAACTGTATAGTCAATTAATCTTCGACAAAGCAGGAAAGAATAGCCATTGGGGAAAAGTCTCTTCAGCAAATGGTGCTGGGAAACTTGGACAGCAACATGCAAAAGAATGAAACTGGACTGCTTTCTTACACCGAACACAAAAATAAATTCAAAATGGACTAAAGACCTAATGTGAAACCCAAAACCATAAAAATCCTAGAAGAGATCATAGGCAATAACCTCTTTCTGGATACGTCTCCTGAGGCAAGGGAAACCAAAGCAAAAATAAAATAAACCATTGGGACTTCATCAAAAGAAAAAGCTTCTGCACATAAAAGGAAATAATCAACAAAACTAAAAGGCAACCTAAGGAATGGGAGAAGAAATTTGCAAATGACATATCTGATAGAAGGTTACTATCCAAAATATATAAAGAACTTATAAAACTCAACACCCCAAAAATGAATAATCCAATCAAAAAATAAGCAGAGGACATGAATAGACATTTTTCCAAAGAAGACATACAGATGGCCAACAGACACATGAAAAGATGCTCAGCATCACTCATCATCAGGGAAATACAAATGAAAACCACAATGAGATACCACCTCACACCTGTCAGAATGGCTAAAATCAACAATACATGAAACAACAGGTGTTGGCAAAGATGTAGAGAAAGGGGAGTCCTCTTGCACTCCCCTTTGAGTGGGAACCCAGTTTGAGCGGGAACTCAAACTGAGGCAGCCACTCAGGAAAACAGTATGGAGGGTCCTCAGAAGCTTAAAATTAGAACTACCCCCTAGGACACCTGGGTGGCTCAGTCAGTAAGGCGTCTGATTCTTGATCTCAGCTCAGGTCATAATCTCACAATTTGTGAGATCGAGGCCTGTTTTGGGTTCTGCGCTGGCAGCACAGACCCTACTTGGGATTCTCTCTCTTTCTCTCTCCCAAAATAAATAAATAAACTTTAAAAACAAAAATAGAACTACCCTATGATCCAGCAATTGCACTACTAGGTATTTACCCAAAGGATACAAAAATACTAATTCAATGGGATACATGTACCTCAATGTTTATAGCAGCACTTTCTACAGTAGCCAAATTATGAAAATAGCCCACGTGTCCATTGATGAATGGATAAAGAAGATGTGGTATGTATGTATGTATGTATACACACACACACACACACACACACACACACACACACACACTGGAATATTACTCAGCCATTAAAAAAAAATGGAATCTTGGGGCACCTGGGTGGCTCAGTTGGTTGGGCGTCTGACTTCAGCTCAGGTCATGATCTCACAGTTAATGAGTTCAAGACCCACCGTGGGTCTGTCTGTGCTGACAGCTCAGAGCCTGGAGCCTACTTTGGATTCTGTGTCTCCCTCTCTTTCTGCCCCTCCCCCACTCATGCTCTGTCTCTGTCTCAAAAATAAACATTTAAAAAATATATATAATCTTGATATTTGCAACAACATGGATGGAGCTAGAGTGTATTATGCTAAGTGAAGCAAGTCAGTCAGAGAAAGACAAATACATATAGTATTTCATATAAATTTCATCATTTGTGGAATTTAAGAACAAAACAAACAAGCATAGGGAAAGAGAGAAAGAGAGAGAGAGAGAGAGAGAGAGAGAGAGAGAGAGGCAAACCAAGAAACAGACCCTTAACTACAGAGAACTGATGGTTAACCAGAGGGAAGGTGGGTGGGAGGATGAGTGAAATAGGTGATGGGGATTAAGGAGTGCACTTGTCATGATAAGCACTGGGTGTATAAATTGTAATTATAAAATGTAAGTGTTACATTACTATTTTGTACCCTGAAACTAATAGAACACTGTATGTTAACTACTGAATTTAAAATAAAAGCTTTAAAAAAAAGAAATTAAGCCTTCTCGCTCTGCCATACATGGCTCCATAAGCAGTGCAATGGAACACCAGTAGACGAACCATAAATGAATGGAAAATACACCTAGGTATCTAGAATCAGCAACCCTAACCTTCAGTACATAGTCTAGTAACTCAAAGACTAGTTGAACAGTTTAAAAAAACGTTCATAAAGCCCCCTATGCCAAAGAAATATACTGTTTCTTAGGTCTTGCTAAGAATTACTGACTCTTATCTATCATACAATTCTTAAAACATGATTCAGAGATTGAAAGTAAATTAAAAGAGCAAGATGTTACCAGCCGAACACAGTCTCATGAAGAGATAGTTTCAGCCTAATAAGAAAAATTAGATAGTAGCCATCATGAGGTAATTCCTCATCCCAATGCTGACCCTGAGTCATCAAGCCAGAATCATCTCAGAAGGTAAAAATAAGGTTAGAAGGTTACAGCAATTAGTTACCTAAAAATTTAAGTTTTGATTACCTTAATATTTCTCTTGATACTAAAACCATTGGAAAGCCCACCTACCTAAGTTGTTACCATTTAGGATTTGGGACGCACTGTCCTCTCTCTTGTTATTTATTTAGGTCTGAAATGGACAAAGTCTACACCTCTAGACTGGTCCTGAAAATACTACTATGTAATAAGAACAATTTATTTCAATAACGACAACAAATGGAAGGCACAGTTATATACATTTAACAAAAATGTAACTAGCAAACCACCATTTGAGAGCATGTGATGAACAAAAATAATACTGAGAAATATTAAATAAGAAAAACTGGATCCATAATAGGACTAACAGAAAGGAAATTTGGACTTCATTTTTAAAAATGAAGGGATTAGAGTATAGGAGTTCCAAAATGTATTGATGCCAGATTAAAAAAACAAAAAAAAACAAAAAACAACTTTCTTTTGAGAAACTTAAGAATAAGATCTTATAATATTTCACTTTAAAATAACATTAATTTAACATTCACTAATATAGAATTTTTTTAAAGGAAGGTGAGAAGACCTATTGTTTTTGAGTGCTTGACTTTTTTGAGACAATAAAATGACTAGTTGGGCATTTACTACCATACAAAAATTATGGTAGATAGTTGGAACATAAAAATTTTAGTGAAAGAAACAGACACTAATCAAATAATTATGATACAATGAATCAAATTCCATCATAGATGAAAGAAATTAAGGCAGTAGTAATCCCAAGGCAGTTAAGGGAGAAGCAGGGGCACCTGGGTGGCTCAGTTGGTTGAGCATCTGACTCCTGGTTTCCTCTCAGGTCATGATCTCGTGGGTCACAGGATCAAGCCCCACATCCGGCTCTGAGCTGACAGTGCAGAGTCTACGTGGGATTCTCTCTCTTCCTCTCTCTCTACCGCTCCCCTGCTCACGCTCTCTCTCAAAATATATAAACATTAAAAAAATAAGGGAACAGCAGAGTTGAGGATGATGTGGGGGTTTGGGCTTATGATACAGAGTACAATCTTGTTACTGCTAACCATGGCAGAATATTGTTTGAAAGGAGTGATAAACGAGGAGCCCAGTTTGGGTGCTACATACAAGTAAATACGTTCACAGGAAAATTGAGGGCAATCACGGTCAGCTCCAGAATTTCTATAAAGGAGTAGTTCAGGGGCAAAAAGGATTAGGAGACACTTCTTGAGGTTGAGTTTCCATACCAAATATACTACTTTTATCTAAGTTTTTTTTAATGTTTATTTACTTTTGAGACAGAGAGAGACAGAGCACAAGCAGGGGAGGGACAGAGGAAGGGAGACACAGAATCTGAAGCAGGCTCCAGGCTCTGAGCTGTCAGCAGAGCCCGACGCGGGGCTCAAACCCACAAAACGCGAGATCATGACCTGAGCTGAAGTCGGACGCTCAACCGACTGAGCCACCCAAGCGCCCCAGATTTTGTTTTGTTTTTGTACAGATTGTATGTTTGCTTAGGGAAGCTTTAATGTGTTAACAGGTGATGGAGATTATGAGGGGCTAAAGCCCATGCCCTCTTCCCCTGGCACTATAAGTCTCTGAATTCAGGTGCCATAGAGAAAACTCAGATGGAGGCACCAACCATCAGCATATGGGTGAGGTCCCTGGCATGCAGAGAAAACCTATAGAGTAAAAAGGAGGAAAGGCAAATGATAGACTGTAAAGAAACACCAACATTTCAGAGGGCTGGGAAGAAACCAACAAACAAACAGTAAATGAGACCAGAAAGGAGACGGTCCAGAGAGAGGAGACCAGGAGTAAATGGCACACTGGAGCCACGGGAAGAGGATGCGGGAAGTAACAGGCAACAGTGCCGAAGATAGAGGCCAAATGACTGAGGACTTGGGTGGGGCTGGCAGCTTATGCAAGAGTCAAAAATTAAACAGAACAGGACATGCTATATCCTGATGAAGCGAAGTCCCAGGGCACACAGGAAGGAATTAGTTATTTATAATGATACACAGAAATTTATATTAGGATGTGATAAGAACACTAGTTTTAGTTAGCATCATAACTGTGATGCAGACTTTTCATTCATTCATTCACACATTTGCCAGCACCTCCCAAGCTCAGGAACAACATTTTATCATTTACCACCACACACCCCTCATCCGTACCTTGCAGGCTGAATACACACCCAGCCTGGTTTCACTGAGCTGGTAGATAACATGTAATCAATAAATATTTCTAATGATCCATGAGTGGATTTTATCTTCTTTGTGTCCTCCTAAAATGCCAAAGGGGCCACAACTACCATAATAATTATAAGGGCAACAACAACAACGATAATAAAGTTGGTAGGGGACTAGTAAGCCAGATCCAGTATAAAAAGTATTCCTTCTTTGAACTCCTAAAAAAAAAATTTCTGTATAATTTAACAATAGCATACAAATGTTATTGCATTAGTCAAATTAATTCAAAAAACTTCACATTATGGCCCATCTTCTCAGTTATACCCCTTGAGGATGTCACAATTTCCTTGCATCCTTCTCAAACCCCAACTCTTTCAAATATAAAGAGTGTTTAATATTTAATTTTAGCATGAGTAACAAAATTATAGAAATATGTACATGTTCCTAAACTTGTAATAAGTTGTTACTGAAAGAGAATCAACAGTTATGTTCTGTGAGTCTACCAAATGTCAAGAACGACAGCTTTACATACACATTCTATCATTTAAGTCCTCAAAACAACCAATTTTTCAGATGAGGAAACTGAGCTTTTGGTTAAATAACTGCTGTAAATTACACAGCTAGTAACTGACAGATCCAGGACCCAAGAGGCCTGTTCCTTCCACTTTACCATACAATCCTCTACTCTAAGTGATGTGCAGAAACAGTAAACACTTTGAACATTCATATTCTTAAGTAACATATTTTATTCATACATTGTAGGTTTCAAAAAAAGGGATGAGTTACCAAAATTAAAATATATTTATTGAAACATTATATTTACTTCGAATACACAAGCAATAACAAAAGTAGTAACAATGACAATAATAATAGCAAGTAACATTTATTATTTTGTGCCAGAAGCTATGCTGAAGTGCTTTAGAAGGAGTATTCTGTTTATGCCTCACATAATCCCACAAGGTAGGTACTACTACTGATTCCCACCTACAAATGAGAAAACTGAGGCTCAGAGAAGTTAGGGTTAAACAGTCTCAAGATCACAAGTGGAACAAGTGATAAAGCCAGCATTTAACCTCAGGGAGTCTAACTTTGAAGCTCATACACTTAAGGAGTACATTATATTAACCTATTTTTGCAATATCCTTTTTTTTTTTTTAAGTTTATTTATTTTTGAGAGAAAGCAAGTAGGGGCGGGGCAGAGAGAGAGAGAGAGAGAGAGAGAGAGACAGAGACAGAGACAGAGAGAGAGAGAGACAGAGAGAGAGAGAAAATCCCAAGCAGGCTCCATGCTGTCAGCACAGAGCATGATGTGGGGCTCGAACTCACGAACCATGAGATCATGATCTGAGCAGAAATCAACAGTCGGGCGTTTAACCAATTAAGTTACCCAGGTGCCCCTGCATTATCCTTCCTTAACAAATTGAACTCCAAGAAAATGACCACATTATTTAGACAAAGGTTTTCCTCTAAATTACCAACACACTTAATGCTGTGCTATGCAGATCTGGACATTAAGTAAGTAACAAGCAACATATTGAGAAATAGTTTTCCAGAGTCTTTCAACTACAAATGGAACATTCAATTTAAATCCCGATTTTAATCCACCAGTCTTTTTGTAACAATAGTAAATCAATCAGCAAATTTTAAAACAAAAGTGTTACATGGAAAGCTACCATAATCGGCTAGCTTTATTTTTAAAATCCTGAACTGTCAGGAGTACAGTATAGGAAATTTGCCACTGTAACTTTGACAAGAATTATGAAGCAATATCTCCAAAAGTTGGTTAATCCTGAACACATATAGGATATCATTTGAATTTCCCAAAACATGCAGATTCCACAGAGTGGTCAACTAAGTGAGAATATCCCCAGAAATATGCAGGACTTAGAATATGGCACTGGGAAAAATCCAAATATATACCAGGAAGTGATTATTCTCATAGTAGTGACTATTCTCAACAGTAGATGGCGCTAAGACATCATATGCTATTAAAAAATAGCGGCCCATACTCTTCTAGAACATTTTTACCTACACAACCCTGGCTTAACCATAAGTTAAGTACTTAACTTACTTAACTGTAAGTTAAATAAAATTTTATTTATATAAGAATCTATATAATTTAATTTCTAAACTATTAAAATCTAAACACACAGACCTCTTATATACAAAACTGGGCCTTTTTTAAAATGTATTACTTAAATACAAAATACAAGTTACAAGATTTGTTAACAAATACAAGCCATGCTGTCATGACATCTGAAAAATTGAAAAAAGAATAAGAATGGGTAAAATAAACTAAAATAAATAATAATTGAATGTTTTGAGGCTTGAGTAGGCTGAGAAATTGAAATAATTTCTACGGTCAACTACCGGTCAACTACTATATACAAATATATACATATATATATAGTTATTTTAATTAGTCTAGAAGAGGAAAAATGCATGGTTTTTATTATTACTTGTCATGTTAGTCTAGGACAAGATTTGGGGTAAAGGAAGGCTGGGAGAGATCAGGGTTATTCAAAGTACCAGTGACACACATGATAATCGTATTTAATGATTGTGGCATAAGACAGCTATCTCAAATCCTAGAAGTAAATCTCATTATAGGCCTTTAAAGCAACACAGAATAATAGTACAGCAATATTAGTTAGTTGGGAGGCTCTTTCACACACCTAACGTTAAGCTACATAGGTAGTTCTCTAGGCTGTCTGCTGATCTGTATAAAGAGGATTGATTGCTATAGGATATCTTAACTTAAATGACACTAGAATTATAGAATATACATGAGCATTTGTGTTTTGACTCCTAGCTTTAATACTTAAAGATACTATAATACCTTGGGAAGTCACTTAACATTCAAATTCAATTTCTTCACTTATAAAATAGAAGGTGGGATTGTAGTAAGAACTAAAATATATATATATTTTTTTTAATCTAAATATATATATATTTAGAGTATATCATTTGAGTGATACACAAAGATTCAGTGAATATTGGACTCCATCCCCTTCCTTTTGCCATATTAGAAAAGTAGTAAGAAGCAGGCAGAAATAATAGTATATATCCATTTAAGCTGATGTAAATCAAAGCAACAGTTAAAAAATAAGATTTTAAAAGACAAATGCAGATAGACTGCCCTTTTATCACCAAGAACTAATAAAGTATGAGTTTTTGAAAAATGAGTGCTTAGTATAGGCAAGTAAAAACTCAAGGCCATAAACAATCATAGGCACTATAAATAGTGACTCTACCCATAAACCCAAATCATGACACATATATGTAAAGTTCTTTTAATCATATTTCCATTTTTAAATGTATAGCAATTCTACCAGTAACCTAATACAAATTTTGTACAACATTAAGAGGCTTCTTAGTAAGATGATTTTCATTAAGCCTGCACATAATAAATATTTGACTTCAAATTACATTTTTCATTAGCAAGACATTTCAAAAATGTTCTGCTTTTGCAGAAAAAAAACAATGACCAGGATAACTTTTCAACCTAGAATTAGGTACCCAAACCTTTCAAGAACTAGAGTAAAAAAAGACATTTTTCAGATAAACAGAAAATAAATTTACCACCATTTAACACTCACTAAAGTGACTTCCAAAAAATATTCTTTAGGAAGAAGAAAAATGCTCCATTAAGAGGGGCTGAGTTATTGGGGCGCCTGGGTGGTTCACGACTGCAGCTCAGGGTCCAGGAGTTCAAGCCCCCTGTCGGGCTCTGTGTTTACAGCTCAGAGCCCGGAGCCTGCTTCAGATTCTGTGTCTCCCTCTCTCTCAAAAATAAATACACATTAATTAGAAAAAATAAAAAATAGATAAAGCAAGGAGCTTACAAAAAAAAAAACAAACAAAAACGAGGGGGCTGAGTTATAAGAAAAAAGAGTAAATAAAGAATCTGGTATACATGTAATTAAGCTAAACAAACATTGTCTACAGAAAATAATGTCAAATGTGTGAATTATGTAAAAATGAAATTAAAATTATGGACAATGATATCATGTAAATTGTGGGGAATGGGGAAGGTGATAATTAGTGTTAAAATGTGGTAAGGATTTTGTATTTTTTCTAGAAAAGGTGGGTTTTAAGATATTGATTAACCTTAGATTTTTGTTAAGTTGATTAAAAGAGTACAAGTAGAATGTATAGGTACCAAATAAGGGAGAGGGGGGATAGGAATGTCCCTCCCCTGACCCAAATCCTCTTATACAGTATTTGTAAGAGACACCCCAAAATATGTAAATGCTAAAAGACAGAAAATGGGGGAAAAAGATATTATTAGCAATACCAACTGAAGATAGGTGGAATAACCTTGTTAAAATATGACAAAAGAGAACTAGGCAAAAAGCACCACTAGGATTAAAAAGAATCATGACCTAACAGCTTCAATGCACCAGCAATGCTAAGCTCATATGTACTCATATATATATAAATATATAAAGCAAATTTTGATAGAACTATAAGGGAGAAAATGTCAATCACCTTTCTCTAATATTGTTGGGTCAGGCAGATAAAATTAGATATAGATCTAAACAAAGAAATTTAAAAACTTGTCTTAATGGACACATAGAGAATACTTGACTTCAAAATTAAAAAACAGACACAGTCTACAAGCATACAGGAAACCACCTAGAATGTTCACGTGCTCAACCATAAAGCAAGGCTAAAAAAAATTTCCAAGAATCAGTACCATACAATCAAGTTAGCAGCAATTCATTAATACAGAATTCACTAACAAAGTGATAAAATATAAAAATGCCTACATTTGATGATTTCAAAACACACATTCACAATGGAAACTAAAGCACTTAAAATAAAAAGAAAATGCTGCCAAAATATTAGCTTGGGAGGAATTTTACAGCCTTAAATGCTTACAATGTTACTGAAGAAAATTTGAAAATTGGTGAACTAAAATTTCAACTTAGTATGACAGAATAGGAACAAGAATGAACCTTACAAAGAGAAGGAGATCACAAATATAAACGCAAAAATTAATGAAATTTTAATGTTTATTGATTTTTGAGAGAGAGAGAGGGATTGAGTCAGAGCACGATCAGGGAGGGACAGAGAGAGGAGACACAGAATCCAGGGCAGGCTCCAGGCTCCAGACTCTGAGCTGTCAGTAGGGGGCTCGAACTCCCGAGCCCTGAGAGCATGAGCTGAGCCAAAATTGTACACCTAACCGACTGAGCCACCCAGGCACCCCATAAGCAAAAATTAATGAAATTTTAAAACAAGATACAACATCAAAGCCAAACTTGGCTCTTGGAAAAGACTATTAAAATAGGTAAAACTCTGAAAAGATTAACGAAGACAATGGGATGCAATATAAACGGTATCAGGAAAGAAAAGGGGATATAACCATAAATACAGAAAAAATTAAAATATAACAGAATACTATGAACTTTAAGACAACACTTAGAAATACCAGATCTAGGGGCGCCTGGGTGGCGCAGTCGGTTAAGCGTCCGACTTCAGCCAGGTCACGATCTCGCGGTCCCTGAGTTCGAGCCCCACGTCGGGCTCTGGGCTGATGGCTCAGAGCCTGGAGCCTGTTTCCCATTCTGTGTCTCCCTCTCTCTCTGCCCCTCCCCCGTTCATGCTCTGTCTCTCTCTGTCCCAAAAATAAAAATAAAAACGTTGAAAAAGAAAAAAGAAATACCAGATCTAGAACTTTTTACATGTAAAGTTCTACTTAACAGGCCAAGTAACAGAATATAACACTCTTTCCTAAAAACTTTTATATATGAAATTCTTTACAGCTTATTTTAAGAGGCTACTAAAACCTTGAAACCAAAAGCAGAAAAGCACAGTTTGAGAGAAAAAAATCTCTCATTCTCATTCATTTTATGAACAGTGTAAGAATCCATAAAAACAAACAAAGAAAAATAATTCTAGTAATAAATACAAATACATCACAACCAACTTAAGCTTATCCCAGCAATACAGGAGTGGTTTACCATTAGAAAATCTTTAAATTTCACTTATGGTCTTAATAGATTAATGGGAAAAAAAATCACCTAAAGAAACATTAAAAAACCTTAACAAAATTCCCAATTACTTACTACTTAATAAAACTATACTAAAAACATAAAGAAATTTCTTTTATGACACAGAAGATATCTACCAAAACCTACAGAACATAATCCTTCTTAGTGGTAAAATGTCAGAAGCATTTGTTTCAAAATTAAGAACAAGATAAATATGCCCAGTATCAGCACTCTCCTGGAAATTCTAGTCCTACATTGTCCAATATACTGGCCAGTAGCCACAAGTGGCCATGAGCACTTGAAATATGGCTAGTCCAAATCAGGATGTGCTGTTTAATGTGAAGTGCATGCCTGCTTGTAAAGATTCAGTACCAAAAAAGGTAAAATATCTCATTAATAATTTTTATACTGAATATATGCTGAAATCATATTGAATAAAATAAAATAAGGCATATTATTAAAATTATTTTCACCTGTTTATATTTTTTGATATGACTACTAGAAAATTTTAAATTGCATGTGTTCACATTATGTTTCTATTGAACAAAAAGTAGAAAAAATAAATATTGATTGGAAAGGAAGAAACAAAGCTACCATTAATCTCAGATACTATGACTATCTACACAGTAAAACAAAATAACATACAGAGAATTTTAGAATCAATAAGAAGTTTTAGCAAGGTGGCTAATAATATTTCTATACATATCAACACATAAAAACTGTAATTTTCAAAAAGATGCCATTTACGAAAGCAACAGAAGTATAAAGGACCTTAAGTTTAACAAAAGATATGTAGAATCTTACTGAAATATATTAGAGACCCAAATAGAGGGAGAGATTCAGTATGATAAATCCCCAAACTAAGCTACAGATTTACTGGTACTCCATCAAACTTCCAAAATGGCTTCATGAGGAACCATAATATTCATATGGAAGAGCGAAGACCCCATAATACCCATGGCATCCTAAAAAATAAAAAGGTGGAATGACTTACCCTCCCAAATACCAAAACTTTTAACAAAGCAATAGTATATTAAAAGAATAGATCAATGAAACAAAGAGCTTGTTTTCTGGAAGGACAAACAAAATAGATGAACTTTAGCTAGACTCCCCAAGAAAAAGAGAGAGAGGACTCAAATAAAATCAGAAATGAAAGAGGAGACATTACAACTGATAACACAGAAATACAAAGGATCACAAGAGACTACTATGAACAATTACATGTCAACAAATTGCACAACCTAGAAGAAATGGATAAATTCCTAGAAACATACTACCTACCAAGACTGAACCATGAAAAAGTAGAAAATCTTAACAGACCCAATTACTAGGAAGGAGATTGAATCAGTAATCAAAAACCTGTGAACAAAAAGAAGTCCAGGACTACACGGTAAATTGTACCAAACATTCAAAAAATCAGTATCAATCTTTTACAAACTTTTCCAAATAAACACAAAAGGCTGGAGCACTTCCAAACTCATTTTACAAGGCCAGCAGTACCCTGATACCAAAACCAGACAAGGACACTACAAGAAAAGAAAATTACTGGCCAATATCCCTGATGAACATAGATGCAAACGTTCTCAGTGAAATATTAGAAAAGCAAATTCAATAATACATTAAAAGAATCATACCCCATGATCACGTGGGATTTATTCCAGGGATGCCAGGATGGTTGAATATCCACAAATCAATCAAAGTGATATATACCACATTAACAAAATGAAGGATAAAAAACAGGATATATCAATAGATGCAAAAAAAGCATTTGATAAAAATTGAACATCCATTTATGATAAAAACTCTCAACAAAGTGGGCATAGAGGGAACACACCTCAACATATTAAAGACCATATATGATAAGCCCACAGCTAACATCATACTCAACAATGAAAAACTGAAAGCTTTTTCTCTAAGATCAGAAACAACGCAAGGATGCTCACTCCAGCCACTTTCATTCAACATAATATCGGAAGTCCTAGCCAAAATAATTAGGCAAGAAAAAGAAATACAAATAAGAAAGGAAGAAGTAAAATTATCACTATTTTAGATGACATCATCTTTTATACAGAAAATCCTAAGGATGACATTAAAAAAACTGTTAGAAGTAATCAGCAAATTCAGTTAAGTCGAAGAATGCAAAATCAGTATATAAAAATCTGTTGCATTTTTATACATAATAATAAATTATCAAAAAGAGAAAATTAAGAAAACAATCCCATTTACATGCATCAAAAAGAATAAAATACCTAGGGATAAATTTAACAGGGAGGTCAAAGACCTGTGCACTGAAAACTACAAGACATTAATGAGAGAAACTCAAGACAACATAAATAAATGGAAAGGTAATCAGTGCTCATGGGTTGGAAAAATTATTATTATTAAAATGTCCAATCTATGGATTCAATGGAATACCTATCAATATTGCAATGACATTTTTTCACAGAAATAGAACAATCCTAAAATTTGTATGGAACCACAAAAGACCCAGGATAGCCAAAGCTATCTTGAGAAGAAGAACAAAGCTGAAAAAAACCCACAAAATTCCTGATTTGAAATCAGTTATTATTGATAACTATAGTAATCAAAACAGTAAGGGGCGCCTGGGTGGCTCAGTAATCAGAACAGTATGATACTGGCATAAAAACAGACACATAGATCGACAGACCAGAACAAAGAGTCCAAATGGATGAAGGGGACGATGCTATGTACATACATACATAGCACTGTATGGTGACAGATGGTAGTTACACTTGTGGTGAGCAGAGCATAGTGTATAAACTTGTCAAATCACTACGTTGTGCACCTGAGACTAATGTAACACCATGTATCAACTATATTCAAGTAACAAATTTTTTTAATCAAAATAAAAACAAAAATAACAAATAAAAATAGATCCCAGAAATGAAACCATGCATTTATGGTCAATTAATTTATAACAAAAGAACCAAGAAGGTACATTGGAAAAAGGGCAGTCTCTTTAATAAATAGTGTTGGGAAAACTAAACAGTCATATGCAAAAGAATAAAACTGGACCACTATTTTATACCAGACACAAAAATTAATTCAAAATGGGTTAGACTTGAATATAAGACCTGAAACCTCAAAACTCCTAGAAGAAAATATAGGCCAACTCCTTGATGTTGGCCTTGGTGATGATTTTTCGGATTTGACACCAGAAGCGAGAGAACCAAAAACAATAATCAACAAATGGGGCTACAGCAAACCACAAAGTTTCTGCACAGCAAAGGAATGTTAATCAACAAAATGAAAAGGCAACGTATGGAATGGGGGAAAATATTTGCTAATCATATATCTGATAGGGGGTTGATATCCAAAATATATAAAGAACTCCTACAACTCAACAGCAAAAATACAAATGATCCAATTAAAAAATGGGCAGAGGATCTGAACGGACATTTTTCCAAAGAAGACATATAGATGACCAACAGGTATATGAAAAGGTGCTCAACATCACTAATCACCATGAAAATTCAAATCAAAACCATAATGAGATATCACCTCACACCTGTTAGAATGGCTATTATCAAAAATACAAGAAATAACAAGTATTGGCCAAGATGTAGAGAAAAGGGAACCCTTGTGCACTGTTGGTAGATATGTAAACTGATACAGCCAATATGGAAAATAGTATGGAGGTTCCTCAAAAATTAAAACTAGAACTACCATATGATCCATCAATTCCACTGCTGGGTATTTACCTGAAGGAAACGGAAAACACTAACTTAAAAAGATATCTGCACCCTCATGTTCATTACAGCATTATTCATGATAGCCAAGACATGGAGGCAACCTATCTATGTATCTGTTGGTAGATAAATGGGTAGAGGAAATGTGATTGATACACACACACACACACACACACACACACACATTATCAGCCATTAAAAAAGAAGGAAATTCTGCATTTGCAACAACATAAATGGACCTTGCAAGTCATTATGCTAAATGAAATAAGTCAGATAAAAACAAATAGCACATGATCTCACTTAGTGTGTAATCTTAAAAAAAAAAAAATTAAAAACAACCAAACTCATAGATACAAAAAGCAGATTAGTGGAGATCAGAGACTGGGGTAGGGGGAGCAGAAAGCATTAGACAGATGAAGGAGGTCAAAAAGTATAAACTTCCAGTTATAAAATAAATAAGTCCTGGGGATATAAGGAACAGCATGGTGACTATAGTTAATAATACTGTATATTTGAAAAGTTGCTAAGAGAGTAAATTGTAAAAGTTCTCTTCACAAGGAAAAAATTGTTATTATGTGGTGATGGGTATTAACTAGACTTATTGTGACTATTTTGCAATATATACATATATCAAGTCATTATGTTATACACCTGAAACTAAGATAATGCTATGATGCCAATTATCATCTTAGCAACAAAAAAAAAAACTTTTTAGCACTACAAAGAAGAGAAAGGATGGTCGTTTCAAGTATTAATGCTGAGCCAATAAGCTGCCCCTTTAGGGAAAAAAAAATTACTTAATCCCTATCTCATACGAAAAAAAAAATCAGATCAGATGCACTGTAGCTGTGAAAGGTAAAACAGTTTCTAGGAAATAACACAAGAGAAACTTGGGAATGGGCAAAGATTTCTTAAACAAGGGTATAAAAGCATTAACTATAAAAGAAAAGATAAACAAATGAAAGTACATCAAAATTGGGAATTTATGTTTATTAAAAGACATCCATAAAAGAATGAAAATATAAGTCACACAGTGAGAGCAGATATGTGTAACATATCAAAGCACTCATTTCAGGAACATTTAAGGAACCCCTCAAATCAGTAAGAATATGGGGAGCCTGGGAGGCTCAGTCGGGTAAGCGTCCGACTTCAACTCAGGTCACTGATCTCGCGGTCGTGAGTTCAAGCCCCGCGTCAGGCTCTGGGCTGATGGCTCAGAGCCTGGAGCCTGTTTCCGATTCTGTGTCTCCCTCTCTCTCTGCCCCTCCCCCGTTCATGCTCTGTCTCTCTCTGTCTCAAAAATAAATAAACGTTAAAAAAAAATTTTAAATCAGTAAGAATAAGCCAACGGGTTAGAAAAGTGGGCAAGACGGATGAACAAGCATTTACAAAACAATACATCCAAATAACCTATGCTCAATCTCATTAGTAACAAGAGAAATGCAATATAAAACCACAATGAGGTATACTGCGCACCCATCAAGATGGCAAAAATGAGAAAGATTGACAAGTGGGTTTAAATCTAAGTGATGGGTAGGATGTGGAGAAACTGGAACACTCCTACAGAACTGGTAGGTGTGAAAATGGGTATAACCACTGTGGAAAACTGGCAATATTTACTAAAGATGAACATATACAAACCAACAAGCAGTATTTTTTTTTTAGCAGTCTTATTCCTAGGAATATACTCAACAGAAACGCAAACATATGTGCATCAAAAGACATACACAAGAATAGCCACAGCTGCATTATTCATAAGAATCTCCAAAATGGAAACAACCCAAATGTCTATCAGTAGAATAGAAGAATAGAATGTTATACAACAAAATACTATACAGCTTTGAAAATGAACAAACTCCTATTAAACAACATGAATGAGTCTCACAAATAGAATACTGAGCAAAAAAATAAATAGAATAATATATAGTATATAATTTCATTTATATAAAGTTCAAAATGAATTAACGGATACTGTACTGTAAAAAGTCTGTAGAATAGGTACCTTCCAGGAAAAGAAGGAGAGCAGTAATTAGGAGGCAGTTTGAGAGGGGATTCTAGAATGCTGGTAATGTTCTGTTTGTTTTGTTTTGTTTTTTAATCCGGATGAAGGTTACACAGCCATTATTTTGTGATAATTCATCAGGTAATTTGTGTATTTTCTCACAACCTGAAGGACAGGTGCTTGCCTCTGCTTCACCTAACTCAGACTCTCTCAGGGTGAGAAAAGTGTCTAAGCACAGGGCATTCCTTGAGAACATTAAAAGGCAAATGAATAACCCACTGTTGTCTGAGGGGGAAGATAGAGCACACAAAAGAACAGGCTGAAAGCCTGGGGAGAGAGATGGTCTGGAAAAATTAATACACTGAAAAGCTACATGTAAACTGGGGAATTTAGAATGCCAAAGTACATGCCCAGGACAGGATGTAAGAAGACCCTAAACTCTCATCTCTGGCTGATCTTTAGGGTCAGTACAAGCAGGAGGAGAAGGTTAAGGGAGAACCATTAAGAACCTACCTAAGCTTTGAAGGAGGGTCCCAACACAGAATCAACCTGCAAAGACTGAAAGAACTGAGGTTATTTGGGGGGAAAGGGGGGGGGGCTCCACATGTTCAAGGAAATCTGTGCCAAAACATTAGATGACCACAAACTAAAGGAAATAGATACTTCAGAGATCACACAGGATGAAAATATAGAAATAAACCCTATTTTGGAAAGGATAGACTATGGAAAAGAATAGTCTCTTCAACAAATGGTGTTGCCACAACTGGATACCCACATACAAAAGAATAAAGTTAGACTCCGACTCGCACCATATACAAACTCACAATAGACCAACGATCAAGATAGAAGAGCCAAAACTACAAAATTCTTAGAGCAAAACATAGAGCAAAATTTCATGACCTTGGTGATTCTTAGATACAACACCAAAAGCACAAACAACAAAAGAAAAAATAAACTGGACTTCATCAAAATTAAAAATTTTGTGGATCAAAGGACATTATCAAGAAAAGGTAACCTACAGACTGGAAGAAAACATTTCCAAAACATATATCTGATAATGGTCTAGTATGTACATTACAGACCTTTGGGGTATATGCCTAAAAGTGGAATTAAGATATACAGATAGCTAACAAGCACATGAAAGATGCTTAACATCATTAATCATTAGGGAAATGCAAATCACAACCACAATGAGCTACCAACTCATACCCATTAGGATGGCTGTAATTAAAGATTCAGAAACAAGAATTGGTAAGGATGTGGAGAAATTAGAACCCTCAAAAATTGCTGGTGGGGACGCAAAATGGTACAGCCTCTGTGGAAGACAGTTTGGTGGTTTCTCAAAAAATCAAACACAGAATTGCCATATGACTCAGCAATTCCACTCTTACATATATATGTCAAAAAGAACTGAAAACAGGTAACTCAAGCAAATATTTGGACACAAATATTCATAGCAGCACTATTCACAAAAGGGAGAAACAACTAAATGTCAACAGATTAACAAATGCCAATAGACACACATGGAACATTATTCAGCCCTAAAAATGAATGCAATTCATAAATTCATAACATGAATTCACAAAAATGAATGAATGCTGTAAGGTAGACGAAATTGGGAATCATTATGGTTAGTAAAAGAAGCCAGGCAAAAGAGACTACATATCATATGCTGCCATTCATACGAAATATTCAGAATACATAAATCCATAGAAACAGAAAGCAGATGGGGGTTGCCAGGGTCTGGGGCAAGGGCAGATGGGGAATTGCTGCTTAATGGATATGGTGTTTTCTTTTGGACTGATGAAAATATTTTGGAACTTGATAACAAGTAGAGGTGACACAACACTGTGGATGTACTAAATACCACTGAATTGTACTTGTTAAAACAGTTAACTTATGTTTAATTGAACTTCACCTCAATTTAAAATCAAAACAAAATAAAACCTATGGCCTGAATTAGAGAGGTAAAATTACATTCAACTCCATTTTTCCATCACCTCTCTGAGTCAAAGTAGATTCTACCTTCATTTCAGAATACAATTCTCTCCTCCACCCTTTCCTTGCCACACTGTTCCTGCCTTAATTCAGGCCTATCACTTCTCACCTACTACCTACAAAAGTGTCCCAGATGATCTAGTTGCCAACAATATTGTTCCCCATTTTTAATCCCTCCTCTAAGTTGCTGGCAGATCCATCTTTCCAAAATGCAAATATCTCCTCAATTTTCCTACTCAAAATCCTTATTTCCATATAGCTTTTAAGATAAAGTGAAGCTCCTTACCTTAGCCCCTTCCTACCCTTCTGGCCTCACCTCCTGTCATCCCCTCCATTATGAGAGGTCACGCTCTTCCACTTCAAAAATCTATATTGTTTAAAGTCTCTGTATTTCCTGTAACTGGGAAATCCTTTTCCACGTGAGTAACTTCCCTCGATTACTCCCCAGCTCCCAATTCACTACTTTCACAGCATACCAAGCATTTATCAGAGAACTTAACACACTACAGTACAATTGGCTTACTTTCCTATAGACTAGATAATCCCCTTGTAGGCCATGAGAACAGGGGCCATGGCTTCATCATATTTTTATCGCAAGCACCTCCCTTGGCGAATATTCATCGAGTCAGTCATTTGCTCAGTCAAACATAAAATAATTCATAGATCTACTCCCCTTTTGCTACTTGGTCTTCATGGCTGACCAATACCTGAGAGAATAATTAGCAATTTGTTTGTGCAATATTTCTGCTAAGCAATTCATCCTCAAACTAATTAAACAAGAGCTTCTTGATTAATGCATTTCGTACATGAAAGAATATTTGCTAATCCTTCTTATTAAAAGCATTGTTCTAGGTCAATCTAAAGAAATGCAAATTTTCTTTTTTATGAAATAAGACTACAGTCAAGGCAAAAAATCCCTTACTTGGTTTTGAAATGAAAACCTAAGTATAAAAATTTAGCTAACTGTTCTCTCCCTCACTGGAAATACAAAATCGATTTTGGCCTTTAGGACTTAGGCATATCATTATGCTCACTCCTATTCCATTTCATACCAATCCCCTCGTCACACTGCCCTGGGCCCTTAGGCTCCCTAAATCATTTGGTTGGTTTTAGATGATGTTCTAGAAACCAGATTCTTTCAGAAGATTCTTCATAGAAAATTTAAATTTCAAAGAAATTTTCAACTGTTTCTGCTGGGAACACTTGATATCTGAGAATGCTTTGCCAATCTGGATTTGAAGGTACCCAGGTAAACCCCAATAAGTAGAGATAGATCTTTAGACTGCCTTGATGACTAGAGGTAAACTGGTATTTTGAAATATCTAGAATTTATAAATACTTCCTTTAAAATAGTACTTTGATGACAAACTATGGTTATGTGATGACCAACTATAGTTATGTGATATGGGGTAATTTTTACTCTAATAGTTCTAATTCAATCTAATCTGCCCACATAATAACATCTATAGATTCCCAACACCTTAAAAAAAAAAAAAAAAAAAAAAAAGGGGGGCCGCCCCCCACCCATTATTAAGTTACTTATTTTTCTTACACTTAAGACTGATTTTTTCCTATGGCTATTTCTGCTGACCCAAAGCATGTTCTCCATTTTCATTAAGTTTATAAATTTACAGAAAAGACTTTGGGCAAACATTTTCTCAATGCCAACAATTGTTGCACTTTGCCTAATTAACTCATTTGTTTTATGTTTTACAGTGTTGGAATCCATAATTACTATTTCTGTCTCTACACTGGCTACTAGAAAGCTCTCAGCGAATTTATGGCCCATTTCTAAACTTCCTCATACATAGAGTCTGAGTATTATTCTCATTCTGAGCTCCCTCTTCTCCTTGTCAACCTCTCTCCTTCATCACAATATATATTTAATTTTATTTTGTCACACTAGATAGATTTTTGTAAGCTGCCTTTAACCCCTTCTGGAATAGATCCTAGAAAAACCACACATATGCACTTGACTTAATTATCAGCCAGTCTGCTTCTGGGCTCCCAATGTTACAGGAGCCAGACATAATCAGACGTATTCCACAGCTGTTCCACAATTCCTGTGTTCATTCTTGGTTGATGACATATCCATTCCCACTATATTTTTTTTTCATTCTCTGAGAGCCATCATAATTTATCTACCAACAAGTGAGATATCTCTCCCTAAATTTCAGAGATGATAAAGCCAATCAATTAAATTCCCTTACTCTCCTCCCCACAGTCCACCTTAAAATTTCTGAATTATGATCTCAACCAAAAGAAAGAAAAGGCTCCCATCTGGGTTCTTAATGCTAAAACTTTCTCAATTTTTTTCTATGGCCTTACTTTATCTCCTATATTTAACGGCATCCACTCTGCTGGCTCTTTCCTTCACCAGAGGTTTTATAAAGAACATTTCACTCCCTGCCATTGTCATTTTGGGGGCAGTGCCAGAGGTTCCCGGGGTGGGACTGGAACAGATAAGGATTTGGAACTAGAAACTGGGAGGTGGTGAACCAACAGCAGACAGTACGGAAAATTTAGTAGGTAAAAAACAGATAAAACCCAGGGTGCCTGGGTGGCTCAGGCACCAAGAGTCTGACTCTTGGTTTCAGCTCAGGTCATGATCTCACGGTTCATGAGACTGAGCTTCACGTGGGGCTCTGCACTGACAGCACAAAGTCTACTTGGGACTCTCTCTCTCCCTCTCTCTCTGCCCCTCCCCAGCTCGTTCATTCTTTCCCTCTCTCAATCAATCAATCAATCAATCAATAAAGTTAAAAATATTTACACACACACCACACACACACACACACACACACACACACACACAAAACCCTGATAGGCAACAAGTAATAATTAGGCCAATGGTTGGTGCCAGAAATTTCAGCACACATTAACAGAGGCCCCAACAGATAGGGCACTGACAATGGCACACATGGGAGACAGTCCATCTCTGAGTTCCATGAACAGGCTGACATTTATCAAAGCAAGAACTCTACAAAGAGAAATAAAATATTCTAGGCGCGTGAATTTGGGTGAGAGATGAGGAACTAATGACGGGAACAGAGCAGTATACCAACTGTAAATACTGAGAGATAAAGCATCAGATTTGCACTGCCCCTCTTGCTGAATCTCCCAGTATTGAACTGGAAATCTTTAAATCCTCCCTACAGTCCGACTTGGTCCCAGAGGCTGGTCGGGGGGAAGGGGTGAGTGTACTAGTGGGAGTCCAATGGCAATTTTTACTCTAATAGTTCTAATTCAATCTAATTCTCCCCGATCTCCAGTGGGAGAGGACAGAAAATGATCATCGAAGTGACACGTAGGATAAAATGCAGGGAAGGGGAACTCTAAATGCAGGAGGATGAGTTAGGAGTCTACTGTAGTAAAAAAAACAAAGAACAACTTCTTCATAAGCATATCAACTGTATCAAAGCCATATCAGTTTACAAATATACTGAAACTGTGAGAGAGACAGTAAGTACTCACACGTGCACTGTGGGCTGATACTCCAGTGAAATGGCTCTCTCCCAATGTTACCAAAGATCCTTATACTCAACAGCCAATTTTTCATACTTAACCTATCTAAAATTGTGTTTATAGGACACTATTGATCAAATGAAATAAATGTTTCTCTTCAGCTTGCCTTTACATGCAACAACACAAAATTGTAGCCACAAAAACAAAGGTGTGTTAATTTACCTTTTTGGTATATGGTTAATTTCCATTTGCTATCTCTTGCTCACTAAAATTTTTTTATCTTAGTTTCAATGTATTTGTAAACTTACATGACTTTGATACACATAAGAAGGGGCTGTTTTTTTGTTTTTTGTTTTTTTTTGATGCATAACCTTCCTTTCAAATGTTCCACGCTTTTCTGATTCATGACTAAGTTGTTGATTTTCCAGGTCCCATCTTGGTCCTAGCGATACAAAGTAATGGGATACTTGTTTGAGATGGAAAACACTTTCAGATAACCCTTAACTTCTCCCAGCCTGAAAAACTCTTTACCTCTGATTAAATACTCTTTTTCAGAGTCCAATACCAGCCAACACTTGCAAGCCCTGCTCCACATGATTCATTATATGTTAATGCATTTAGTCCTCAACCAGGGTTACTCCCTGGAATCACTGCACACAGAAAATTATCTGAGTAGCTGTTTTCTCAAATCTCCCAAGGATGGCTCATAACTGGTCCCATCCCAGATGCATAAAAAGAGAAGTCAAGTCATTACTTACAATAGATGCCTAAGGTCATTAAGGCTTTTTTTTTTTTTCCTCAAGAAACCCCAGTTTTAAAAAGGCCACACACAAGTCAACAATCCTAGGGGATAAGTTATATTATCATCCCCATTTGACAGTTAACAGGCATAAACTAGCTACTTGATCAAGCTCACATAGTTAGTAAGTGGTAGAGTCTGGATTCAAATCCAGCCAGTCTAACTCCAGAGTCCTTACTACTCAGTAAGTCCTACCCTGTTGCTCTGAATCCACTTAGTTCTTCCTCCATGTGTAGACTATGTCTTGTGACCTAATCCTTAAGGATTTGCTGTTTTTATAACTATTTCACATGCATACATTTTCTTCACAACAAAACTACAAGCTATTTAGCAAGGACCACAACAAACTTCCCTTGTATTCCCACAGCACTAGGTCCCCAAAAAGGTATACAGAATCTTCAATTGATTACTGCAACTGATAACAGCAGCCATAAGAAATCAAGAAACAGTGAATTCAAATAGGCGAGATCAGATTACTTGATAGAAGTCTTGCTCGAGACAAAAACTATTATTGTCAATCATTACAGACACAGTAATATGTGCATATTGAACATAATGAAATCTGAAGATAAAAAATATGAACAAGATTCACATAGCACAGACAATATCTACAAACAACAATTTTCAAGTTATCATGTCATTACTAATAAGAAGGTTGCCATTTCAGCAATTCTACTTCGTGATAGTTTCTAATGCTCCCACACAGATATTCTATAAATTACAGGGGAAAAAACAGCAGGGGGCAGAGAGGTGACATATAAAAGTATCTAGAAACCTGTTGGGGCTATCTTGTGGAATATACAAATCTAGATTGAAGTTAACACGGCAGAAGAGAAAGGAAGGAAATGATTTCCACCACAGCTGCAAGATGCCATACATAAATACCCTTAAATTTTCATATTACAATTGCTAATAAATCTGTAAATCACCTACTTGCCCAAGAATGTTCTTCAATTTTGTGCGCGGGGGGGGGGGGGGGGGCTGACCTAGAATATAAAAATCATCTAGTATTTTCAACTCTAAAGCACAGAGAATAGAGAAGTTTACAGCATGAATTCCCAGTGTTTCTACCCAAAGGTTAAAAAGACGAATGAAACAGTAACAGAGGTAAGACTTGGCAAGTGGATGAGCAGGTCATTCTACAGCTGGTGAATATTTCATTACAAGTACCCGATACCTTTCCTCCTTTTACTTAAACACTGATCCATTACAAAACCTAATTTTATAGATTCTTGAATACATCTATATTTTATTTTGACTAGCAATACTTAGAACACCTTAATATTTAAAAATATATTAAATAAATTCATGACAAAATTAAGAGACGATTAAATAATCTTAAGAGTATATTAACATAAAAAGATGGAAATTTAGTTCTTAACTCTGTTAAATTCACAAGTTAATAAAACTACTATCATAAGTAATGATTACTCGGTGGGAACTTGAACTCCTAGTGGTTCTTTGTCCAATGCTTCAAAATCCCCCCATAAAACCTAGAGGAAAAAAAAACACTTTACTTGGTATCCTCAAATAGAATAAAATATTAAAGTTTAAAAAATAATTTTACACTCTTAGAGCACTTAATCAGACTTCTGTTTACTGGTAAAGATTCAATTTTTCTCCTTGTGGAGCCAGAAAAATTAAATATTTAAGGGATATTTCTTCCCTTTTTCCCCATCTGAATCAAACATCACTCTATATTTCACCTGTGGTCTAATTTTAGAGCTATTTTTTTTTAATATTTATTTATTTTTGAGAGAGAGAGCGAGCAGCGGGGAGCAGAGAGAGAGGGAGACACAGAATCCTAAGCAGGCTCCAGGCTCTGAGCTGTCAGCACAGAGCCGGATGCAGGGCTCCAACCCAAGAACCATGAGATCATGACCTGAGCGGAAGCTGAATGCTCAACTGAGCCATCCAGGTGCCCCTGATTTTAGGGCTATTTATTTTTTAAATTTTTCTTTTCAACGTTTATTTATTTTTGGGACAGAGAGAGACAGAGCATGAACGGGGGAGGGGCAGAGAGAGAGGGAGACACAGAATCGGAAACAGGCTCCAGGCTCTGAGCCATCAGCCCAGAGCCTGACGCGGGGCTCGAACTCCCGGACCGCGAGATCGTGACCTGGCTGAAGTCGGACGCTTAACCGACTGCGCCGCCCAGGCGCCCCATGGGCTATTTAATCTCAAGCAGATTGATAAAACCAAATTAAATGTCTACCCCTATGATAATGTTTACCATTTCTTTAAACCATATGAATAAAACTGTCAAATATTTAAGCTTCAAACAATATTATCACAGTTCCAACATATTAAAATTTAACATACAAGACTGACAGCAAACATTAGTCCTGCACATCTCTTACTCAATCCTAAGGAGGTACTCAAAAACTCCATTCAATATATTTTACAAAAGCCATAGGTATATGTAAGTTAAAAAATCCCAGAAGGGAGACTAAAACTAGTGTTTACAAAAGAACACGATACATAACTGCTAACGCTGCTCTGGGAGGCTTTCACTTGGAAGGTCATCTCTACTGCATGCAAACTGTTGCCTACTGTAACTCTTAGGGGTTTTTTGTTGTTGTTATTTTAATTTAAAACACCAAAGCTTATGTTTTCAGTGTTTAAGTGCCCAAAGGTTTGCTATTCCATCATCTTTGTATAATTTTGTTTAAAATATACATTTTAAAACTAGATGGTTGGGTTTTTTTTTTCCAAACCATATAATTAAACAAGGAAACCGTATACTCTGCTATTAAATTATCCCAGAAAAACTCTGTGACCTCACTTTATGGCTGCTGAACCTACTCTGTACAAGTTTAAACAGCCTTATTTCAAAACCAAAAGTAGCTGTTGTTGGACAACTGGATTTTGCAATAAATTTCAATTTGACTCAATAAGTAGTTATTGAATGCCTACTATAGAAAAGGTACCAGGATAGATTCTGTAGGGCATTGCAAATGAGAAGAAAATATTCTCCATTTTAGCAGCTTAGGGAATAGGATATTTTTCTTAACATGTAAGGATAATAGCAAACATCTATATAGTACTAGGCAGTGTTTAAAATATCTATTAACTTATGCCTCACAACAGATCCGGGAGCTGGGTACTACTACTGCTCCCGATTTATAGGTGAGAAAAATGAGGCTCAGAGAGGTTAAGGAATCAGCTCAAGGTGCAGTAGTGAGAGGTGGGACTGAGATGTATGTGAATGTGGGCAGCACAGCTCGGGTCCTTTCTTATAACCACTCTGCCCCTGGACTCAAGAAATGAATAAGGCAGGGTGTGGATGAGTGGCAGTTTTTTTTTTAAACCGTCACCAAAAAAAACAAACAAACCAACAAACACCACCTATCTTGAGTTTCCAAAAGCAGTTCACATCTAATCAGGCATAACTTAAAACGTGATCCCAGGAGAGGTAAGTTTCAGGGGAAGAATGAAGTGGGAATTTCAGGTAAAGAGAGTACATAAGAGCAAGGAGCTAGGATGAAGTAAAATGATTAAAAGCATGAGTAAGTAGTCAGCTAGGACAATAGGAAGCAACTAAAGACTTCTAAATTGAGTATTGAGAGGGAATTTTTAAATTTTTTTTTATGTTTATTTTTGAGAGAGAGAAAGAGAAAGGGAATGAGCAGGGGAGGGGCAGAGACAGGAGACAGAATCCAAAGCAGGCTCCAGGCTCTGGGCTGTCAGCACAGAGCCTGACACGGGGCTCGAACCCACGAACAGTGAGATCATGACCTGAGCCAAAGTCGGCCACGTAACCAACTGAGCCACCCAGCCTCCCTGAGAACGAATGTTTTAAAAAGACTAATTGCATGACTGGGATGGTTACTGGATGCCCAACGGTCCATATGGTGTCTCCCACAAACAGTCCAAAGAAGCAGTTATCACCTGGGGCTGTGGTGGTGATATATAGGAAAGTGGACGCAAAGGTGACTAAACTTTAGAGCAAAGATGATGGAAACGCTGGGGCAATCATTCATAGAAGCTACGCACTTAGAAGGGGCTCCAACAAAATCTGAGGCAAAGTTAGCTCCATAGGACAGGGAGATGGGAACAAGGCCCAAGGTTGAAGGTAAGGATTTGGAGTCCCCTGTAGAGTGTGGAGGTGAAGAACTATGGCAAATGCTTCAGCAGGAAGTTGACAGAAAGAAATAGAACTAAGGAGATGACTTTTACATACCCACACCCAGCTCAAGGGAGGAGGGTAAATAACCAAGAAAGGAGATAAAAACAGCAGAAAGAAAACTAGAGCAGTGCAGTGTCGAAATAAGCAAGGCTCAAAAGCAGTGTAAGAGCAAGCTTAGCCAGGTCGAAGAAGGAAAGGAGTCAGAGCATCCGTTATCCTGGAGAACTAAGGATCTGAATCCTTTTCAACATTTTGCGCTCATAGTAAATACAGGATCTTTAAAAACCTTACAAAGGCTAATCACACAGACACTGATGTTGTCCCCTAAAGCCAACAAAAGGAAGTAACTTAAAGTATACAAAATACTACAGAACCGTAACTCCTCACCCTGGAGAAGATAACAGTATGCTGAAAGTAGAGAAAGCCACACTTGCGGCTCCCTGTAATGTCAACTGTGTTCGATGTTAGGTAATTTAAAATACTATTTCCTATTGAAACAAAACTGTACTGTGGCATGAAACAGAAGAGTCACAGGACTTCACAGAAGTTTCACACTTGCCTCAAGTCCCTGCCAGGTTGTCCCCCTAATTGTGTCCTGCCCTTGCCTTCATTCTCCCCAATTTTGATCGCTGTCCTCAGAGCCACAGGATTCAGCACAAGTAGATGGTTAACACAGAGGAAGGTATAAGGTACCATCAGAGCACGTAAGAGGGGCCTTTTCCCAGGCGTGGGGAATCAGAGGCAGATTCCCAGAGCAATGACACAACCTTTAATTTGGGACACAAAAATAATAAATACCAAAAATGTGCATATAACTCTCTAATTTCATTTACACCCTGAAGTTATACGAGATTTGGGAGGAATTAAACAAAAAGCACGATGGTGACAAAATGGTGCTTGCATTTAAAAGAAACCGACAGATGCTTTGCTTTTTTATTTTGGTACTATTAATGACTGTACTTCCTGTTCTTCATATATAAAATAGGAATACGAGTATCTTTCTGAATTCACTATGTCCTTTATCATTAAAGCTCATTTAACCTCACAGGGATGTTCAATGATAGTCGACAGTGAATTCTTGAGATTTACTATATTTAGCCTGGGGTTAGTTAGCTTGGTTACAATAGGATATTAATGAACCCAGCACTCCAGATGCTCATTTGTTCTTATAAGTTTCACTTTTCCATGGAATAAACCTGGCCAGTTATCTTCAGTTGTGCCACAGATGGCCACAATATGTGCATTTAGTAATGAAAAGAAAGAGAGAAAATCAGTATAGCAGTGCCCCCGGGATAACAGAAACAGCTTCCCAACACATCACCCTGCTTCTATTCTTTTTCCTCTATAATCCAGTTCCCCAACCCAGCAGCCAGGATGATCTTAAAAAAAAAATTATACACACACATATATATATTAGACTGTTTCCAGCTCCCATTCACAGCCTTTAATGGAGTTCTAGTCTCAGTGCTGTAGGAATTGAGCTACTACAGGGCACTACAGTACCTGCCCCTGCTTACCCCTGCAATCCCATCTCATACCACGGTCCCCTGGCTCCTTGTGCCCAGCCACCCTGTGTCCCTTCGGTTTTCTGAATGAGTCACACTCCTCCAACCCCACACCCTGTGCCCTCCTCCCACCTTCCTGTGCCCTCTGCCAGCACATAAGGACACAGACAGACACAGAGACCTATCCTCACAGACAAAATTTCTGAGTGAAGTAGTCAAAAAGAACAACGGCAAACTGTGTAAATATCGCATGAGGCCCTGTGTGAGAAGATGAAATAGCAGATGAGCATCCATCGTGTAGAACAAAACAGTAAGTTTAGGGAAAATGGACATGAATGCCAATAAGCCATAATACTGAATGAGGGACCCTACATTATTAATAACAACCCAAGAGCCAATATAAACTGAAATCTCAACTATGGCACCCTGACAGTGTGATTCTATGCTTAGACAAACCAACAAATCTCCACAAAATTATTTTAAAAATATTAACCAAAACAATGGCTCACTAACGGTAGGAATGCCACAGGTAACACTGGTGAATCTCAAAGCCAACACTGTTATGCTGCAGGACTAATCAAAATGACCAAGAGGGTAGGGTGGTGGTGATGGTTGTCCCACAAAGTGAATGCACTTAATGCCACTCCACTGTACCCTTAAAAATGGTTAAGATGGCAAATTTTATGTGATGGGTAGTTTACCATAGTTTTAAAAAAAGGAAGCGGGGAGGAGTAGGAAAGTTTTAATACACTTTTAAGACAAAAAACAAAACAAAAAAACAACTAGACCTCCTGGTCATGAAAATGATAAAAGCTAAGGATATGATCTAAGTCTATTAAATCAGTAAGAATATGCAACCGTTCACTAAATTAGTTACTAGAACTAAAGGGGGAGAAGACATCAAAAGAAGAAATGCAATTAGATTAAACATGTTTATCATTAATAATCAAAGATTCACATTAAAACAAGGTACTATTTTTACCCATAAAATTAGAAAATTAGCAAATTTAGTAAAAGATAATATCCTGAGTACTCTCACATATTGCTAGTGCAAATATAGTCAAGGCCCTTCTGAAAAGCAATTTGCCAGTATTTATTAGGAGTCACAAAAGTGTGTGTACTCTTGCCCAGTAATTTTATATCTGTGAATTAACCCTAGGAAACAATCCTAAATGCATAAAAAGATGAATGAACAAACATGAATGTTCATTAAATCTCTATTTATAAGGAAACAGTGAAAAACATGAAATGAATGTCTGGCAATGAAAATAAGGAAACTGATTCAGCCACATAATGTTTTTATGTAGCAAGTAAAAATATTTCTGAAGAACTTATGATAATGTGGGGAAACACTAAGTTAAAAAAAAAAAAAACTATGGAAATGTACGTGTAACCAGGTATAACTTCAAATATTTTCAAACAACTTGAACAACAATCTATGCCCAAGATTTTTCTGTTTTTCTACAGGTGAGTATATGTCACTCTAATAGTTGGGGGGAGAAATAAGGTTAATGCAGCAACAAATTAGTTCAAATTTACATTTAGGAGGAGAGAATAAGGGAAATTATGAACTTCATAAAACATCCGCCCAGTTGTCTTATTTTCCACATTAAGCTACTGACACCCTCAGATCAGGAGATATATTGTATGTCTTGATCTCTAACATCTAGCACCTAATTAGTTGACATATAAGTAGGTGCTCAGTATAACAATCTAAAAACACCCACCCATCCAAATGACAGCTTTCCAAAAAGAAAAAAATACACACACACACACACACACACACACACACACACACACACACACTTTTTAAACATTCAGGAACCAGTTAAGTCAAAAAGCTGGGATTCTATGTAGTAGTATTTGATTGACTAAAAATAAATGCTACAAACAATAAATATCTTTTTTTCCCCTAAATTCTAGAGAAAGTGGTAGAAATGGTTTTGTGATAAAAAATAGGTTTTAATTTGACTGCTGAAGGACTGATTAGGTTTGGTTAGGTGAAGAAGCTGGGTAGCATTCAGGGAAGGAGAAACGGCCCAATCAAAGGCCGTTATGAGAATCTTCACATCCCTTAAATGCTGATGTTCCCAAAAGCTCTTCCTTGAACTCCCTGCTCTTATTTTACACACACTTCCTGGGTCATCACCTCTACTCCCTTATCTTTGTTTATCAACCTGAGGATAACAGCTTCCAAGTCAATCTCCTCATTTCAGAATTTTATCCCAATTTTCAGGCTCAAATTTGCATGCTCACTAGGCATCTCTACTTGGATATTTGTTTCAAACTCAACATGCTTACAAGTGATTTAGTCTTCCCTCTGAAAACCTGTTCCTCCTGTATTTCCTATTTCTGTGAGACAGAATCACTTTCCACCTAGAAAAACAAGTTATTCTTAATTTATCCCTTGCCTACACCCACATCCATCAATTAACGAGGCAGGAATTCCTAAGTCTATCTCAAATCTGTCTCTTCATTCCTATCTCTAAAGCCTCTGACCTAGTTCAGACCCACATTCGCTCTTGGCTACATCCTGAAATTGCCTCCTACTTGATTTTCTTGCCTCCAGTCCTGTCTCATGGATCCTCTTCAGGGATCAGCTTAAAAGTCACCTCCTCGGGCTGGCCTTCCCTGCTCTTCCAGACCAGGTTAGGTTTAACTGTGACCAATCACACAGTAATCCCCTACCTCACCTCTCCTCACACCTCTGAAATGTTCTGTAATGGCTGTCTCCCCTATTAAGTCAGTTCCTGCATGAGAGAAGGGACTGCCTCTCCCATACCATTTTGCTTTACTGCATGTAGGACTTAGTCTAAATGATTCAGTGTAAAGGATCTAAAAGGTGATTGATAAATAGGAATCCCTGGGCTCTGTATCTTCAAACATGAACCTACTCACTTTTTCAAATATATATAGTTGCTTTTTTGTGATCAGTATAGCATCAATTCATTTCAATCTCACTGAAAGAAATGATGGGTTTTGTCAGATCTTTTCTTGTACCATATACAAAAAACACAAATATCGGTGACTTTCATCCTTGAAAACATGAAGATAAATGGATTAGGAATAGACTAACAAGATAGAATGAACTATTTAATAGAAAACACTCCTGAAATAATGTGAATTGACTAAAACAGAGATCAGCTTATAAAATCTGGTGGTTCTTTTTTTTCTTTTTCTTTTCATTCAGAATTTGCAACAACCATTGGAAATCCTAACAGCAAACAGAGGAGACATATCCAACTATATGTCACCATAAGCAATACCAGTCAGTGCTATGCTGAACCATGGTAGAGTATCTTCTCTCTACCACCTTCTCCTTCTAAGTTTGCTCTCAAAGTTAACTACTTAAGGTCTTTGCAGGGAGAGAACTCAGAAGACAAGTTACTTAAGTACATATGGACAACACAGTTTTGAGTTTTGAGAGACAAACCTTGATAGTGACCTAAACTCTAGCAAATGTAGTAGAAAAGTTGTGGAAAATTTCCTTTCTACATGTGGGTACCTATAGATCATTACAAGTTTGGTAACTCAATTAAGAAGAGAACTAAATACAGAAAAATGCTACCTTTCCTATTACTCATCTTTTGTTTACTGTCCTTAGATTCAAAACATTAAAGGATATTCTAATTAAACTCATGCTGAGTATGAGCTGATCATCTAAAGAAAATATACTCATTAAATGTTGTCAGATCAACAGGAGCTATCTGCAAAAAGATAAAGTTGGATCTACTTAGTGAACTAAAATAAACTCCAAAGGTGTCAAAGATGCATATAGAAAAAATGAAACTAATAGTTAAGAAAATATAATTTCTTCATACCTTTGGAGGAGAGAGGTCTTTCTGACTCAAAATTTTAGTCATAAATGGAAACTTCGATGAATTTGATTCCATAAAAATCAAAAACCTCTGCAATGGCAATACACACACACACACAAAATCAAAAAACAAATGTCAAACTGGGAAAAATACTGGCTACTCCCTCTTATCACAAAAGACTAACAGCAACAAAAACTCAACAGAAATGGGCAAAAAATATGAACTGGTAGTACATGGAAATAAATATGAAAAGCCTAAAGTTACTCATAAGAAATATGCAAATAAAAACTACTCCGGGATACAATTTTCACCTTACAGATGGGCAAAATCCAGAAATTCAATTGTATACTCTAAAGACAAGCCAGGAGGGAAAAATGCACTCACTCTCACCCATTGCTAGTGGGAGCATAAATTGGCACAAATCTCATGGTTGGAAACTTGACAATTTTCCTCAAAATTACAAATACACTTAGATACTGCAAGTCTACTCTTGGGAATTTTACTTACGAATATAATTATGCAGATAGGAAATGACATATGTACAAGGTTACTCATCACAATATTAGCAAAAGAGGAAAAAACCTAAAAATAATTAGAGACTGGATAAGTAAAATATGGTCCACCCAGATAATGCGGTATTATGCAATTGTTAAAAAAAAAGAATGAGGAAATAGTCTATTTACTGTATGAAAAAAGGGACAAAACAGTGTGTATAATGTGCTACCTTTTGCATAAAGTTTTAAAAAGTGGAAAAAATAAGAATATAAATTCTGAATTGCTTTAATATGTATATAGAATGTCTGAAAGAACAATAAAGAACTTAATAGTGGCTGCTTAGAGCTGCGTAAGGAAGGTAGATACCACTGGGTGAATGTGGAACAGAGATAAGAGCAATAAATCACAATATGTACTATTTTTAAACCTATTAAAAATCTTTAAAATAAACAAAGCTTCTTCATTTCAAATGAGCAATAATTTCACAGAGGGGAAAAATAAGGATATCAGTATGAATAAAATCCTACGTATACTATATGAATAAAATATAAAATATAAGTATATATATTTATATTATGTAAATATATAAATATATATATTTATATATGTAAATATATAAATATATAATATAAAATAAAATACCTATGTATACTATATGAATAAAATCAATGTATACTATTTCTGGGAGCAGATAAACCTCTTCATGTTGCCCTCTATAGTACTTTGAAAGGAATGGTTGAAACTGAAATGAAGTTGATTTTAATATAAACATAATCCCATTTTCCAAAAGTAGTTTCTAAATGTTTTAGCTAAGCTGTTATCCTAGAGTATCCTAGAGTAATGTGTTACTTTTACCTGCAGAACAACAGTATCCACACTATTAAAAAAAAAAAAAAAAAGGTTTTAAGATGCTCAACATCACTCTTCATCAGGGAAATACAAATCAAAACCACAATGCGATACCACCTCACACCTGTCTGAATGGCTAACATTAACAACTCAGGCAACAACAGATGTTGGTGAGGATGTGAAGAAAGAGGAACACTTTTGCACTGCTGGTGGGAATGCAAACTGGTGCAGCCACTCTGGAAAACAGTATGGAGGTTCCTCAAAAAATTAAAAATAGAGCCACCTTATGACCCAGTAATTGCTCTACTAGGTAAATCCAACGGATACAAAAATGCTGATTCAAAGGGGCACATGCACACCAATGTTTATAGCAGCACTATCGACAATAGCCAAAGTATGGAAAGACCCCAAATGTCCATCAAAGGATAAATGGATACGGAAGATGTGATACACACACACACACACACACACACACACACACACACACACACACACAATGGAGTATTACTCGGCGACCAAAAAGAATGAAATCTGCCCATTTGCAACAACATGGGCGGAACTAGAATGTATTATGCTATGTGAAATAAGTCAGAGAAAGACAGGTATCATATGATTTCACTCATATGTGGAATTTAAGAAACAAAACAGAGAAACATAGGGGAAGGGAAGGAAAGATAAGATAAAAACAGAGAGGGAGACAAACTATAAGAGACTCTTAACTACAGAAAACAAACAGAGGGTTGCTGGTGGGGTGTTGGGTGGGAGGAAGGGCTAAATGGGTGATGGGCATTAAGGAAGACACTTGTTGGGAGGATGACTGGGTGTTATATGTAAGTGATGATGAATTATTAAATTCTACTCCTGAAATCATAATTACACTATATGTAAACTAACTTGGATTTAAATAAAAAAATAAAATAAAAGTTATCTTGTTGGGGGGCCTGGGTGGCTCAGTCAGCTAAGCCTCTGACTCTTGGTTTCCACTCAGATCATGATCTCATGATTTGTGAGTTCAAGCCATGGTTTGTGGGTTCAAGTCCCACGTCGAGTGCCACCACCAGAGCCTGCTTGGGATTTCTCACTTCCTCTCTCTCTGCACCTCCCCAACTCACACTCTCTCTCAAAATAAACTTAAAAAAAAAAAAAAAGTTTTCTTGTTAAACATCATTAACGTGCTTGGGAATCTGGGGGCACTAGAAATTGATGCTGAATGATGAGGGGCACTCTCTCTTCCTGTTTGCCCTCCACTATGGGTGACTTCTTTCTTAATTCTGATGACTCTACTTAAAACAAAACAAAACAAAGCACCTCTTAATAATCTGAGTCTCTTGATAAAAGTTCCTGAAGGCATGGATTCAGGCTCCAAATGGTAACATGGGTATCACAGCTAATGGAAACTAGCGATGTAGCCAGTCGACAGAAAAACCCAGGACATCCCAATGCATCAAACACACCTAGGTCACCTTCAAAATATACCCAGTAACTGCATTATACCAGTAATGAAACATTCTTCCTTACTTATAATGAGAAAAATTAATATTGCAAGTGACATAATATTTATGTTTGTTAAATGCAGCAAAATGTAGAAAGGGACACCTTAAAAACCACTGCATCAAAAGTACACTAAATAGAAAAGATGAAATCCAGGCACTTGACATTTCTCCCCTCAAAGACAGAATTTTAAAAGTCAAGTTTTGCCTCTATAATTCCCCTCCTTCTCCCTTCTATTTCTGGAAACAGCAACACTATTAACAACAGGAGCTTCTTAAAAGCAAACATAAGACATTTCAGCAAAAGCAGATTGGTTACTACTAATGAAGAAAGGGACAGCAGTCATTTCCCCAGATCTTTCCAGTTGTCAGTCACCCCTTCTTCCTTCTACCTCCTGATCTCTTAGCTCTAGAACATGGCACCAATTCTAAAAAAGCAATCTAGAATTACAGCTATGTGATCTAGCATGCTCTCCCTGGTCAGAGATCAACAAAGTGTTTATATACACACGCATATACGAAGTGTATGTATGCACATGTTTGTGGGTATTCACAAATAAATATAGGTGTATATATAATTACTTCCTCCTAAAATATTAGTAAGAGTTGTAGAAAAATTAAGTGAGCATAAATTAGAAAATTTCTCGGAAAAAATTATTAGCCCCTACAATTTCTAAGTCACTTCGATAACAGAAAGCAATCATTAAGTTTTCAAAGTCAAAATGTGGGAGAACATTATTCATTTTCATCTATCAAAACGTGAGCATTTTAAAGTATTTTCCAGCGTAATACTCTTACTTTAAATATTCACAAATTAGGTAAATCAAGAATACGTCTTCATGTTCAAAAGTTTCAGTGAAAAAAGTTAAAAGTCTCCAGAAGAAAATGAATATGCTATTTCAAAGTGGAGGTAAACAAATTACATATGTAAATCCACAAAGAGTATTTCTAATAAACAAATTGTCTCATCCCCCTACAAAGGGTAAAGTTAAAAATAGATTGCTTACTTTATTCATACAGTCCTAGTTATAGTAGCATGGATGTAGGTTATCACTTTCATCAAACTTTGTTTTAATATTTACCTAAGATTGCACGGTAGTTTAATTCAGAAGGTTTGATACCCTCGGAAATTAAAAAAATTTAAGGAAATTTAAGGTGATGGAAAAATTGTGAACTGTTTCATAAGGCTGGAATTTTATTTTATTATTATTTGTTTTAATTTTTTTTTCTACGTTTTTATTTATTTTTGGGACAGAGAGAGACAGAGCATGAACGGGGGAGGGGCAGAGAGAGAGGGAGACACAGAATCGGAAACAGGCTCCAGGCTCCGAGCCATCAGCCCAGAGCCTGACGCGGGGCTCGAACTCCCGGACCGCGAGATCGTGACCTGGCTGAAGTCGGACGCTTAACCGACTGCGCCACCCAGGCGCCCCTTTAAGGCTGGAATTTTAAATGACATGCGAATTATCTTAATTTTCAAGGACTATGAAAAAGAGGTTTTTTTTAACCATAGTCTAAACCAGTAAATTTCAAATTAGAGGGTAAAAGACCATCTATTTGGTGCAGGAAAAACTCTTAAATTTTTTTCTTAAATCAAAAACTTCAGAAAGATGCTGCACCCTGCTGATATTTAGCATGCAAACTGACACTGCATAGTCTATCCCTGGGTCAGATGGTCTCCATCAACTACAAAGTCCAAGGTGTGTTCCACACAAGGCTTCCTCAGTGGCAGTGCTACAAAGGTACAGGAATTTCAGTATTCCTTTGACTCTTTCTTGTCATTTTCCATGTTTTAAATTCTACTGAGGTTTATGGGCATCTGATTAAATGAATTATTTTATATTGTTTTAAACAAAATAACCCACACCAAATGGAGAAAAGGCTTTGCTATATTCCTGCGAAGAAATTTAGAATTGGAATGATACTAGCAATGCAAACACAAGCACATAAAAGGAAAATGGTAGAGCCAAAACACTTCTCCCAGCATGAACACCTTATTCACCACACCAGTTGATAAATGCAAGCACGCTAATCAGATCTATGAAAAAAGAACCTGCAAAACTATCAAGAATTCCACATGAAATATAGATTTGTACCCACTACCCACATCAACAATCACAGTCCTAATAAGAATATACTGTGCTATAATTTAAGAGAATAGGAATCACTAACAAGACATCTAAAACTTAAACATCCAGAACATAAACACAAACATCTGTATTTTTTAAAGACCCGTTTAAAGCCATGCAATACTCAACCCAATTCTTTCAACATTTACAGCACTCATTAAACAGTCCTAACAAATAAAGGTATGTTACATGGGAAAGACTCGCTGTTCCTCCTATGGTAAAATGGGTAAAGGATTAAAGAGAAAAAAAGCATAGTGACAAAATGCAATCCTTAATCAGTAAATATTATCGGAAGAATTATAGGAAAAATTGCTTAATATATGAAGAAAGAAGGACTAGAGCAAATTATATAGTAGGAAATGTTGAATAGAAGATAAAAGACACACACCTTACATGTCTCAGACTATGGTACTTGCTAGATTCCACTTTCAAAATAAAACATTTTGTATGTATATGTTAAGAATTCAAGAAAAGTTTTACTGGATAACATGTAATCTCAATAGCAAATTTTTTCTTTAATAAATCGTGTGTGTGTAACTTCTGATGGAACAGCTGTTTTAACTAGAAAAGGGATTCTCAGACAAATTTACAAAGACAGCAACTCAGGTGAAAATCACTCAACCAGTCAGTCACAGGCAAGCTACTGCAGCAAAAATGCTGAAATAAGAAGTGTGCACTTAATGTTCCAGGGTTATCATCTGTGTGGTTAATTTAAAAAAAAAAAAAGGACCTTTAAAATGAAGAATCATTAGGATATTTCATGAGATAGGGAGCAGCTAAAAATTATTTTATTTTCCCCTATACAGTCCACTAGTTATCTATCATAAAGAACTTAGGAGTTGTTAAACTTAAGAGATGGACTATGGACTTCTCTTTCACAGAAATAAAAACATTCAAAATTTGCTGACCTTTTTTGTAATGACAAAGCAGAATCTTCAAAACAATAAACACACCACACCTGTAACTTCAATGTAAAGGGAATGTTATTAACAGTTCGTGAGACGGTGACTGCTTTTCTACAGTAACTTCCTATGAGAAAGGAATTTTAAAGACAAATGTTTTTAGAAAATCCCCATCATTTGGTGACTTGTACTGAAATGTTGAGAGTAATCTAAAAACAAACAAACAAAAACTCTCAGAATTGCACACTCAAAATATATACTTACATTAGGGGTGAGCCAAAAAAAAAAAAATACTTAGGAGTTATTGAGGTGAGCAATAAAAAAACAATTTATGTAACAAATTTGGTCCTTTTCCTAATCAAGAAGCCAAAATTAAATAGAAAATAAGATGATGCTCAAAAGCATAGCCAATAAATATACTCCATTTTTCACTGAAAATTTATAAGTTTACAATCTACATATAAATACCTTCCTTCCTAGTAGAGCCTGCGTGTCATATAATACATTTCCAAGAATTCAAAAGAGGTGTTGAATCTTCTAGCATAACCTCTTCTTCATTACAGGTAACCTGACATTTTTAGTGGGCTCAGTGGAAAAGACAATGAAAATTTTCCAATGCCGATATATACTACAGACCTATTAAGAAACTATACTACGTGAAGACAAATTAATACATTTAAACAATGGTTTGGAATTTAGACTACTTAATTAGAAAATGTGCATAAAATGTCCTTATTCAGACTGTCCTATATCCACCACCAACACAAAGAGTTCAGAGGACAAAGGTGACTGCTAGAAGGTGATTATTGATTTTTGTTTTTAATGCACTGAACTTTACAACTAAAATACCATGGCTCTAGTTTATATGAAAAGTGGAAGTGGAGCTAATTATTTTTAGAAATCTGATAGCCATTACAAGACTGTTTTTAATGACTTTCCAAAGACATTATTAAAAAAACACGAGTTCATTAAGTCACATTTTCCATGAAGAAAAAAAGGGCTTATATTAGAAAATGTACAGAATCCTACCAACTTAGAAAAAAAGACTACATCCTTAAAATGTTTAAATAAAAATTGCTTATGAAAAAGTTACTGAGTCCTTATAATTAAAACTTTAAAATTCTAGGAAGTACTTAACAAGCTATTTTACACAGATATATTTTAATCAGTGTGATAATAGTGCCTGACTTTTAACTGTTAAATAAATATCAAGGTTATTATCTGCTTTCAAAGGACTACTACAAATTTTACTGAGAAAATAAATGCCGTTGTACCTTTAGCAAAGGAGCATTTCATACGTTTCTAAGATGCCAAAGGTAATTAGTTCTCTATTAATTCAAACATATCCATTTCTCAAAATGAACTTATCAGTACCTCAGCAAGAAGAAAAAAGTTCTATACTTCAGTGTACTTTTCACTCTACAAAAGGACATGTACAACCAATCTGACTGGATGGGAATAGTCTGTTGTCCAGCAATATGCTTTGGCACCACCTAATTTTGAGAATAGAAATGCACACTAAGCTCAAAACTGCCACCAAACTCTTCTAAAGAACACGAAGCAATTCAAGCAAGAAAAACAAAAAGAGCTAGAATGTACGTTATTTCAAAACAATGACTCACAGTTAATGAGTATTTTAAGTGATTGCAAAAGACTGAAGTGATTAGTTTATTCCCTTGCTACCAAATGCCAGGTTGCCAGGAGTGATTATTATTTAGAACCTAGGAAAACAGCCCCTAAAATTACAGAAAGGTTTTTTGATAGATTTTTTAAACTTTCCTTCAAGAACATCCAATGTTTGGGGCGCCTGGGTGGCGCAGTGGGTTAAGCATCCGACTTCAGCCAGGTCACCGTGAGTTCAAGCCCCGCGTCGGGCTCTGGGCTGATGGCTCAGAGCCTGGAGCCTGTTTCCGATTCTGTGTCTCCCTCTCTCTCTGACCCTCCCCCGTTCATGCTCTGTCTCTCTCTGTCCCAAAAATAAATAAACGTTGAAAAAAAAAATTAAAAAAAAAAAAAAAGAACATCCAATGTTAAGTGGCAAACTGAGTCTTTCCATGATAAATTTCTCTAATATGAAGAATAAACTGAATCAAGATAAAAAATTAAATGTTATGGAAACGACCTTTTCAACCTCCTATAGGAATAGTGCAGAGGAGAGGTCCTCAAGCGAGGAATGAAAACACAAATGCTGACAGTGGTTAATCTCCCTGTAGGAAACAAAAGCATGAGGAAAAAAAAGAAAGGATAAATTAATGAAATGAAGAGCTAGCTAAACAAACAAGCAATGATTCACTACACATCACCCTAAATTTAAAAATTCTTGTGATGTTCTTAAACTAAAATTATCACTAAATATTCCTTCCCAGATACAATCACAAGTCAGAATCATTTGAGAGTTCAGAAAGTCATCAAACCTATACTTAAAGCCAAATCACAACTACCTTGAATATTTATCTTTAAAGTCAGAAACAAATCTAATGTTTGTTTTGGAAGGCCTGAAGAGTGGAACCACTATTAAGTGCCAATTATTTTCATAATGTATCAGAATCTAGAAATAGATTCCAGAATTTTTTTCCTTCAATAACATTTATTTTACCATCATAGAAATGTAGGGGGCTGGGAGAAAATGTTACAATTCAAGTTAATTCAGCTTTTATAGGAAATTCTTTCGATAATATTGTAAGCTTATCTTTCATTAGATTACTTTCTTTTTCCTTAGTGAAGGAAAAATAAAATTGGTATCTTAAGAATCAATTAATGATGGGTATAAGCCAGTTAACTGTGCTAAGCACTGGCAAATGATAAACAAAAGCAAACAAGATCCTTGGCCTCTTGGGGTCTTTTAGCTGGAGGGGGAAAATGGCACATAAAAATGTAAAACCATGACTATAAGCAATGAAACAGTAGGTACACAGGTCACTGTGAGAGCAAATAGATGATCTAACCTCAGAACATCAGAGGAGGTATTCCTGACATAAGAAAATGACCACTGAGCTGAGACATGAAGGATGAGAAAGAAAAACACCATGTGGCCAAAGGTGAGACGGGACAGATAAATAGGAACTCGTCTTTCGGGGTTTCACAAATTATAATATAAGGGATTTGTGTCCCTATCCTTCCCATAGATCTTAAGAGCAATAGGAAGTCAAATGAGTGTTTTAATTAAAGGGATAATATCATTAAATTTGTGTCTTAAGAAAACATCACGCTGGCATACTGTGGCAACTGAATTCAATTAGTGCAAGGGTATATACAAGGAAACAACTTAGAAATGTTGTTAGGAAATTATTTCAAGTTAGGAAATAATGGACTGAGCCAGAGTAGTGGAAACAGGAAAACAGGTTGTTGAGATATTTTAGACACAAAATAAGACTGGATGATGGGCTGGTGTAATATTCGCTAAAATGGGGAAAGGTAAAGGAAGCCCACATTTGGGGGGGGGGGCGAGATCATAAATTCATAAAACATGTTTGAAGTGCTCTCGGAGCACATGCAAAGAGATGCCAAACAGGTATTTGGTCTATAAAGTTGGGCCAGTGTTATTAAACTTGAATCATCATTATAAAGGTGATGAATCTGCAATATGGATACAGACGCCCGAAGAATTGAAATCATGACCAACCTTAGCAATTCCAATGTATAAAATAAAACCTCGGTAGAGTGGGAATAGTCTGCAAATGAGACTGAGAACCACCAAAAAAGATACAAGGAAATCAGAAGTGACCCACAGAACCAAAATGTCAAAAAAGAATGACATCAGTTGCTTTGAACGCTTCTGACAAGATAGGAAAATTGTCCATTTGATTTGGTGATGAGTATTATTATTATCAATAGTATTATCAGTATTATTTCAATGAAGTTATTAAGAGGTAGAAACAAGCCCAGAGTGGGTTGAGAAGGCTGCAATGTTGGAAGAAATCAATGGACAGAATGTTATAGTCAGTTTTGGGTACATAGATGATGGGAGGGCAGGGCAGCAGCTACAGTTACCTATTTTTTTTATTTGGAGATAGATTTTTATTTATGTTTATAGGCATATAAGAAGGATCTAGTTGAAAGGAAGCAGGTGAATATGAAAATAAAGAAGGGATAACAAAATGTTAGGACATCTAAGAAAGCAGAGGTGGTATGATGTAGCACACAGGAGGGAGAGAAAAGGATGAGGGTGGCAAAGGCACGTTTTATGTCTGTCATCAGGGAGAGTGAAGCCTCTCTTTCTCTGTACAATAGGAAGTGAGGGATCTGTGGAGAAAAGCTACATGTTACTCAATGTAAGTATATCCTAATGTAATAAAATCTTACTTAAATGAGGTCTTTACACAACAACAGAAACACTTGCATTTATTGCGGGACGGGACACATAGTAAATGCTATATATATATATGTCCATTTAATCCTCAAAACAATGCTGTAAGTTCATTAGCTCCTTCACAGATGAGGAGCCTAAAGCACAGGGAGGTTCAATGATGTGCTGAGGTAAATGGCAGCACTGCGTCCTCAAAAGCGAACACTGACTCTACAGCCAATGCTCCAACAATGTGCCACCCGGCCTCCTGGTGGGCATGAGACCGCCTCTACGCACCCACACTGTCCCTACAGAATGGTGGGTTCTTCAGACACATAAGGTCCTAAGTCTCGGACTGCTGGGATGAGAGTTCTGTTGACCCCCACATTAGCAAATAATAAAAATATGAATTTATGGCTAAGAAGCCTAGGCAGTTAAGACTTCATAAACTGACCTTTGTAATCACCAGTTCACACTAGTGAGAAAGAATCCCAAAGATTTCTTTTTAAATCTTTCATCTCTTATTTTCTGGGACAACTATCCAATAGGACCGAAGTGGCATTACAATTCATCTATTTATGTGTGGATGTCCCTCACTAGATTTGGGCATTTCAAAGGCTGCCTAGGTCTACTCCATTAAAATATTTGTTCAGTGTCCACTATGTGGAAACCACTGTGCCAGGTGCTAAAAAACAACATAAACAAGAGAGCCACAATCTCTGGTCACTGGAAGTCAACTAACAGACAATATATGCTTTTAAATTGAGAAAAATACTAGGAAGAAATCAATGTAAGAATGAAAGGCGAGATGTAGAACTGAATGTTTATAATATAGTAGCTAGAGAAGGCATCTCTGAAAACATTTAAGCTGAGACCTAAAAGCTGGAAAAGGGATATTCCATTACTACAAATCTGCTAAGGTAGAAGATATATAATTTAAATAATTCAGAGACTAAATGAAATAAGCCCAAAGCTGTCTGGAGAGCAAAAGCAAGGGTAAAATTGAGGAAGAGTCAGGTCAAGATCACTTAGGGCCTAATAGGCCATGATAAAGAATTTGGATTTCATTGTTTTTACAATAGAAAGCAATTAGTATTGAGCAGAAAACAGACACAATTTTATTTATGCTTTAAAATTATAACTCATAGACAGATGCCGAGGCCAAACAATAAGGCAGGGAGACCTGTAGCAGTTCAGGCGAGAGGTGATGGTGGCTTGGAGGAAAGGTTGGTAGATGGAAATGGTAAGATGTGGACAACTTTGAGAGAGACTTAGGAGTTAAGTCTGAGCTTTGAAAAGGGAGCAAAAGTAATTCAAAGGAGAAAACACCATCTCTTCAAATAATGGTGTTAAAACAACTGGACATCCACATGCAAAAAAAAAAAAAATTTTGAGTTAACTCAAAACTGATCGTCTAAATTTAAAACTCAAAACTGTAAAACTTCCACAAGATAACACAAGATCTAAATGATTATGGGTATGGCAATAAGTTTTTAGATACAACACCAAAAGCATGACCCACTAAAGAAAAAAAATGATGAAGTGGATTTCATTAAGGTTTAAAACTGCTCCTTTGCAAGAGACACTGTTAAGAGAACAAAGACAAGCCACAGACTAGCAGAAAATATTTGCAAAACACTTATCTGGGAAAGGACTAGTACCCAAAATATACAAAGGATTCTCAAAACACAGTAAGAAAACAGATTTTTAAAAGGGCAAAACATCCAGACAGACACCTGTCAAAGATGATATACAGATAGGTAAGAAGCTTATGAAAAGATACTTGGTATCATGTCACTAGGGAACTGCACATTAAAACAATGATGCCACCATACATCTGCCTATTAGAGTAGCTACGATCCCAAACACCAACAACACAAAACACTGACAAGAGTGTGGAGCGAAAGGAAGTCTCATTGACTGCTAGTGGGAGTGCAAAATGAACGGTTCGGCCACTGTGGAAGAGTTTGGTGGTTTCTCACAAAGCTAAGCATAGGCTTACCGAAAGACTCAAAAATCACACTACTAGGTATTTTTCCCAATGAGTTGAAAATGTATATCCATAAAAAACTTGCATATGAATGTTTACAGGACTTTACCCTTAAGTGCCAAAACTTGGAAGAAACCAAGATATAATTTGATAGGTGAAAAAATAAACTGCAGTAGAGTTATACAGTGCTAAAAAGAAATGTGCTATGAAGTCACAAAAAGGAAGAACATTAACTGCATATTGCAAAGTAAAGAAGCCACTAGAAAAGGCTACATACTGGTATGACTCTAACCATATGAAAGCCAAACTACAGACACAGGAAAAGTTCAGTAGTTGTCTGGGATTGGGATGGTGAAGGATAAAAAGGTGGACAAAAAAAAGGGGGGAGGGGGGACGGATTTTTAAGGGCAGTGAAACTCTTATGTAAGATGCCCTAATGGTGCATACAGGACATTAGGCACACTGAGTGAATCCTAACTTAAACTGTGGTCTTTAATGTATCAAAAGTGGTTTAGCTGCAAGAAATACACTAAATAACTGCAAGATATTAATTAGTAGGGAAAGGAGGAGGAGGAATCGATATAGATACTTTCTGTACCCTTTGGTCAATTCTTCTGTAAACTTAAAACTGCTGCAAATAGGGGCACCTGGCTGGCTCAGTTGATGGAGCATGTGACTCTTAACTGCAAGGTTTTGAGTTTGAGCCCATGTGGAATAGAGTTTACTTAAAAAAAAAAAAAAAAAACTGCTTGGGGCCCCTGGGTGGCTCAGTCAGTTGAGCGTCTGACTTCGGCTCAGGTTGTGATCTCACTATTCATGGGTTTGAGCCCCACGTCAGGCTTTGTGCTGACAGCTAGGAGCCTGGAGCCTGCTTCAGATTCTTTGTCTCCCTCTCTCTCTCTGTCCCTCCCCTGCTTGCACTGTCTCTCAAAAGTAAATGTTAAAAAAAATTTTTTTTAAAAACTGCTATATATAAAGTTTAAAAAGTCCAAAAAAGAAACAAGTGAGGTAACAAATAATGAAGAGACTGAATACGGGATGTAAGGAAGAGACCACTCCATGGTTTTTGACATAATGAGATAAACGATGGTGCCACACTGAGAAAAATAGCTCAGGATTGGACATTTTAATTTGCTTTAATTATCCAACTGAATATCAAGACTGGAGCTTTGAGGGCTAGAGGGGAGGGGGGAGATAAACATTTGGGGAGAGTTAACAAAGGTATTTAACCATGGTAATAGATAAGATCATCTAAGTGTAAAGGGAAAAGAGGTTAAGGGAAAAGCTCAAGGACTGAGCACTGAACTACTCTCCAGAGTGTATAAAAAAATAAGACCAGCAACAGCAACTAAAAAGTAAAGGCAGGGAGGGAAATCAGAAGTATATGCTGTTATGGAAGTCATAAAGAGGGTGTTTCAGAGGTAAAAGTGTTCAATTACACTGAATACTACTAAAAGGTCAAAACAGCGCAGGTTAAGTGCCCAGTGGATTTGGCAACAGGGAGGACTTGGGTGACCTTGACAAGAGCAGTCCTAGCAGTATTAGATGCAAAAGCCAGATTGGAACAGATTGAAAAGTAAATAAAATTTGAGAAACTGTAACATTATGAGCAGACAATTCTTGGTAATAAAAGTGAGAAGAGATTGCATAAGTTAAAGGGGGCGAAGATTAAGTAGTTTCCTCTTCTTAACATGATATATGACTGAATAACTAGACACAATAATGATCCAACAGAGAAGGAGCTTTGTTCATAAGAGAGAAATACTACAGCCACAAAGTCCTTGACAAGATATAAGAGATACATCCAGGCTCCAGAGGACAACAAAAAAAGCAAGATTTTGAAAAGAGGTGTACAAGTGTAGAAGCATCTTAGTATCACCAATGTTTGGGAGATGCATGAAATTTAGTACTAAATGATTCATTAAATGAATCAAATTAAATAATTATAATGGCTTAGAAGGCTCCTAGTAAAGCACCATTACTTGTGTAAGGACAAACCAAATTGAAGGCAAATTCAAACATTTAAAAATGCTCAGTGACTTCCAGTTTCCTTCCAACAAGTACAAGTTGTCACTTCCTGAACATACAACAAGAAAAAAGCTACACTGAAAATTAACAAATTCTCTTATATCCATCAGAGATCTAAGGTCACAGGATCAACTACCAGCCCCAAAACTGAAGAACTAGGCAAAATACAGATATCAGCAGCTTGCCAGGAGAAACCACCACTGAAGCCAGCCGGGTAGAAAAACATAAAAGGAATTGACTAACTGCTAGAGACTGAGGGCCCATGAACTTGAGACATTAAAATTTTCAGGAAATCAACTTTAAGGGGCCTGTTACATTTTCATGAGTCAGAAGCCCCATCACTTTCTCAAGGTAAAGAACAGAAACATCTCCTCTAGTTCTGGAAGCAGAAGGAAAAATAACCATTTTGAAGTACACCCAGAGCATATGGTTCTCCTTAACAAAGGGCTGCCCTCAAGGAAAACTATTTAACCAAAGCCTAACAAAGTGGAGAAAGAGAAATACCCAAATCAGGCCCTTTCTACCCTTTGCGTCTCATAAGGGGAAAGGTAGGGGGACGCTTGTGAAGGTGAAAGCCCACAGGAGAGTCCACTAAAAGATTGAGACCATTGACAGGACCACAAAGAACTTCTTCTATCCCCACACCTTACCCACCAAATCAACAAGGAATTACAACGGAAAGAAGGCTCTGATTCTATTTATAAAGGAATCTCTATGCAATCAGAGTGGACCTAAAAAAGCACACAAGAGGTAATTTCAGCCTGACATATACAGGTAGAGCAAACAGTAAACAGACTAACACCTAGTCAGATCAACATAAAACCTCACTATATGCCTAAGTTCCTTTTCCAAAACATCATGTCCAGCATTTAACAAAAAATTACAAGACACCCTAAAAGATTAAAAACCAACAACCAAAAAAAAAAAAAAAAAAACCAAAAACCACACAATATGAATATACAAAGCAAGCATCAGAACCAGGTTCAGATATGACAGATATGTTGGACTAATAGACCAACAATTTCATATAACCATTAACACGCTAAAAGCTTGAGTGGAAAAAGGAGAGAACATGAAAAAATGAATGGGTCATGTAACTCTAAGAGAGAATCAAAAGGAAGGGGCGCCTGGGTGGCGCAGTTGGTTAAGCGTCCGACTTCAGCCAGGTCACGATCTCGCGGTCTGTGGGTTCAAGCCCCGCGTCAGGCTCTGGGCTGATGGCTCAGAGCCTGGAGCCTGTTTCCGATTCTGTGTCTCCCTCTCTCTCTGCTCCTCCCCCGTTCATGCTCTTTCTTTTCTTTTTCTCCAAAAAATAAATAAACGTTAAAAAAAAAAATTAAAAAAAAAAAAAAAAGGAAATGCTAGGACTCAAAAAGAAAGTCAGAAATGGAGAATGAATTTTGTGGGCTCATAAGTGGACTGCACAAAGCCTAAGAATCCATGAGCTCAAAGATATGTCAACAGAAACCTCCTAACTGAAAAGGAGGGGGGAAAGGAAGATAATATACGAAAACTATGGGACAATTATAAAAGATGCAACATACGCACAATGGTTACACCAGGAGAAGAAGAGAGAAAGGAACTGAAGAAATATTTGAAAAAATAATGGCTGAGAACGTTCCAAAATTTATGAGACACTAAAACACAGATCAAGGAAGCTCAGAGAATATAAAACAGGATAAATCCCAAAATATCTACACTTAGGCATATCACAAACTGTAGAAAATCAAAGACAAAGGAAAAATCTTGAAAGAAGCCAGAGGTAGGAGTAGGAGAGAAGAAATCTTACCTACAGAGGAATAAATCATACAAACAAGAAGAGGAAGTAAAGCAGAACATTTAAAGTGTTGAAAGGGGAAAAAAACCCTACCAATCTAGAATTCTGAATACAGCAAAACTATTCTTCAAAATTAAAGAAGAAAAAGCAACTTTTGTCACCAGTGGACCAGCCTTGAAAGAAATGCTAAAATAAGTTCTCCAGAGAAAAGAAAGATTATATAGGTCATGGGTCTACACAATTTTATTGTGGAAGAGCACCAGAGAAGTGATTATAAAAGGCAAAACAAAACCTTTTATTTTTAAAATTCTAAATTGATGTTAACACTGTTTGTTCAAGATGACAGCAACAATATTTTGGTTGATTATAGCTTATGGAAAAGTGAAACAAAGAACAGCAATGTTATAAGGGATAGGAGAGAAAAAGCAGGAATACTCTATTATATGATATCTGCACTACCCATGAAATGGTTATGTATTAGTTGAAGATAGACGACTGTAAATGTATACTGCAAACTCTGAGGCAACAACTAAAAAAAGTTTTAGAAGTATGCTAAGACGAGAAAAAATGGAATTAGTACTCAAGATCAGAAAAAATTAAAAAAGGGGGGAAACGCAAAATAAATTTTAAAAGAACAAAGGCAATGAAAAGTTATAAACAACATATTAATCCAACTATATCAAGAATTGCTTTACATGTAAGTGGCTGAAATATATCAGTTAAAAGACAGAGACTATCAAGTGGATAATAAAAAGAAGACCCAACTACATGTTGTCTATAAGAAATTCACTTTAAATATAAAGATACATGTAGATTAAAAGTAAAAGGATGAAGAAATTATACCATGACAACACTTGAAGCTACACTAGCTTCATTAAGTTTAGAAAATGTAGACTTCAGAACAAGAAAAAGATCTCAGGGATAAAGAGGGTCATTACTTAATGAAAGGGTTAATTCTCCATGAAGACATAACAAGCCTTACTACACACTTGCCTAACAATAGAGCATCAAAAATATATGAGACAAAAACTGACAGAACTGAGAAAATGATTAATCAATCCACTATTATACTTAAAGACTTCAACACTGCTCTATCAGTAATTGACAGATCCAGCAGATAGAAAATTTGTAAGGGCACAGTTGAACTGAAAAACACCAATCAACTGTATCTAAGTGATACCTAAAGAATACTTCATCCAACAACAAAATATGCCTCAAGCTCACGTGGAATTTTCACCATGATTAAGGGCCATAAAACACATCATACAAAATTTAAAAGAGTAGAAATCACAGTAAGTATGATCTCAAACCACAGTGGAATTAAACTAAAAGTCAGTAACAAATATTTACAGGTAGATAGAAATCCCAAAATACTTGGGAGATTAAACATACTTCTAAAAAACACAGTGGTGTAAAAAAGATTTCAAGAAGAATTTTTAAATATTTCAAACTACAAGAATATAACTTATCAAAACAGTGGGATAGCACAAAACAGTGCTTAGAAAGAAGAGCAATATAAACCTAAGGCAAGCAGAGTACAAATTAGAGAAGAAATCAGTGAAACTGAAAATTAAAAAACACAAAACCAAAATCTGGCTGTTTTACCAATAAAATTGATAAATCTCTGGCCAGGCTAACAAATAAAAGGAGACACAACTAATGTTACAAATGAAAGAGGGGCCATTACTGCCAGTCTCTTGGACATTAAAAAGATAATAAGGAATATTATGAATAGTTCTATCACCACAAATTTGAAAACTTAAATGAAATGGACCAATTCCTTAAAAGACACATCTACTGAAACTTACATAGGAAGAAATAAACTGAATAGGTTATCTGTATTTTAAAAAACTAAGTAATTAATAACCTTCACAAACAGAAAGCACCAAGCCGATGGCTTCATTGGTGAATTCTACCAAATATTTAATGAAATGATACCAACTTTCTGCAATCTCTTTCAGAAAGTAGAAAGAGAAGGAACAATTCCTCATTCTATGAGGCAAATCTAGTATCGAAATCAGACAAAGGCATTACAAGAAAGGAAAATTACAGATCAATAGTTCTCATTAACACTGATACAAAAGTATTTAGCAAAACCCAAAGATGTGTAGGACACAAAAGTAAATCCTAACGATGTATCAGTATCAGTTCATTAATTGAAACAAATGTGCCACACAACAGTAAGGGGTTAATACGAAGGTAAACTATGGGAGGAAAAATGGGGTATATGGTTGGAAGTGGGGGTCTCTACTTTCTGGTCAACTGCTCTATAAAACCAAAACTACTCTTTAAATACAATTTGAAAATGCATACTAAGTAAAAACATCCCTGTTATCTACTTTAAACACTGAGCTTCTATAAGAAAAATGTTCCTGGGAATATGCATTCATTTTGGCAAAGATATTGGTAATCAATGGTGCGGAATTCTTTATATTTTGATAGATCTTTCAAATGCCATCTTTGTTGCTTACTGAGTATATGCCCTTGGGCAAGTTTTGAAACCTCTGGTATTATTTTTGTGTGTAAAATGAAAAACATTCCCTTTCTCACAGGTCACAGGTCAGCTGGATTAAATTAGGTAAACATACATAAAGCAGCTGGCCAAAGCTGCACACAGGAGGCATGTGTTTGTTCTTTTCTTTCTCCCTCGCCCTAAAATTCTAATTTACGTAGGGTAATATACCCTATTTCAACCCTGAAACATTCTATGTCTTCCAGGAGCTCAATTTTAAAATTGGGGGGTAAAAGGCTAAATATTTAATTGGTAACTTAAAATGCTGTTACGCTACAATAACACTGCTGTAGTAGAGTATTCGCACTATGTTTCAAGAGGCAACATAAGACTATGCCTTCATTAGAATTTAGGCCACATTCTCAGATTTCCAAGACTGCTACTTCACCATCTTCTCTGCTATTTGGGATCTATCCCTAACCTTTCCACTGAAGAATTGCTTTTTGTTTCTAATTTTAATGATGTTACTAAACACCAGTTGATTTTCTTCTCATGGTCAGTCATGTGTCAACAGTTTAGCTCCAACAGGCCTGGTTACCCTTAAATTATCAAGAACCACCTGAAAAGTAACATTTCACATTATACAAGTCATTTAAAATGGTCATTCTAGTTCATCTGAGCCAGAACTAAGCAAGCAAATACAAAATGGAAGACTGTACTTTTTAAACTATGATTTCTTAAAGTTTTAGCCATTACGATAATATTTTTTCTTTCCCGCTGAACTGCACACATTTGCCTGTACCTAAAGACTACTAGCCTAATTTTTAGACACCAAGTATTCTGCATATCACTATAGAACGTTTTTGTGCAAGAGAACCTCAACATGCATAAAATTAAGCACCTTACTGGACAGATATAGAAGGATAAACAAAGTGGCCATGAGTATTCTATAGCCAGTCTGAGCACATCTGTACTGTGTTGGCTCAGTGTCACACATTAAGAAAAACAATGATAAACTGAAGCATGTTCATGGAAGATCTACAAAACCTTCAAGGATTTCACAACTATTTTACATGAATAAGAACAAGAAAATGGAGGTGCTTAAATCTATTTACAAACAAAAACAAACAAAAAAATGGGCTTGAAATTAATGGGGATGTAACAGCCATCTTAAAATACCTGAAGGCTGTCATGTTTGAAGGAAATCAGACTTGCACTATGTTGTCCAGAACTAGGATCAACATGAGAAGGCGGCAGAATACAGATCTCTGAGCTTGCAGTCAAGAGATCGGAGTCCTACAATTGTTTATCAATTGTGTGATGTTAGAAATATAGGAGATATTCCTGGGTATACGCTACTTTGTATGTAAAATGAGGGTGCTAAAATAGATTACCGTCTATGGTAATTTTCAAATAAAATATGCCAAGGAAGCAAATCTTGGATCCACTTCTTACCATTAAAGCATCCTGAATACGAAATCAGCTACCTCATGAAGTAGTGAGTTCTATCACTAGTTCATATCAACATTATCATTTGCTCTACATATAAAGGTGAAAGTGGAACAGACAGCAAACTATTGTCCACAAACTAGTGTTCTTATAATAAGAATTAAAGGATAGGGTGAAAGATTATTGTGGTTTCTATGTTACCATCTATTGAATAAATTATACTATTATTTCTAGGGAAGAACACCTAAATCATTTTTTCAGGTCATTTGTATTGAACATTTCATTTTCCTTTGATTCTAGATACACTAAATACTATATGCTAACACTTTACTCCGAACCTACTTATTATTCCTCAGAGAATAGTAGCCTAACTTTCTTCTCTAAATGATTTTATACACTAGCCCTTCAATATTATTTTTTAATCCTTATAGAACAAATTCCCCTAAGTTACAGTATAAATGAATGTTTATAAGACTCAAATTAATTTCTCAAACCAAGTAAAAATTATTCAGTACAACAGTTTTCTAAGTTCTAGATATCATTTAATAAAAATGGGCAAAATGAAGCCAGGCAACAATCTCATGGAATATGTACTCAACTTTCCATACAAAGTATATTTTAATAGCACTCAAAGCTTAAGAAATGGTAAATCAAAACTGGATGATAAACACTAAGAGACCACAAGTAAAAGATAGCTTAAAATATAGGAGGCTAAGTACACCAAAGGTACAATGTCTATAGATGTATCTAAATGCGCTCCAAAGTCATATAAAAACAATCTGTGGCTTATCCTTTTTTTTCTGGGAGAAGTTTATTTAAAAAATTATTTTCCTAATTCTACACCTGTCTGAAAATCCAAGGATATCCCATCAGACATCACATTGAACACATTCTTTGAACATTTTTCTACCTATACCATACCTTACCTCTTGAGTAGAGATCCCTTTGATCATAATTCCTGAAAACTCCGATGTATACTTTGAAGTTCCCTAACATTTTTACTGCAGTAATCTAATTACCTTAGATGATATTTATTGTTAAAAAATTTTAGAGCATCTTTGTGCTTATTTTTGAAAACAAAAATCTTTCACATTTTAGGACTAAATTAATATGTAATCTTTTTAATGGGAAATAAAAATACCTGAATAAAAAGAAAACAAGAAATTACATGGGACATCTAACCAATGGACATTTTACTCAATTGTTTCAATATAGCAAAATAAGATCTGAGCTTGTATTTACAATACTGCAAGGTCAGTACTTTGCCAGTCACACTGCTTATGTGACGTTTACTTTTTTTAAACAAAAGCTATTTTTTAAAGTCTCCTCACTAATGAACAAACATCAAAATTTTACACTACAGTTAATCCAATCAATGATGGTGAAACAAGCCTATGTTCTCAACCTTGAAGATACAAAGATAAACCATGTTTAACATTCTGTAATACTTTTATTTTGAAGACCATGTAGGGAAGCATCCATGTAGTAAGAATTTAAAGTATTTAAAACTCCCATTTCACCATTACTTTTATAGTATGGTATAGTATAGAAGTTTCTGGTACAGTCTTTTTATTTAAAACTCCACAACCCACTCTTTATACACATATAGTTATGGCTGATAATTTTTTTGTATTCAAGTAAAAAATATAGCCTTCCATTGTTTTAATGGCTTTAATTCTAAAAACAAAATTTTATCCACAGAATCTTAACTCTTTTCACTCCCTTTTCCAAACTTACCAGACTAATAAAGCCAAGAATTTTTAGTTTCCTCCTACCCCACAAACACAGTAACTATTCTAAATCATAATTTCCTTTTTCTTTATTTTTTCAGAGTATAATTTCTTTGGGGAGCCAAACTGTTTCATTTTAATCCACAAGTTGTCATTAATTCAACTTTTATTTCTTGCCTAGGACACCATCACAATGTTCATTTTTAATTTTTAGAGTCCACTTCTTATGTAAGTTTTCTTCAAATCAAAAGGGAAAAACCCTCTTGCTTCTAGCAGACTCTGCATAGAAAAGGTAAATTGTTCCAGTGGCTTCAAATAAGTTTATGTAAGCTATAAAGAATCCCAAAAACCAAGCTTTACCCTTTTCCATGTTGTCTTGATAAGGTTAAAAGCAAGAGACTCTTAAATAAGGTTTCTCCTTCTACAATTATTTGTTCAAACAGAACATTAAAACATTTTTCTTTCTCCTGTTAACAGCTCTTGTGAATTGGATAGTTCTCCAATCAGCCATTATTTCCAAATGTTCTTTTCCTGGGTTGAGAATTTGTCTTTTATATGCTATTTTGTAAGGGATTATATTTTGATCAATCTCACTTCAAAAAACTTGACCATATTATTCCTGATATTTACAATATTTACTCGAGAGTTTTAATGGTTTGTAAAATGGACACACAAAAACGGTATCTTAAAAAAAAAAAAATCCAATTCTGAAAACAAAGATGAAGCTTATCAGGAAAATGAGAAAAAAGACTAAATAGATCACCTATTTCATACATTTGGGACTGGATGACCCAATGAAGAATCATTTTAATTTAATAGTTTTTAAAAAATTTTTTTTCCAAAAAGGTTAACATACACAGGAAGAGGATATATATTCAGAAATACTTAGAGAAAGACACATAAAATTAAAATACACTTAAAAATACTGTTGTAGTTTTCATTTTCTACTCCTGAAACAAAAATAAGCCATTTATCAGTAAGTGCATTTTTTTCATGGAGAAAATATTTATTAGTTTTCAAATGATCACATAGTACAAATATTACACAATTAGTCATTCTAGGAAAAAAATTAGCTTATACTAATAATCATAAAATAAACACTGAAAAATATAGGATTGCATAGTGACACGAAATATTGAAAAATCTGAAAGGAAAATGTATCAAAATAAAAGTTTAAACAAATCAGTTCACATTAATATACAAAAAGTTTCACTTTAAAATAGCTTTTAGTGGCATGAGGTGAATTAAATGCACTTACATTACTTTTGCACACTTTAAGGAACAGAGCTAAAATTTAATCAAAGCATGAGGTTAAGAGATTAAATCACTTTTCATCTTTAAAACTGAAACAAAAGGCTAATCGCACAGGCCATAAACTGGTTGGTACTGTGGTTCCAAGAGTTCAACTAACTTAATTTCCAAGCAAATTTCACTTTCAGTTCCCCTCAGTTCTTTCTAAAATGTTGGGTAGTTATTTTTTAATTTATAGGTGTCTGTGAAGACTCTTATCCAAATTTAACAAAACAAATCAAGTATACAAAGCTATAATCGTTTATGGGAATTCAGAGCTCCCTACGGAAATTTTAGTTCAAACTGATCTTTTAAACCTTTAAGTACTATACAAAAATTCGTAACTAATGGGGGGAAAAAAGGTCTCATAGAAAGAGAGGCGACACGCCAGGTATAACTTAGCAAATGTGGCTCCTAAGACCTTCAAGATCATTTTAGATGCTTCCATATTAATAACTCGAGGATTCTTATTCCTAAACTTTATACCAAATAAAACAAACTGGCAGCATCAGGTAGCTTTTAAAAACTTCTTTAATAGCTTTTGACTGATCAGTTAATAGATGCCAAAGAGAAAAACAGAAACATTTTGATAACTACTTCCGTTTGGATCAAATGTTTTGCAACACTTATTCACATGTGGAGACTTATGCCCATACTACTAACTGCCTGTGCTTTCTACATGCGTCTTTGTTTCAGTATCGTTCAAACTTTAAAATGCCTTCAATGCAGAACAATACCTCAAATTTAACAGGTATTTACTACTTTAGAAGACCGAACAAGCTACTCTGATCTCAAAAGATGTCTCCTCTACTTCTATACTGGAATCTTTGTTGACTTGACAAATAAGAAGGCTCAAGAGCAGAAAAAGATAAGCTAAAAGAGTGTATCCTAATAATAAAAGCAATTTGGAAATAGTTAAGAAGTTCACCTTTTTATTTACTAGTTCCTTTCAGTGCCAGGCAACAAAAAATAATTTTGTAAGTTTTCTGGATCTCCTATACTACTAAAAACAAAAAATTTGCCTGCTTCATTAAGGTGATTTTCAATCCCACAAATCTTTCAAGTGAAACAGAGAGCTGCTTTTAAAAGAAAGGAGTCTCTCATACTTTCTCTATTTCAGTCTTCTGAATAGAAAGGAATATTTGCATGGCCATGTAAAACTCCAATCTGAAAAAATTATTTCATTATTTGAGCCTTTCCGTTTCCAGACCAAGAGTACACGAGAGTAAATCTTAAAGTTTATAAATGACAAGATCAGGTGGCTCTCTCATCCTTGTGTCTTCTAGATATATTGCGTGGCTCCGTTCACCACTGCCTTCCAAACTGCAGGTGCTGCATGTGTGACAGATATCATCCATGAAGGCTCTGCTAGAAGAGTTCCTTTTGCTGAAGAAGTATGATGTTTACCAGTTGAAAGAAATCTGGGCAATTAGAGAACAAATAAACCGGTCTCCCATTATCAAGATACCTGGAGTCACAGAAGGAATCCACCAAGGAAAAATGAAAACTTGCCAAAGACACCAAAGTCATGTTCTACCCATTGTAGATGATAAGAACTTCCTGGAATCAAATCCTACCCTTGGCATCAAAGAAACTAAGAGAAAACCATCTTAATGCCATGGGAAACATCTAGGACAAGGCTCTTTTGCCACAAATAACATTATTCCTAGGGACTGGAAAACTACTTATGAGTATGTATTTAACATAGCTTTCAGGGATAATATATCCTGAAACTTATATTCATTCACATTTATCTCATTAAAGAATGAAGCCTCAATTTGACAGTAAAACCATAATGGTACTATCATTGTATCTTCTAAAAGATCTAATTAATATGAAGTCCTAAAGTTTGAGGTAGGAAAAAGACCAAAAAGTTCTCTCTAACAGGGTAGGATAACACCTGGACATCAGACTTGTGCAAATTAGAAGAGCTCAGATGTCCAGCTTGCCCAAAGATGAAATACAAAAACTTCTTTTTTACCTTCCGGTAATAAAAGAGCACTTAGAAGTCCACTAATACCATTAAACATTAAAATGGGCAAATATTCCTTTTAAAAATTCCTGTGGACTTAACACAGGCAGTCACCAAATCTAGTGCCCCAAATCATCCACTGCTTTAATTATCTGGAGAGAAAATTAAATTTTAGGCCTCTTTTCTGAATGGGCACTAGTTAGCATTCTCAAGAAAAAACAAACAGATTGCAGCCCCACTTGGTTCTTACATGAACCCAAGGAGTACACCAATAGAATTAAATGGGCAATGGACGGACACTCCAATCTATAAATAAACCCAAGTAAATAATGGAAAGCACCCACTTGTTTATTATCCTTTCCCACTCTCTCCAGAAGCTGGATATTCTGCCTCCAAGGGTTCAGTGGAGAAAGTGGACCCCTGACGTCAAAAGCTCTCCGTGGTCTTGGCTGTATCTGTGGTTCTAGGATCACTCCTTGCACCTCTGGTAGGAGAGAAGCACTGAAATAGAGAGCTGAATATAGATTTAAGAAAAAATTCTTATTAAGAAATTACATTCTCTGGTCATTTGAGTTTGCAATGACTTATCCTCAGGATAAAAAGGAGCTACCTTTGAGCTACCTTTGGGCACACTTTCTTTAGTGCCTTCTTAATTTGAATCTTTGAAACCTGTCACCACAAATGATTAATTCTTCAGTAACCTATTAAGAAGGGACCTATCTTGGTGTAAGCCATAACACACTCTGTGACAAACAACCCAACTTCAAGTGGAAGACCGAATCAAAAAATGATAAATTATGACTAGAACAAGAGCACAGCAGCACAGTTGTCTTAAAGGGACAGGGAAAGGAACTCGACCTCAGCTATATCAAAGGAGGAGTCCCAGTTAATTCTTCTGTCAAAGAGAAGAAGATGGATTGAAAAGGAGAAACAGAATAATCAAGCATATTAACAGGAACACTACTAAACTTTGGGAATTGTCTAAGAAGCTGAATTTGTTCTTGTTTTTAAGTCTTCAGTAATTTAAAGACTTAAACTACAGTCCCACATTATAGCAATACAAAGCTAAACCTAAATTTTATCAAGCTAGGACCACCATCACTGAAAAAGAGTTTTTCTTCAAGCACTCATATTTAAAAGTGGGAGGGCAGAATACTGTACATAGGTAATACAATCTAAAAATCTTTTTTAAATGTATGATCATTTGGTTTTGGGTCAAGAAGGACCAGGAAATAAATCATTAATGGCTACAATGCAGAAATTAAAGCAGTAAGATATACTCAAATAATAGATGATGACAAAGATACTGGAAAATAGTTTGCTTTATTATAGGAATAAGGTAAATAAGAGAAGGAAGTTCAAAGCACATAGCATCTGATCAAGGAAAAGCTGAAAGGAGAATAAGATAGGCAGATATGTATTTAAAGTTATAGGGACTGCAGGATAAATTTTAACAGTGGAAAACAGATCAATTATACTTTGTGGTACAGAGTGATATATCCCTATTAAATTTCAGATCTTCTTCTAACTAGAAAGGTGCTGCACATTCCTGTTGTATTGAACATAATCACACTATCCTATTTCATGGACATGTTATATTTGGGGATAAATTAAGAAAAAAACTGCTAATCAAGTAATTTTCTTTCTCATGCCACCTGGTTATCACAAGGGTTCCTTACCTGTTAGTGGAACGAGGACTGTGCTCTCTTGTTCTCTATCAATCAACCAACAAAGGTTATAGTCTCAGCACTAAGAAGGTAGCAACCAACCAAAGTTAGTGTTTTAATGCCTTCACTTCCTCCTGGCTCTGCCAGCCAGTTTGGAAATATACCAACACAGCTGAAAAGAAATCGTTATTCCATTACCTAACAACATTTAGACTCAATTTTTTTAAAAGCCTGAAGAAGAAAGAACAAGCTAACCCTTCTGCTTTAGGAATATATTCAATTCTGTACAAGTGAGAAATGAAAACAGTTTGGACTAAGAAAAGAAAATCTATGATTTAACCATCAAATCTGTGATTTCCAAAATGTAAAGAAGTGAAAAAAGAAATCTAGTAGAAGTCAACGGGGTGAAACTTCCATCTAGCAAGAGGTAGCAAATAAGTAAGTACGAGAGTACTTTACAAGCCTATGTGGCAGCTATTTTCTTATTTTAAGTTTCCAATAGATTTTAAATCCTCAGGTCTTTTATTTTTAAAGACTATATACTTTTTGACCAGTAGCTTACAACAGTATTTTACAGTATAATCACATTGAGGAGCTATATGAGGGACGATGATAGGAAGGAAGTACAAATTAGAAAAAGATCTGAATACTAAATATCTCAAGAATGGCATTCTAGGTATTTTCAGGAGTCCAAAAAAACAAAAAAAACAAAAAAACAAAAACAAAAACAAAAACAAAACAAACAAACAAACAAAAAAAAAACCCCACTATAATCCCCAAAAGATTAACAAGGTATTCCACAGTTGGAGTTCTTAAGGTATGACTTTTTAACAGATGAGAAAGGTTTAGAATTAATACATCAGAGCCATCTCATTTATGTATTCATTGTACCTACTGTAGTCCCTCTGAGACAGACAGACAGACAGACAGACAGACAGACACACACACACACACACACACACACACACACACTAGCAGTACCTACAAAACCCCAAGGTTTTGCTTTCCAAGTTTCCATTTACCCTGTTGAACCATGATCCGGAAGTAGATTATCCTCTTTCTGACACGTCGTCAGGAGGTCAACAGCAGCCTAATGCTACGTCACAAGGCATAGGTCATTCACTTCACTTCATCTCATCTCTAAGCATTTTATCATCTCACATCATCACAAGAGAAAGAAGAGTGAATACAGTAAAATAAGATCTTTTGAAAGTGAGACAGACCACATTCACATAATTTTTATTAGGGTACACTGTTATAATTATCCTAATTCATTATTAGGTTATTGTTGTTAATCTCTGTGTCTAATTTACAAATTAAACTTTATCATAGGTATGTTATGGTACAGGAAAAAACACAGTATATACAGAGTTTGGTACGATATGTGTTTTCAGATATCCACTGGGAGTCTTAGCACATAACCCATATAGGTAAGGAGAGACTACTGTATACTGTGCAATCAGGTGCTACAAAAGTCTTTTTTACATTATGAAAAAAATCACCCTCTAGTCTTTTCCAGTCAATTTCCTTAACAAATCATTCTTTTTCATGTCTAATATTTCAATACAAACTAATAAGATTAAAGATTTCCAAATTAATGAGATCTAAGTAAACTTTAACTATTTTATGATATAGTTTAAAAAAATAAATTCAGAAACTATAAAAAAATATGATTTTCAAAATTTTCCAGTTTTCCTTTATTTCTTGAATACTAATCAATAGTAACAATACTTCTGATTGAAAATACAGGTTAAAAGGGAGCATTCCATTTTGGAACAAAAGATACTAACTGCTAAATTTTTTTTTAAGTTACAGGCTCACTTAACTTTGAAAATGAAAAACAACTCCCAGGAAATCATATCTTGCTCAGATTAACAGTGGGCTAAGTTTACAATTTCCCCTTCAATAGGAGCTCTAAACCACTGATTTACTTACCACACCCCCACAGAATTTATAAATTAAAAATACAAACATATTTAAAAAACCAAATGCCCTTAGGATAGGTTATAGGGCTGGAGAAGTAGATACACTCATAAAAACTTCTCCCAAGTGAGATTATTTTCAAGATACAACTTCTTGATTTTGCTTAAAGTAACAAAACTTATGGATTCAACATACTCATACTCAACATACTCATACTCTGAATACAGATTTCCCTAAATAGAAATTATTTGAATCCTTGAGGAGAGCTGATATCTCTCCTGCTTCAGAAGTTAATTATTTATGATGATTGTGGATTTGATCATGTATCACTTATAAAGAAAAATGTAAAGGCACTTACAAAATGAGATCATTATTCAAACAAGAAAGAACAACCTTTGCGAGACTACCATTGATAAAGGCTCTTAAGAATGACACAGTAGGACCTTACCTAATTCTATTTTAATAAACAGCATTCTTCTATGTAATGTTTAAAGAGATGAAAACAATAAGCACTCCACTGGAGAACCTGTATTTCAACCACTAGAGAATAAATTCTAAAACAAAGCTAACAAAATCACCTGTGCTAAAATGTCACAAAGGAACTCAAATGGATGTTAGGAGGTCTATCAATCCACTAGTACTTCAATAAAATCATTTTAACATTATCCCTAAGTATTTAAATTTTTAAAGATTTTTACTGAAAATCCAGGTATATTCAAATCAGAAACAATAAACCTAAGTATTTCGTATATAAACACCACTGAGAAATTCTCCCAAAATATGCAAACTAGACTATTTGCAATACTTGTTCTCAATACTAAATTACTAAATGAGCATATATTGCTTATTAGTTTTAAGCATTTCTAATACCAAGGAAAGAGAAAAGGCTAAGCCTAATCATTTTTAAGCAGTGAAATGCAAGGTAATGTGTTTCTACAAAGACTATTTCTATTCCTTTGTATTACAACTGACTGAAATTGAACTTGCTAATTTACAGGTTTATAGATTATTTATAAAACAAAACGTTCTACACTAAACTGGACGCATGATGTAACATATTCTTTTTTTTTTTTTTAATTTTTTTTTTCAACGTTTATTTATTTTTGGGACAGGGAGAGACAGAGCATGAACGGGGGAGGGTCAGAGAGAGAGGGAGACACAGAATCGGAAACAGGCTCCAGGCTCTGAGCCATCAGCCCAGAGCCTAACGCGGGGCTCGAACTCACGGACCGCAAGATCGTGACCTGGCTGAAGTCGGACGCTTAACCGACTGCGCCACCCAGGCGCCCCATGATGTAACATATTATTTTTTTAATCACTAATCATTCTTACTGGTCCTAAGACATGTCTATTAAAAAAAAATAATCATCATCATCATCTCACAAACCCCTTCAAGTGCCCAGAACAGTCCTAGCTGGCATTAAGAAAATAAAAGAACATCCTTAACAGAAACCATGAGAGTCTATCTCCAGACCCTAGAAGAATGCTTGGCACAGTTAATTCAGTAAATATTATACAAATGAAGTCTACTGATCAAGAAACAAACAAAAAAATTTTGTCAAGTGGCTGATGTCTAAAGTAGACACTAAAAAGTTCAACTTTCTAATCCTACGGAAAATAAAAGTATTACTTTCATGTACGTCTTTGGGGGTCATCAGCTTCTAGGATTAATTTTTCAATATGGTCAGCAGAAAACAAACGTATCCTAGGATGATACAAATTTTAGCTAAACTTTAACACCCGTTATAGATTTTCTAATCTTCTTTTCCAGATTTAAAATCAGTAAGAAAAGAAACCAGATATTGCCAGAACACCCAATTTAAAAATTTCAGTTTGAGAAAGTGAAATCTTGCCAAAAAGCAAGCAAACAAACAAACAAAAACCAGCTACCTTAGAATTAGTCACAGTATTGTAATGACTCTGGAAGGAAAGATTACTTCTAAGCTACAATCTTATATTTATTGTCAAGTAGGTCACACCTCAAAAACACCAAAATAAGGAAGAAAGCCTGAAACTTTAAGGAATGCATACCAATATGAGGATATACACTTATCATGGAAAGCAATTTCCTAAAAGAAAGTTGTAATGAGAATGATGAACCCTAACTACTAGAATGTTTCAAGAACTACCAAATTCCAAGATTTACCACTATATTTTCTCTTCGTCCTTTTGGAAAAGATGCTATCCAAAAATGTTATTGGGATTCAAGTTACTCCACTAGGTTTAAACATCAAGTATTTGTCAAAAGATAAACAAGAAAGAGACAAGCAATGGGTCTTCACATTCCACTGATTAAGGTAGAAGATGAAATAAAACAGATAAAGAAACTTCGCACAATACATTTTTTAAAGTAGTTAATCCACTATAGAATAAAAGATAAAACACAATCATAAAAAATATATATCGACTATAAAAAAGGCAACTCAGGATCAAGAAGACCAAACATTTACATTTGCTACTGCCTCTTTTGAATGAAAAAAGGCTTCCAGATTTGACAAAAAAAAAAAGAAATCAATTTTAAGAAAACACTCTAAATTACTCTTGCAAATTCTTTTCATAATTAATGCAGCCCATTACTTTTACCTCTTTTTCACCTGTTTATTTTGCTATATGAAATATTTGGCTTTGTTCTTACAACGGCCAGCATATCCTGAAGTACATGTAAGATACTGGGAGGAGAAAAAAAAAAAAAAAAAAGGATCGTCTTTTGATCACATTTTTTTATTCCAAGATCTTGTGTTGTGCTACTTCCCTAAAGACTGCATTCAGACATAGATGAATATAAAAGACTACAGAAAGAAAAAGTTATGTTTTATGAATTATGCTGCCATTACGTTAATTCTTTTGTGACACTTATCCACCTATGACAAGAACTATATTATCAACAACAAAAAGATATTAAAGAATTAAATTCAATAGGTTCTTTTTTTTTTTCTGTCAACATTTATTTTTTATTTTTGGGACAGAGAGAGACAGAGCATGAACGGGAGAGGGGCAGAGAGAGAGAGGGAGACACAGAATCGGAAGCAGGCTCCAGGCTCCGAGCCATCAGCCCAGAGCCTGACGCAGGGCTCGAACTCCTGGACCGCTCGAACTCCCAGACCGCGAGATCGTGACCTGGCTGAAGTCAGACGCTTAACTGACTGCGCCACCCAGGCGCCCCTCAATTCAATAGGTTCTGATCAAGTAAGATTCATTAATGGATGCTAAAACTAATGGGTGAATATATGATGAGAAGCAAGGCATTTACAGTGTCTCAAAATATCTCCCCACAAAAAACCCTGCTATTTACAAAGGGGAAAAAGAGTCATTTTTAAAAGTATAGAAACTTGGCAGACACCTCCTTAACCAAATGATCAAGATAACGTCACCAGTAAGGGAACAAATCAATATCACATTTCTCCTGATACAATGCACTGATAAGGACATACTATCATTTCTGTGGTATTCTTGCCAAAAATGCATTATCCCAATCTGATCACAAGAAAACATCAGACACACAAATTGAGGGACATTCTAACTAGCTACTCTTAAAAAGTGTCAAAGTCAAGAAAGGCAAAAAGACAGAATGAAGAAGCATCTCAGATTGAAGGAGACTAAGGAGACATGACAATTAAGTACAATAGTATGAGATCCTAGATTAGATGCTGGACCAGAAAAAGGTCATTTAGTGAGTGGACAATGGTCAAAATTCAAATAAAGTTTACAGACTGGTTAGTATTAATATTAATTTCTGATTTGTTCTATGGTTATATAAAATATGACCATTAGGGAAAAGTGGGTGAAATATATGAGAACTCTATGAAGTAATTTACAACGTTTTAGTAAGTCTAAAGTGTGCACGGCCTGATGCAGGGCTCAAACTCACGAAATGCGAGATCATGACCTAAGCTGAAATCAAGTCTGAAGTTTAACCAACTGAGCCACCCAGGAGCCCCTAAAGCTCTTTTAAAATAAAGTTAAAAATAAAAAATGAGATAGTCTGGGGGTACCTGGGTGGCTCAGTCAGTTAAGTGCCTGACTTCAGCTCAGGTCATGATCTCGTGGTTCACGAGTTCAAGCCCCGCACAGGGCTGGGTGCTGACAGCTCACAGCCTGGAGCCTGCTTCGGATTCTGTCTCCCTCTCTCTCTGCCCTCCCCTGCTCGTGCTCGCTCTCTCTCTCTCTCACAAAATAAACATTAAAAAAAATGAGAAAGTCTGAATAAGGTACCATATTTGACACACCTATGAAATGTCCACTAAGAAATATAAGTCTACATTTTTTAATTTGAAAAGCTTACACTAATCTTTATTTAAAAGTTATCCTCATGGAAATAACAGCATTGTCATATTCTATACTAGTACCAGAAAAAAATCACATGGTGATAGTCTTAAGTTTTTTAATATCTTTGGTAAATAGTTCTCTATACAGAGAACTGATTCAGAAGAAAGTATGTAAGAGATCAAAAGACAAAATCTTCCCACCTACAAACAGAAAAACTAAATTATGTTTATGTCAAGCAACTAGCGTAGAAATTAACTTTAGACTACAGCAAACATACGATAGAAAAGATGGATAAAAAAACAAAAGCACTTCCAATTAAATTATTATATATGAACTTACACTGCTGCATTATAAAAATAGAAGGAATAAAAAATTCTCATTTTTTCTTTAAAAATGTCTATAGGAAACAAAGCTTAGTGTCATAAGTGTCCCTCTTGCATTTTTTTTAATAAAAATAATGACACTCCCAAATAATTTTTTTTTTTTTTAATTAAAATCACTTAAGTAATCTCTATACCCAAGGTAGGGCTCAAACACACAACCCAAGATCAAGAGTTACAGGCTATTCCACCTGAGCCAGCCAGGAGCCCCCCAAATAATTTACTCTACTTTCAATTATAAAATCAGTTACAAATATTCATGATCATCTGGTACCTAGGTAGCTCAGTCAGTTAAACTTCAACTCTTGATTTTGGCTCAGGTTCCTGAGTCCAGAACCCCACTGGATTGTGCTCTCTGCCCCTCCCCCTTGCTCACATGCGTGTGTGTACTCACTCTCTCACTCTCCCTTTCAAAAATAAACTCAAAATTTTTATTTTATTTTTTAACATTTATTGAGCCTCATATATAGCAAGTAATATATTATGCATTATATATATACTGCCTTATTCAATCCTCTAACTCTGACATATACAATATTAAAATAATCTCAATTTTATTGATAAGAAAAACTAAGGCACAAATTAGTGAAGTAACTCACCTAAGATCATACACCTAGTAAGCAATAGAGAAATTCAAAACCACTTTGTCTCCAGGATCCTGAGTTTTAACTAATTTTATACTTTTCCAAGTCATGTTATTTTCATTAACATAAATATTTTCTTTATAAATACTTAGTATATGACCAACAGCTAAAATAAACATTCTGGGGGCACCTGGGTGGCTCAGTCTTGATTTTCACTCAGGTCATGATGGCAAGCGTTTGTGAGTTCAAGCCCCAATTTGGGTTCCACGCTGCCAGTGCGGAGCCTGCTTGGGATTCTCTCTCTGCCCCCCAACCTCCTCCCCCTTCTAAAAATAAATAAATAAATAAACTTAACAAAACCTCTCCAAAGGCTTTCCATTGTCCTCAGAATAAAATATTCATATGTTAAATAAATATACATACATTTTTTTTTAATTTTTTTTAACATTTATTTATTTTTGAGACAGAGAGAAAGAGAGCATGAACAGGGGGAGGGCCAGAGAGAGAGGGAGACACAGAATCCGAAGCAGGCTCCAGGCTCTGAGCTGTCAGCACAGAGCCTGATGCGGGGCCCGAACTCACGGACCGTGAGACCGTGACCTGAGCGAAGTCGGACGCTCAACCGACTGAGCCACCCAGGCGCCCCTACATACATTCTGTTTTAAGTAGAATTCTGAAATTCTTTCCTTCAATTTCATTTAAACATAGATCAGTTGATAGTTATTTGCTTCGTCATTTCTATCAACCTATGAAAGTTTGACAAGGCAATAAAGCTTAGAAAGTGAAGCAAAACTCACTATATGCAAAATAATCTGGAAACACGTTTTTTTTTTTTTTTTTTTCCAACGTTTATTTATTTTTGGGACAGAGAGAGACAGAGCATGAACGGGGGAGGGGCAGAGAGAGAGGGAGACACAGAATCGGAAACATGCTCCAGGCTCTGGGCCATCAGCCCAGAGCCCGATGCGGGGCTCGAACTCACGGACCGCGAGATCGTGACCTGACTGAAGTCGGACGCTTAACCGACTGCGCCACCCAGGCGCCCCTGGAAACACGTTTCTATTGAGCTTGAAAAACCTAAATCTAAAAGTATATTGGAATGGTAATCAGAAATCTCTCTTACCTCTTAAGTGTCTACAAAGAAGCAAGATGCCAAAAGTTTTTTTTTATTTGAATTTCTAGTTTGCACATCCATTGACTTGCCTAACAATATATGCAATACTCTTAAATGCATAAGAATTTCATGAAGAGTTTAATGAGTTCAATTATCTTAATGTAATTTAAACATATCTACAACTTAAGTCATCATTTCTATCATGAGCAGGATTAAAATAATAATCTGGCAAAAAAATTAGACTTTATTCTCTGACAGCTCAATTCTACTACCCAGAGAACAATCTTTGATTTATTACAGAGTAAACAATACTCTGAATGGATGTTATAGTTGTCCTAAATTGCAACATTTTTAAAAAATTATTTGCAGAGAGCGTGCAATGTACCTACTGAAATTCTTCTATATTTAAGACGGGATCAAACGTCACCTGCCTCCTCCATCTCAATTGAAGTCTAATAAAAATCAATATAATCATATAAATGTAAACATGATATTAGAAGCAATCTAACTTTATATAATAAGAACAGGGTGCTTTCCAATTCTTTAAGTTTTTTAAAAGACAAAACAGATATCTAATTACAAATAATGCCTTCAAACTACTCTATTCTATTATATATAATTGATGCAGCCTCAATGTCCAGACAAATTATATACCAGTGACAAAAAAAAAAAAAAGTCATAATATCAATAATCATTCATGAGTTTTAGAGAGAGGGTATCTGTTCCACTGGAAATTAAGAACGCATGTATTGATCAACTAATCAGGTAGTTCATTTCCTAACAGTAATGAGAATATACACCAGTAAAATGAGAAATGCCCAACCTGATATGCCATTCTATATTTAAGTACTGGAAAAATACTTTAATCCTGGTATTTTACTGACCATTCAACACTTTCATATCTGATTCCACTTTCCAAACATTTGGGGTATAAGATTTTATTGTCACAATCTATGTCTTGAAAGGGAAAATATTTCCAAAAATAGTAAAATGTACAAAGGGAAAAGAATTCTCACCACCATCAAGTTAATAACTTAAGAATATGATTTGATATAATTTAAGAAATACAATTTGATATAAGGCATACAGGAAGTTTAGTTAGCATTATATGGGCTATCAATAAAATTTTGTAAAAGCCACAACAGATCTTGGATTAAGCCCTTGAAAGTGCCAATGCTACTCAAGTTCTCAATACAGCATGTGAGACAACTTCACTTATGGATGTACCTTCATTAAGAAATGAAATTCAAGGGGGTTCCTGGGTGGCTCAGTCAGTTAAGTCTCCAACTCTTGGTCTCAGCTCAGATCATGATCTCAAGGTTCCTGAGTTCAAACTCTGCATTGGGTCCTGTGCTAACAGCAGGGAGCCTGCTTGAGATTCCCTCTCTCTCCCTTTCTCTACCCCTTCCCCAGTCATGCGCTCTCTCTCAAAAATAAACTTAAAAAAAAAAAAAAAGAAATGAAATTCATCTATATTCTTTCACATATTTTAACAAGTCACTCTTTAAATTTTATTGAGTATAGTACTTTAAAGTAGAAAAAAATCTCTTTACAGTCCTCCTTCAGATCTTCTGAAACTGTCAAAAGCAGCTAGTAGTTTTAAAAATTCTTTCTGCAGTGTTACAGTGGTCTACTTTCAAAGACATTCCCAAAAGAACCAAAAATTCCTTCCTTAATCAACCAATGTATCGTCAGAAACATCTCCAATAATCATTCTTTTCACCCATTTAATAAATCTTTTAGTCCCCAAAAGACTTCAATTTTTCTCCTCAGAATGGGACATCCCTTTTGATACTCTCAATCCATTTCTCAAATAGGTGCAACATAGGAAATGGATGAATGAGAGATAACATTTAGTTGGCTCCTACACTTTGTTAGCAACATCAAGCTTAACTCTAAAACAGAAGACACACAATGTTAGTAAAATGTTCTACATTAATGGTAATCAAAGCATAGAACAAACTGATCAGCCTCCCTATCTCTGAATGTTTACAGAGTTAACATGGTAATACTTTCTATCCTATTTACAGATTTCCCCCAAGAATATACTAACTCATGTGAAATCTATTCCTAAGGTCTGCAAGCCATTTATAATGATGGGGCCAATTAAATGAGGCTGCAAATATGTCAGTGCTGTAGTTCTCAAAATATGTTCTGAAACTTCTGCCAGATGGTTCACTTGGTATATATACTCACATGACAACAATTTTACTTTTATTTCTAATATAAATCAAATACTTATGAAAAATAGGGTGATATAGCAGAAAAGGAACAGTTAGGGGTAGTTGTAGAGATGGGATCCAGTTGGAGTCTGCCACCATTACTTAACTATATGACGCAGAACATTTTTTTGTATATAAATTGAAGGGGATTAACATTTCCCAAAGTATGTTACAAGGATCACAAGTTCTACAGGACATTAATAAATGTCAGATGATCAAAAAGGTTGCTAAGGTTGGTAGTCAATAAACAAAATTGTCTCTCTTCTGTAGAATTTCTTGGTCTTTAATACATTAAAATGCAATGTCAACCTCCAAGATATATATAACAAAAAGCATTCCCCAAAATTCCTGGGTTCTAAGAACTGTGTTTTTGTTTTCGGGGGGGGGGGGGGTGGCTTAAAGAACTGGTATTCCAAAAACACTAGTTTTGAAACTTTTATACTAGATTTAAAAATCCAGTTCAATGAATCTTTGAAACCTAAAAACCAGGTACTGAACTCATTATCTTATTAAAAGCAAACATTAATTCCATTCATTCTAAGGAGACAGTCTTCAGTCCCATATGGGATTGAGTAGGGAACGGATGGTATTCAAGGCACTATGCCCATCTAAAATAATCTTTACAATGAAAAAGTTTAAGAATCACTTGATTAGGGTAATAGTTCTAGTTTGGAAATATTAACAAACTGCTACAAGACACTACAGTCCTTGCAAGTAACCCCCACCCCCATAAAGAAAGAAAGGAAGATGTGCTTTGTAACAACTTTGTTTCTGTAAATTCAAGAATTTCAAAGCACTTCTCAAATAGTTAGATACGATATAGTCCCAGCAGTCTAGGATTCAGAAGACTTAATCCCTGGTGCCTCTATTATAAGTAATAAATTCCCTTTTCTCATATGCATCTAGAATGCTAATACCAGATATATACCATTCTTAGGAGGATTAAGAGTAGTCACTGTTTTCCTATAGGAATTATTTCTCTTACAGAGACCTAGGGGAGAAAGGCTATACCAAAAATGTCACAAAGGTGCAGAATCACTGGTTGAGAAGGCTATGGTATGTCGAAAGACTGAATATGTAAGCAAGCTTTTAATTTTAATTTACAGTGCTTATGAAAGGAATCATTCTTATTTGCACAGTAATAAAAGCAGCTACCATTTACAAAAACTACTAAGAACTGAGCTAGGTATGCATTACAGCCTTTATCTCCTTTAATCCTCCCAACAACAGTTCAAGAGTAGCTATTACCCCCACTTCACAGGTAAGAAACTTGGGGCTTACATTTATATTTACAAAGGCCATACAATGAAGAGGTAGCATAAACAAGATTAGACATCAGATCTGATGCCAAAGCTAATGCTCATTAACTCTACCTCATTGTGCTCTGTGCTTTGTTAATCCATAGCCTAAATTAATCAATTTATTTGAATTAAAAAGCTGTCATGCACACCATATACAGAAACTAAGCATATTTAACTCAATTTGAATAATTCAGAAGATATACCAAGATCTTATGATGCTTTTTCAGAGTACTAGACAAAACTCTTGAAGACCAAAACCATGCTTTTTCTTTTTATCCTTAGTACTTTTGTTCTGTGCTAGCATACATAACAAGCATTCAAATATTTCTTAAGTAAATAAATCATCACAATACCAGGAAAGATTAGTACTATAAAAAGCCTCACAGGCTAACAGACAACTGCTTAAACTAGCTTGGGTGTTTTTCTAAAATATTTTATATAGCTAGATTTACAGATGTAGGCAACAAAATTCTCTATTAAATTATCAATTATCACCAGGATCCTCCTCTTTCCCTTCCATCCTTTTAAAAGGTCTTCTATACCTTTCTATTTCTGTTTCTTCTCCCCTATTCACATGTTGAGTCTCTAACTCAGACCACTAAATGGCATTTACAGCATTCAGGTCACATATTTATAACCTCAAATACAGCACAATTTGGGTTTTGTTAGGCCAACGTGTCTACTTGTTAAAAGCTTTTGTTTTTGCATATTGGACTCATTTCTTAATAAGCAAATTTAATAAGCAACTGGTAGATCCTCATGAGCTAATAAAAATGTGAGTACAGCTAGAAAAGGAACTAAATTTTTAAATACAAGAAAAAACCCAAAGTGGGTTTCCATTTCATAAAAGGCAATCCCACTTTTAAAACATTCTCCCTTCAAGGTGATTGCCTACATGGATTGGGGAGAATGGCAAATTTAGGCTTTCAAAGTGTATCAATAAATAAAATGCCTAGAAATGCAATCAACTTGTATGTGATGTGAAAGTCATATTAGTGGGAAGTGAAATTATGGAAAAAATGAATAAGATTTATATTACTATTAAATAAATTATTATATCCGTTAAGATCTTTACTGTTAACTATAATTTTTAAAAAATTCCAATTGCTTCTTTCTATAGTTCCAATGTTTATAAATCAGGAAAAATATGATGAAAATGAAGGAAAGCAGTTCTACGGTAAAAACTTTAAAAAAATTTTTTTTAACGTTTGTTTATTTCTGAAAGAGAGACAGACAAAGCGTGAGCAGGGGAGGGGCAGCGAGAGAGGGAGACACAGAATTCAAAGTGGGCTCCAGGCTCTGTGCTATCAGCAGAGCCTGACACAGGGCTTGAACTCACAAACCGTGAGATCATGACCCGAGCCGAAGTTGGACGCTTAACTGACTGAGCCACGCAGGCACCCCTTTATTGTAAAAGCTTTAAATTAAAAACTTTAAATTAAAAGAACACCTAATGCAATTATCTCATAAAAAAATAATAAGCTCTAAGATAATAAGCAAAAAGCCAAAGTAAGTCTTGTTTTTCAACTTAATATAAAAGCATTCACATATTTCAAAACATTTTCTTGTTCCAATAATAAGCACAAGATGTGAATATAAGCTATCACCATTCAAAATTAAAGATCTGAGTCATAAAATGTACCATTATAATTCAACTAATTAAAGTGAGTTTTATACTTTAAAAATTATCTTAATGTAATTGGATCATGTTAAGCATTAAAAATATATATCCTAAGTATCAACAGCTTATAGTAAAAGCTCACTAAATGAGACCAATGCAAGGCTACTAATCTACTTACTGAAAGGTTCATGTCATAAAACTATCTGTATACTCAGTCTTAAAAATTGGATTCCAGGGGCGCCTGGGTGGCGCAGTCGGTTAAGCGTCCAACTTCAGCCAGGTCACGATCTCGCGGTCCGTGAGTTCGAGCCCCGCGTCGGGCTCTGGGCTGATGGCTCAGAGCCTGGAGCCTGTTTCCGATTCTGTGTCTCCCTCTCTCTCTGCCCCTCCCCCGTTCATGCTCTGTCTCTCTCTGTCCCAAAAATAAATAAACGTTGAAAAAAAAATTTTTAAAAATTGGATTCCAATTAAATTAATTTTCCAAATTTAAAGTTTATTCTTGCAAAATTTTGGAAAATTTAATCATTTGGATTAGAAAATGTTTTCAAAATTAAGAGAGTTAATTAGGAGAAAATAAGATTAAAAGAAAGCAATAACTAAATTAAGATTGAAAGGATCATCATTAGGAACATCAGTCACTGTACAACTCTATAATGAAGTCTATGGGGCCAAATGTCTCCATCCTCAAAGGCTAAAGACCACTTTTTATGGTTGTCAGCTATCACCTCTTGCTGCATATCAGTGGGCCAGGGCAATCTCCAGAATGGTTAAGAGTACAAGCTTTGGAATCAAATCACCTAATGGAATACTTGCTCCATCATTTAGTAGTTATGCGACCAAGTTACTTAACTTGATAATATTTTACTTAAATAATACATCAGCCAATAATACAATAAAAGAAAAAGAAATTTTAGAATCATCTGTCATACAATCCTTAAGACCCCTGCAAATTTACCATCAATCTTATATAAATTTACCAAAAAAAAAGAGCTAAAGAGGCTGACAATTCAATTATTATGTTCCTTCAGTAAGCATTAAACATACTTGTTCCTAAAAGGATTGGGGTTCAGTATCATGGTTAATTATCATGGGATTCAAGAATGAAGACAGGAAACATTAAGCTATCTAATATGCACTTATCTCCTCATTCTGGGTCCACCCTTCCTTCCTAGGAGAACAGGTAAAGCTAATAATAAAATACAACCAGTTGTACAAACTTACAAATTCTGCTGTCATTTCAGAGAGTAACTAGTAAATAATGTTTGGTAGATCCCCAATTTAGCCGAAGAACAGTTTAGGAGTCAGATCCTTTATTCCAAGATTCTACAACAACATGGAGGAGCATCAACGAACAGAAGACATGGCTCCAAGCTGAACTCTGAAAGGGAAGTTAAGACAAACTACAGTGATAAAGTCTAAAAAGAGGAAGAAAAGGAAAAACTCAGACATTTGACGGCTTATCAGCACCTGAACAGTGGACAGCACTGCCAAAACCAGTATTTTCTCAATTCACCTCACCACCTTGCACCCAAAGCAGTACACCTGAACAAAATCCAGCAAAAAAGGTAACTTATAAAGCAGGATTTTTTCTAAAATAAATTTGCTAATAATATCACTTTCATTGCCTATCACCTTTAAGAAGTAATTTTTAAAGCATGAGTATTTCCTGAACAGAAAGAGAATCCTTGTCATTGCTGAAAATACCACAACACTGCCTAAAAAACACAACCAAGAAAATAAATTTCATATTAAGCATAAACAAAAACTTCCTTATGATGTAAATGGGTTGTTACCTAATTCATAATCCTACTTTCAACTGGTGAACATTCAATACTGTATGTTTCTTTGGGGTATTCTTAAATTTCTAACTCCTACTTTGCTATCAGGCTATAAGCTGCTACTTTCCCAATGTCACCTTACCTGCCTTAGAATCCCATTTCTTTTCTTTCCCCTTCCTCCCTCATCCGCTTTAAGATGATAAAGCTAGCAAACAGTAAGACTTTAATAAAAAAATAGTATAAAAAAGGACCAAATCTGCTATGCAAAAATAGCCCACCCCTCCTGGGAGATGGGGCACCTACATTGCTTTATTTTTTGACAGCAATTTCAACCAATTTGGAAGTCTTTAGTCCAAAGGATTAAGTTACCAGTGTTCAACCTCTGGATTAGTGAGTGGACTGTTACCATGTGTGGACTGGGTCCTTACCTCCTTAGCGCTTCTAATGAGGCCAAGGTCACTGATTCAAACCATTATCTCAGATTGCAACTACAAAGACAATATACCTCGGTTTCCACCAGTGACAGAAAAAGGAATTACTGAGCTCCTGATACCCCATTAGGGAAGGAAACAACTAGACATCCCGAGTAAAGTCAGCAATTCCCTAAAACCCATCACTGGGACTAGGCCACTACATAGCACAAAAACTAAAAGGGACCCTCCACTCCATGACCAATTAAATACAGACTTCTCAGTTCTGCCTTTAAGGCTTTTCAAAGGTAGCTTTATTTTCTATATTCTTGTATACAGACACCATTGCCTACACCAACTTAGGCAATTTCCTATGCTCTTTTCCATAAATATTCCCTATAATTTGAACCTTTTTGGTGTAGTTTTCTCTACTAAAATAACCTACTAATCCTCATAGCTATCAAACTTGTCTCAAATGTCACCTCTTAAAAGGCATGTGATTTTTACTTTGATTCCCAATACTGTTTTATTCGTATCTCTCATAACATATATCCTACCCTTGCCATACTTTTCCCATTTATTGAACTTCTATCCCAAGTCATTCCCTAAAATGCTTCAAGCAACCTACAAAGGTAGATATAAATACTACAAAATAAAATACATTATAAATAGGTGAAAAAACTGAAGCAAAGGACCAAAATTAGTAGGAGACTAATATATGGAGCCTGTTACCTATTATCTTTTTCTTTCATGTACGTGTGTGTGTGTGTACACATATATGTATGTATAAACATATACTTATTCTTGAATGAATATGCTCTCCTTAAGGATAGAAACAGTGCTGTGTAAACACTTATTAAATTATATCCTTTCAAATACATAGGATATTTTGTAATCTAAGAATTTCAAAATGTCCTTTTAAAATGATATTCCTGGGGCGCCTGGGTGGCGCAGTCGGTTAAGCGTCCGACTTCAGCCAGGTCACGATCTCGCGGTCCATGAGTTCGAGCCCCGCATCGGGCTCTGGGCTGATGGCTCAGAGCCTGGAGCCTGTTTCCCATTCTGTGTCTCCCTTTCTCTCTGCCCCTCCCCCATTCATGCTCTGTCTCTCTCTGTCCCAAAAATAAACGTTGGAAAAAAAAAAAATTAAAATGATATTCCTTTATACGTATATCCACACATATACGAACGTCTTCTCAAAATTTAAAAAGGCAAGTGAAGTGAAAAAAGGTACCAACATATAAAGGAATAAGTTAGTTTGATGGCACTTTAAATGTCAGTAAAATAATCAAATTACTCACATTTAGTGTCAATGACAGCACTAAGACTTTTAACATTTCAAATAACTGCGTATGCCATTTCCCTTTTTGTAGAGACATAGGAGTGCTCAGAGGGATAGGAAGAAATAATTCCTCTTCTTTCCACTGCCTGGAAGAGACTGGCAATTGAATATATGCAAAGAAAGCAGGCAAAAGTCTCTATGATCACTAATGTGTTAAGAACCAATCCTAAAATATAAGTCCACATTCACTTGGATTTTTCACTACTAAGTATATTTGGGACACATCTGCTTTGGATTAGACACAGATGAACCCTATGAAAACATCAAATTGCCAAACATCCTACCTGAAGGTTATAACCACTTATCCTTCAGACCTTTAAAACTACAGCTATAGATAGATAATAGCCTTTCTGGGAAATTACGCTATTTTTGTCTGTTTGTTTTTCAAAAGAAAACACGAGAAGAGAAATACATTGTTTTGAGGGAACACAGGCTAGGAAAGTGAATACAGTATTTTTATAAACTGAGAAATCTGCTAACCAAAGGACTTCTGTACTGAATCATTTTATATTGAAAATCACTATTCTTCTAATGTATTTCCTTCATGCATTAACAAATAACAGAAAAAAAACATAATTTCCTCACTGGCCCGGCCTTTTCTGCTTCCAAGTGTACCCCACTACAATCCAAATTACAGATTTCTTTTATACTAATATAAATTAGCATAACTTGAAGGTGATTTAGTCAACGATCACTCCCCAATTTAATCTTCAGTTACTTCCTATTAAGGCCAACTGTTACATTACCGATGTCCTGAATGTTTTCTTATTTCTTCCCCTTTTTATTAATACTCTCTTGCCTGAAACGTTCTCCTTCAACCCAAAGCTTTCAAAAAGTCCACTCAAATAACTCTACAACCCTCACCCACCAAAGGTCAATTCTATCCCACCTGTAAACTTTGAATGCAATTTCCTATGTCATTTTCAAGACTAGAGTTCCAGTTGGTCTAAGAAACATTTTGTAGCACCATCTGAGAATTCACTTAGCCTCTCTGAACTTGTTCTTCCATCTATAAACCAAGAGTTGAACAAGATCACAAGATTTCCAGCTCCAAATTTCTGATTTGTTGATTTCAAATTTCATGTCATTTAAAAATGTTCTTTAGCTCTTATGTTGTCATATAATTTCTCCATGTATACGTCATATACACTCCCTGAGGATAAGAACCATGTTTGATTACATCTTGTCAACACCATTACTATGGAATAATTTACATCTAGTACTTACTCAATAAATTGGTATTGAGTAACCTATCATTTGATAGGTTGGTGAAGGGGAAGCATAGAGAATCTAATATAACAGGCAAAGTAATCTATCTGTGGAGAACTGAAACTTACTCCTGTGTATCAGAATGGCCATGCATATAATGGTAATAGGATGGCAGAATATTTGACAGTAATGATATCCCTATCCTGGATGTTTGGTGGGGGAGGGGCTCTGCACATGTCAATTCACTTATTCAACATATATTTCAAAACATAACCATGAACCAGGCACTATCACATGCAGTGGGTAAAGTCTTTGCTCTCATGGAGGTTATATTCTTGAGTGCAAGAACAAGAGTAGCATCCCCGCTCACACGTCCAAGATCAAAATAAGAGTTTCTGAGGACTGAACAAGATAAGAAATATCTGCAGTTGCCAATGCCTTCCAATACATGAAAGCCGACTGAGAAAACAACGGTCAGAACAGCTCCATTCTGATCACATGCTCCAAAGGCCAACAGAGCACAAAGGTTGTGAAAAGCACAAACTCTGGAAGGAAACCAGACTGCCTGGATTTAAATCCCAGCTCCCACTTACTAGCTATGTGACCCTGAATAAGTTCCATAATTATCTTATGCCTCAGTTTCTTCACCTGCAAAATGGGGATAATAATGGTACTTACAACCAATAAGACTGTTCTGAGAATTAAATAAGTTGATTTATGTCAAGTGCTTAAAACAGTGTTGCACGTAAGTACTGTAATTTCCAACTCTCCTACAACTATTACCACTACTCTTACTACTAAATTGTTACAATCTATGAACAAGCTAAAACCAGTACATAATACATAGTAGTAACTCAGTATTTAATCAACAACTAAATAAATGAATCAGAGACTCAACTTCTTCCTCTGTGAAAACTGAACAAAAGCATCCTATCAACTTTAAGACTGCTAGGACTCAAGGGGATATAATCTATTTCAAAGTACTTTGTTAAAAACACTCACCCCCAAAATCATACAAGAGTAAGGTTTTAATACTATCGCCAGCAGAAATGTATCATAGCCATATCACAGCAAAAATTTAGTGCTAGATTATTTAAGTTGTAAGCTTATACCTTCAAAGCATTCCTAACTAGTTAATATGCTGGTTATTACCACGTGAATGCACACTAAGAAAGCCTCATAACCAAAGAAATTAGGTAAGTAGATGAGCTGGCAGGGAATGAAGTCTCATCACAATCAGCAGTTTTATATCAATCCAACTAGAACTTACTCAAAAAAGGAATACTCAGACACGTACCCACGGTATTGTAAGTTCCCCAACCGGAGTGGTGAGTTAATATTACAAAAATAATCTAGGAGACCTGGAAAAATAAGATGCTATCACATCTATCTTAACTATGTGAAGTTCATAGTAACCTTTTACTCTATGGCTGCATGGAAGAGGAAGGACAATACCACCCATACCACGGTAGATCCACACCATGATCTAACCACAGTAAATCTTCTCCCCAGTCAACACCTGCTGATCATTGCACTACAACATCACATTCCACATCTTCCCTTCTGTTTTTAATTACCCCAGCCTTAAAAGTAAAGACCTCATCTCTTAATGCTGTTTTACTCCCATTTAATACCCATACATAATCAATTAATTTATTGCTAATTCTGATCACTGTCAAACCTTTCTCATCTCCTTTTACATAATCCATTACTTACCTGTTCAATAATAAGTAACCGTAATGACTGTAAGTAATATAGATCAGTTAGGAACTTTAAACGAGTAACTTACTACTTACTAACCTGTTTAATTTTTTTAAAATGTTCTTAATACAAACAGATGACATTTTTATACGTTCGATGTTTATATTTTCAACAGCTGAAACTGCACCAAAGGGCTTCCAACACAATACTTGGATACTATTTAAGAATCATTATACGCTGAGTAGATGAACCAGTCAAAAGTGGATAAAGGATACTGGTAGTCTAACTTTGAAGTAAATCAGTTTTTCTTGGTCTTATTCCAGTTGGAAAACTTTTACTGGCATAAACAAAAGTAAATACAAAATAAGCACAAACATAGAACAAAATGCTTGTTTAAAGCAATAACTAAGCATTGCCTTTTTGGCTCAAAACACAGCAAAAAGTAATCAATTAATTCTGATTCATCTCTATTCAAGGAGGAAACAATGGTATCACATGATCATCCATACAGAACGTATTTACCTTTCAAATATACCATAATAGTGTTTTTAAAAAGTTGTCCTTCTCTTAATGCTAATCTGTTTCATTTATTCATTAAGCAAATTTTTACTAAGCATCCACCTGTTAAGCACTGAAATATACTTTGGATATATAATAGCAAATCAAACATCTCTGTCCATGAAGCTTAAAATCATCACATAATCACATATGCACAGAAAATCATTAAACTGTAATAAACACTATAAATAATCAAGGTACTATTAAAGAGTACTTACAAAAAACCTGAGTTTAGATTGTTATGTCAGAAAAGGCCTATCAAAAAGTGACAGTACACTTACTATGATGAGCACTGAGTAACACACAGAATTGCTAAATCACTATATTGTATACCTGAAACTAACACTGCATGTTACTTGTACTAGAAATAAAAAATTGTATTAAAAAAGTGACAGTTAAACTTTAAGAAAGAATGGAGGGAAGGTGACACAGGGGATGTTCAGGTTGAAGGAACAGTGTGTGCCTAACCCTAGAGGAAGAGTAAGAATGGATGGCAACTTGAGGAACTGAAAGAAGGAAACTGAAAGTCAGGGGGAAAGTGGCAAAATATGCCGGCAAGAAGCAAAAGCAAAAAGTAATTACTTTCAAAGAAATGGGAAGGCTTTAAAGGGTGTTGGGTAAGTAACTGATCTGAACGGATTTCTATTTTAAGAATATCATTCTGACTACAAGATATAATATTAGACAAACCCAAGAATGTATGCAAGAGGCTAGTGAGGAAGCTACTGCAGTACTTGAAAAGGTAAATATATTACCTTGTTATCTTAAATTTTTTTTTTCAACGTTTTTATTTATTTTTGGGACAGAGAGAGACAGAGCATGAACGGGGGAGGGGCAGAGAGAGGGAGACACAGAATCGGAAACAGGCTCCAGGCTCTGAGCCATCAGCCCAGAGCCTGACGCGGGGCTCGAACTCACGGACCGCGAGATCGTGACCTGGCTGAAGTCGGACGCTTAACCGACTGCGCCACCCAGGTGCCCCTATCTTGTTATCTTAGACAAGAGTTGTGGCAATGGTGGGGGAAGGGGATAAATTCAGGATATATTTTAAAGGTTATGGTAAGGATGTAGAGGGTGAGGGAAAAGGAGCTATCAAGAATGGCTCTCAAGTTTCTAAAGTGAAGAATTAGTAAGAAGTAATAATTATATTCTTAACAATAGAGAACTGAGGGTTGCTGGAGGGGTGTTAGGTGCGGGGATGGGCTAGATGGGTGATGGCATTAAGGAGAGCACTTGTTGAGATGAGCACTGGGTGTTGTACATAAGTGATGAATCACTAAATTCTACTGCAGAAACCATTATTACACTATATATTAACTAGAATTTAAATAAAAATTTACAGCAAGCAAAAAAGAAATAATTATTAAAATGAAGATGACAGAGCAGAAAGAAATTTGAGAAGTTAGGTAATGAAGAAAGAGAGAAGTTTATGATCTGTTGAGAGGCCTATGAGAACACATGCAGAGCTGTTTTATGAAGGCAGATAACTGGATCATTCTAACATGCAATGAGAAGTGTGGGCTAGTGGTGCGCATTCAGAAACGGATAGCATACAGGCGGTACTAAAGCCATACAGCAGATGATTACTCAGGGAAAAGGCAGTAAGTGTGAAGAGGACTCAGAAATTCAAAGGAACTCCAACACTGAATCTGAGAGAATAGGTGAATCTGAAAGAGACTGAAAAAAAGTGGCCAGAAAGGTGGGAAGAAACTGTACCAGGGGATCGCTAAAAGCAAAGGAGAATGTTTCAAGAAAGGAAAAACAAGGCTCATCTAGGCGCAATGACACTGAAAATCCAAGTTATGATTTCCAGGTCAAACTGGTGAAGAAGAAAGAGTGGAAGGAAGGACACGTAAATATATGTGAGACTAGAAAAAAAAGTCAACCTAGATTCTAAAACTAATTACATAAAGCTCTTTAAAATAATGTAAACATGCTTTAAACTGTTTTCCCCTCATGTAATTTCTTTTAATGAGCCATGAAAGCATACTCTTACCATGACATATTCAATGCTAACACCATGGTGACGCAGCAAAAACCAACCAGCAGAGCTCTAACATTGCAGCATGCTTCTAATATTGCAGCACCACAACGGGTCATGCTTTGCATAGTTTCAAATTTTTAAATTCAACTTCCTATACAAGAAACAAAATCTACTTGTTTTGCAGTTCTACAAAGACTGAATTTAAATTATTAGGAAATTAAAATGGTTTTCCTGAAAAGATAACTTTCACACGATTTTCAAAAAAAACATACTAAAATTAATTCATTTAACACTTGAATGTCTTGCATGCCAGGCACACCAGTGTGATGACTTTAAACACTTTTTTTCTCACCAAGGGCTTATAGGTAAATGTCGGTATGTTCTACGGTAATTCTGTTACTGGTAGTAATACACAAATCAAAGAAGCCTGCCTATTTTCAGGTTTTCAGCCACTCTGATATATTTATGGGCATCTTGTTGGCTTTATTAGAAATACCAGGAGATTTTTAATTAGAAAAATTATGTTTATTATTAGCTGTTTTAGTATTATGTATGTAACCTGAGACAATCCCACCTCTCTAATTAAGTAAGCTTCAGTTTATTCACCAGTAAAACAGAAAAAACTTAACTCACAAGGCTGTTGAATTGGCTTAACATGTTAATAAATATTAACTGAAGCTTATCCTAACATTTCTAATCACTTCTGTGAAGTGAAATACTGCGTTATATACTATTCTTATTTCTACTGGATATAAGCCAAGCAATTCGACTCTTAAAATTTATATACTCTTATAGATCAAATCTTGAAGCAATGACTTTATCAAAATTAGTATCATTTTTTACATTTAATTGTGCAGTATTCTACAGTTAAGACAGGTGCATAATGATAGTAAACACATCTATTTTATACTCCTTTTCTAAAAACACCACTAAAATTCCAAAAAAAAAATGAATTGTCAAGATATAAAGACATAAGCCCATAAAAAATGACAGAACGGGTAAAAAGACAATAGCAACAAAAATTTGGAAGCTGGAAAGCAGATGGTTGAGTGACAAATGACTTAGCAAACACTCGAAAATCAAATCTTTAGCAAACAGTGGAGAAAGCCAAGAACAAACCCAATTTAAACTGTAAAATCCCCAAAAGACTCAGCAATTGGCAGTACCACGTACATCCGAAGTGGGATATGGGGGAGAGAGGGAGCTAAAATAAGGAAGACTGTTTAAAAGTCTGTTTAACAAGTAACCAGCCCCACTAATCCCAACTGCCCCCTCACCAATCCCAACAAAAAAACTGAAAATATGTTGTCTGGAAAATATAAAACAAAATATTCCAAGTTTCAAAAAATCAGGTACAGCTGTAGGCAAGAAAACATACTGAAAACAGGGTGATTGAAGAAATAAATATATACAGGGAAGCTGAGATTCTACCAAGACCTTTTACCCAACTCCCCTCCTATATCCCCCACAACCTGCACCTCCAGGCAAGAAAGAGCCTTCTACAGGACATCTAACCAGCTCAGAGGAAAGGCATGAAGATACTGACATCAAAAGTGCTCCAATCACACAGCCCAGCCTGGTTACCATAAAGTAAAGCTAACAAGTCTCACTGAGGATTTCTAATTAGCATTTTACTCCCCTACTGACACACAACCACCAACCAACTAAGGAAAGGCTATAGGACATGGAAGATAAAGACCAAAACAAATACAAACTAAAAAACAAACCAGGAGGACACAGGTCACACAGGGAGAAGAAATCTTTAAATAAAAAAAAAATAATAATAACATTTATATATTCAGACAGCTATGAAAAAGTACTATTGTTATTAGAACAGGATACGATTTAAAGGGGGCAAAGGCAAAAAAACAAAAAGCAAAGGCTTTGGGAAATTAAATATATGGTAATATAGAAAATTTAATAGAAGTAGAGCAAAAAAGAAAATGAGATAGAAAATAGGAAAGAAAATACAAGAAAATCAGAAGTCAAAAAGGTTCATTATCCTAATAAGGAATTTAAGGAAAAAAAAAACAAAAACAAAAACAGAAAATGGAAAGAAATAATCAAGACCTCATTCAAGAAAAAGTCCCAGAATTAAAAGATGTTCCCAGACTAAAAGGGCATACCAAGTACTCAGCAACACTGAGGGTAAAAAGAAACCTACCCAAGGAACCATCACTGTAAAATTTCAACACTGGAACACCGAAAACAGATTCAACCTTAAATGCTTTCAGAGAATTAAAGAATGAGAGAGGGCAAGAGAGAGAAGGGTAAACAAGTCAGAAAAAAAGGAAAAACAAAACATATATATACAGGTCACATACAATATATAAGAAATCAGAATGGCTTCAGACTTCTCAAAAGGAATATGGAAGTTAGAAAGCAATGGAGCAAAATTATAAAATAATACAATTTTACAATGTAGTATTCTTTACCTAACCAAACCACCTTAAGTGTCAGGGTAAACTAAAATCATTTTTTCTTTTAAAGATTTTAGCTTTAAGGAATCTCTGCACCCAACATGGGGCTCAAACTCATAATCCTGAGATCAAGAGTTGTGTGCTCTACCAACTAAACCAGCCAGGCACTCCTTAAAAAAAATTTTTTTTTTTTTTTTTTTTTTAAGTAATCTCTACCCCAATGTGGGGCTCAAACTCATGACTCTGAAATCAAGAATCTCATGCTCTACTGACTGAGCCAGCCAGACACCCCTAAAACCATTTTAAAACATCAAGTAAGCCAAGAATGAAAATGACAAGGATCACTGCAAAATGAAATCCAAACACAGGAGAAAGTGAAGGGAATCCCACAATAATGGATGTGTACCAAGGTGTAGAACACAATTAGGTCCAAAATGGAGGTCAGAGGAATATAAGAGACTGCCTAAGGAAGATAAAATTGGTAACACCTGATATGTCTGAACATCTCAAGAGACATTTGATGCAATGTTGAATTAGTGATAATTACAGAAAAAAACTAAGCCCGGGGTGGGGCAGAGGCATTGAACTTCAGCCAGATCACCCTATGGTAAAACAGTCAATAAGTCACACTGAGACCAGATAAGCTCTTTAGTCTCCTAAAGTGCAAGCAGGTGACCAAGAATTACCAGACCTCTGAGGAAAGGCTCTATCACAAAAGGCAAAGCAAAAATGGGTAGAAAGGCATACAAAAATGGGGGAAACGGAATTTGGAAGAAACAGAAAACTTATCCTAAGTAGCATATAGAAATATATATACTATATATTCTAGTATATTACATGTACTAGGATAGCTGGGATGGGGTGGAAGGAGGTAGGCAAGTGCAGTACATTGTACAGGACATGAAGAGTGATATTTAATAAGAATACTAAATGATCAACAATGATGTAATCATAGCTATTCAGAGGAAAGGGTACTTGGAGGAAGGGGGATCAGCTGAGTAGGTGATAAAGTTAAATTTTCATTTTCTATCCAGAAGTTCAAAAAGCCAAAACACAAACACAAAGTATTTTATTTAACACACACTATGTAGGGCATGTGAGTTAGACACAGTTCTAAGGGCTTTCCAAATTCATTTCCTATAACAACCCTGAGGTAGGTACTGCTATCCCCATTTACTGAAATGAGCAACATGAGGCATAGAGAGGTTAAGTAGCCCAATGTTACATAAAACTAGGTTCAAACCTAAATAGTCTTATTCCAGAATCTATGCTCCTAACCATCTAGCCATTTACATATCGAGTAGCAATACAAGCATGTTGTTTACAACTAGGAGGTAAACATAACAATCATCTGAAAGAGATAAAAGTGACTGCTTTGGGGAATGGAAACACGGAAAGGAAGGGGGCAGGAAGCTTTTGTTTGTTTTGATAACCATGTAAATTATTTGACTCTTTAAGTTGTGGAGGTACAATCTAAATAAAATTAAAATGTACAATTTAGTACTTTTATTTTATCTAATGCTGCCATCCTCAGAAGTAGGCAAAATGAGTATTACTCCTATTTCATAGATAAGAAAACTTTCATTCCTCTTTAATAAATATTTGAGGGCCTACTATATAACATGCACTGTATTTAAAAAATAGATATCAATTCACCTCAAATAATGATGAGGTGAAAGAGGTACAAAAAGTCTTTTTATTCTTTTCTCTTCAATTTATTGCATAACTTATATGATCCTGTATCTCTAACAGCTGTGCTTAAGACAAGGGATAATATAAATTGTAAATTGTGACAGAAAAAAAGAGTAAGGTCTGCTCATTAATTTGTCCAAAAAATATTTAGTTCTCGTCCTTGAGGAACTCAGTGTCTTATGTGGAACATAATTATAATTGAACGTGTGCAGTGCGTTCAATAGAGGAGCACTACAAAGTGTTAAGGAAACATTTCCTGGGTGAAGACACTGCTTCAGAGGGAACATTTCTGAACGGAGTCTTGAAGGATGAACAGAAGTTTGACCAATTTCACACAAGAGGCTGTACTAATAGTTGCAAAACACAAAAGACTACAGACCAGTGTGGAATACCTACACCTCCACTGTGTTATAAAGGTGACTTCATATTAAAGGCTAAAATAAGACATTAAGATTTTTTCAAGGAGCTTTAAAAAAAAAGATAATCTTAATGCCTGATCCATGTTTCTAAGTTTTAGTGTTGCCCCGTGATCAACTGAAATCATTTTCCACATGTCTAATAAACATTTTAAATTTCAAAGTGTTAAGAGTATTATTTCAAAAGAAGACTAAAGAACCACCTTTCATTTGTCTTACCGCCAAAAAGTTTCACTGTTAACATGGTTTTTAAGTCATAATATTGAAATTATAATGTACCCCTTTCTCCCATGAGACAGAAATTGGTGACCAAGCCCCAGACAATGCAAGTGACATGGAAGCTATCATGGGAAGAAAAAGTAGAAAGAATTTTTTTTAATCGTTATCACTTTTCTCTTGTAGATAGTCTCAAATTTCCTTCCAAGGGCAAACTTAAATGAAACTTTTCTTTTTCCAAACTTTAGTGATAAAAGAAGTAATTTGCAGTAAAACACCGTAAAGAAAATAATATGCATGTGTTCCTTTTTGACCTTTATAGGTACTTTAGGGGTGAAACATTTTAATTTTTTAGCATTTAAAGGATGCCTCTGAATCAAAAATTTTCTGGTTTTGATGACTTAACTTTGATGTTAACTAACAAAGGATCAAAAACGTAGTAAATTCGAAACAGGTAGCGTCAACTCAACTTACTTTATGCCAGTACTTGATCATACTTCTCAGTATCTCTTTTTGTCCCTTAAATTCCAAACCTTTCTACATAATTTGTCCCTAAATGATCTTCATCTCAGTTACTATATGGAAAAATTAATTTTGTACTAAACATCTTAAATTGGGCCTCTATCCCTACAATTAAAAAACCTAACTGTAAGTAGCAACATCTGACTTTAATTGCCTGGAAAAGCAAGTTGTGGAAAGCTCTATCATGCCCTACCACCAGGGGAGAAAAAGGAGAAAGTCATGTCAGGGGACCACAAATGGTAATTAACAAAAATCATGGCAGGTTTCAATTCAAAATGTGTGGTTTTCATTTGTGCATTTCATCTGTCTTTTATTTCTCTGAATTTAGTATCCACATAATATACCTGTTTTTTTAGGGGCTTCACTCGATCATGCCTCTTAGACTCAGAAAACATTAATATTTGGGGTAAATAGTTCTTTAAAATTATGAATATTAGCAATTACAGATAAATATTAGCATATGAAACAAACTTTTATCGATGATTATAATGACTATTAAGGAAAGTACCGCCCTAAAAGAGCTCTACCTTTTAAGGACAGTTTTGTACACAAGATACAGATTACCTTTGGTTCGGTAACAAGGTTTTAATTATATGATTACTGGAAAAATTACAAAATCTTGAAAGACAAGATTTTAAATTATTTCAATTAACCATGCCTTTGCCTTACATCTGTAAAGTAACTTAAAAATGTTTATCATGAAAACCTCACTGCAACATTTGGTCTTTGTTCTTTTTCTAAAACTGTAATTCTTTTGGAATACCCTCAATTTTTCCAAAGTGAAAACCAAAAATACACATTTAGAATATAAATTTCCAATTAGCTTGGTGAAAGTTCAATCACAAAAATCTCCAACTAATACTAAAATAATTAAATATCTTTAGAGCTTATTCAGAGTTCCACAGTTAAAATGAATAGCCTTTGTCATTAACTCCTATGATACTATTTTGATCAAGGTTAGTCACAGACCAGCAAATCTGTGAAAAGAACATTCCTTTAAAATTCAACTTAGTTTAAAGCAATGTAGAATCATTAGAGATTTCACAACTTTTGCAGTCAGCTTCAAAGACACAATTGGAATCAATAGCGTATTTAAAGCATTATTTCCAATTCAAGTAAGAAAACACTAGTGGATTAATAATGTATTTTGACTATGTTTTTATTCTTTTCTCTTTTTTTTGGCAACAAAGGGAACAGGTGGAGTAGATTAGCAGGGGAGCAAAGTCTTATGTTCATGAGTCTATAAATTCAACCCTCCAAGACTTTTCCTCCTCTTTAAAATGGCTACCACCTTGATCTATACAAAAGAAAAAAAATGTACAGGACACTACTATCAAAGATAAATTTGGTTATTTTGACAGTGTTTACCCTCCTGCCCCCCCCCAACATACTTTTTAAGATTCCCATTCCTGTTCTGTTCAGATAAAATGACCATTAAATAAGTACACAAAAGTTGGTTAATTACAGTCTGTGAGGGCAACCTATAAAACCGAGACTAGGTCATCTTTCCTACAATGTCTAAGAAAAGCACGTAACATTATCTTCCACAGACTAAGATCAAACACAGTAGAAGTGAAAAGGATTGCCCAACCTAGCAAAGGAGAAACAACCGTGGGAACCACAACCCCCATTCAAGAGATGCTCATAAGGATTTAGTAATTCAAGTGAATAGATTAAATATTATATGGCTTAGCAAAAATTTTGTTAGTAATCTTTTCAAAAAGCATTTTATAAATAACAAAAGCCATTTGGTGCCCCTAAACCTATACTTAATATTCAATAACTACTGCCAAGTAGTTTACATATTACTTACACCCATTTGCTATCCACTCTGAAACCATTCCATAACGCTCTTGCTCTAGGAAACTTACCACAAAAATGCATTTTCACATACAAAAATGGAAAAATATGTAATGCTTTTGACAAATCTTGTGCATCTATACAGCTACTAAATAAATTAACTCTGAATTTGTTGAATGTCTGCAGAAACATGGCATGATCTTACCTCTCATCCTCGCCATCCACCAGGGGTGTCGTCAGCGGTAGCACCTTCAACGGGAAAAGAGAAGCAGGGGCTGCTAGGCTGCTGCTACTCCCATCTGAAACTGCTGACATTCCCCCACTGTCACCACTGATAGTCTGAGGTAAGCCAACTAAGGAGGGTTCCGCTGGGCGCCTGGCATCTTCAATTTGGCTTCCAATTGCCTGAGCTAATGATTGTGCAGTGAACTGAGTAGAACTTAGTGGTATCTGTTGTGCCAAAGGCAGATTTATGTTACTGGCTATCAAGGGAGGTTGACTAACACTTTGAACCAAATTACCATTTTGAGTGGCAGGGGTTTGTGCTATATTCTGTGGTGGAACCAAGTTTGTTGGGGCAGAAGGCATTCCAGAAGGACCAGTTGAACTAACCTGACTTGTAACAGAAATACTACTAGCAGAGGGCAAAGGACTAACTGCAGGCAACGGCTGCGAAACAACTTGAGCTACCGATTCTACTCCTTGTGGCTGGGGAGGCACAGTTAACAAGGTACTCTGGGGTGCAATGACCAATTGTTGAGGAAGGCTTGACGCACTAGTTTGAACTCCCTGATGAATAATCGCAGTTTGAGCAGGTGGAACTATTTGTGAAGATGGAGGAGCACCTTGCTGAATAACCGAAGGTGTGACTTGGGTAGAGGGCTGCTGCACTGCAGTAGGTATGTTTGCTTGTTGACCGATATTTGCAATTTGACTGCCAGTAGGTACAACAGATACTGCTGTTTGAGCCTGGCCAACAGGCTGGCCAGATGCCCCTGCAGGTTGTGCTTGGATTGCCGAGGGCTGCACTGGCAGCTGGATACTCTGTGGCTGAGCCGTAGGAATCACTGTCGCTCCTGCTCCCACTCCTGCAGAACTGGGCTGTCCGGAGGACACTGCTGTTTGAAGAATCGGCTGCTGCTGCACATACTCTGAAGGATTCTGAGCCACAGATTTACCATGGCCTGGGACCATCTGGGTAGAGACAGTCGGCTGCTGTTGTCCATACTGTAACTGTTGGGGTGGTGCTCCTGGAAGGGGAGCTTGCACTGGAGGAACCGTCTGAGAATACGGTAGTTGGGGTTGAGCCAGACTGGAAATGGAAGGCTGCTGACCTAAAGCTGAAGTTACACCAACCACACTAACAGGTGACGGCTGGATACCAGTTGCAGCGCTGATAGTGGCCTGTAGAGGTACTGGCTGAAGACCTTGCTTTTGAGGATAGCTCAGTTCTTGAGACTGTAATTGTACTTGCGTGATCTGTGACTGAGAAATACTCTGTGGAATGCTAACTGCTGAAATACTCTGGGGACCAGTGCTACTGAAATCCATCTGGGGAAGAGCCATACCTTGAAGAGCTGGTTGCTGCTGCTGCACCACCACAGTAGGGGCTCCCATCTCTCCGCTTCCCACACTCTCCGTGTAGTGACTCAGTGTGCTGACACTACTGCTCACTGAACTCCCACTAGTGCTCTCCCTCTCCGAAGTCACTTCTGTCGGGTTCTGTTTTACAGTTTCCACCACTTTATTTATCGCCACACCTTCTGCAGCAGGTATAGCATTTTCTTTTTCATAGAACTCGGTGCAAGTCCATCTGCCTTTTTTAAAGGGCTCAGAACTAGAATCTAACTTCACAACTCTGAACCTTGACGTGTTAACTGTTGGTGGCTGCTGCTGACCCGAAAGGGACCCCGCAGTCATCCCTGCAGCGGCACTGGGGGCACTGTTAACAACAGCGGAGGAAGATATAGTACCATTGCCCATGCCACTCAAGATATTCACATTAACACTGCTGCTAACTCCAGGCCCAACACTCACAGTAGCAGCACTAGGAATATTGCTTGCATTTATATTAGCATTACCAAGTATGCTGCTTGTCACACTAGGATTAAAACTACCCACGGCAGTAATGTTGACATTACTCATTGTATTAGTGCCAGTAACAGAACTTATACCTATACTGCCAGTAGTACTTGGAGCACGGATATTAGTCATTACAGATGCAGGTGAGCCACCCGATGATACAGCAGAAGTTGGGGCCGCTGCTAGAACACTGTCAGAGCTTCCAGCTGCAGAGAGTTTTCTGGATACTGGACTGGAGGGCGGCCCTCCAGGAATGGATGTACTGGCCACACCAGCATGGGATGGATGGTGGTGCCCATGGTGTAGGTGGTGCCCATGATGGATGTGATGGTGGTGATGGAGGTGGTGTGGATGAGCATTCCCATTGATCACAACGTTCTGTTGTGGAAGGTGAGGCAAATGAGGCTGCGGAAGGTGGGGCTGGTTGGGAGAGACTGCCCCAGGTGTCTCAGCTTCCTGGAAGTTATTCAGAGTCTCTTCTGAGGAGCTGCGTTCAGGCTCCCCTAAGTCAGTAGCCCTGGAAAGTGACACATCAAGGATCTCGGAAGAAGACAGATCTTCCGTGTGAGACTCATCCAGGTCATCATAGCTCTCGGTGTCCTCTGCGATACTGTTGTTAGAGCTGATGCTGGCGGAGATCTGAGCCGGGGTAACGCTAGTTATCTGGAAGCCACTTTTCTTTTTCATTTGAGTTCCGCCTGGCGCAAGAGGCTGTGCCTGCAGCTGAGCCTGAGAGAGGAGGTTCAGGCTTTGTGGAGGCGGAGGCTGTGGTCCCGACGTAGAAGATGCTGCAGGAGGTGGCGGCTGGAGCAGCGACGGAGGCGGAAAATCCTCGGAAGATGTGGCACTACTACCAACGCCGGTACCTGCTGCATTGAGAGCAGAGGCGCTGCCACTACCGCTGCCCCTTCTAGGGAACATTGCCGGGTGCGCCATCTTCCTAGCACTAATGTCTGCAGCGGCCGCGGCCGCCGCGGCGGTGGACTCAGGCGGCTGGTGCATTGTGTCGGGTACCGGGGGGCGGAGGAGGCGAGTGCAATTTCCTTCTGCACCGTAATCTTTGTATTCAAGACGCCGGGGAGGAAAACGGGACCTGACGCTCCGCCCGGCGCGGTTCCTCCTTCTCCTCCTCCTCAGCCGAAGGCGCCGGCCGCTCCTGCCTTCGAGGGCGAGCTTCGGGAAGGGAGGATGAACGAGGGTGAACAGGGCGGCCAGGGACCCGAAGGGGGGACCCCTTCAGTCCTTCGCCATTCACTTTCCCCTCTAGTCTCACACCCCCCTTTATATTCCGCTTCACGTGGGGTGCGGGGCAGGAGGGAGGGGAAGACAAGGCAAGGGGGAGACAAGTGGAGGGGGTGGGAAAACCGAGAAATGCCCACCTTCTCCCGACAACTCAAAAGCCACCTCAACCCTTCCTCCCGCCGCGGTGGCGGCGGCGGCGGCGGCGGCGGCCGCTGCAAAACCCTCCCGGTCGCTCTGCACGAAAGCAGCGCGGAGCGAGTGTCGCCTTCCCCTCGCCACCCCCAGCGCCGCCGCCGCCGGCGAGCCCCGAGCTCAGTGTCGCTCAAACCTCCCCTCCCGGCCCCGCTGTCCCCGCTCGGCCCTCCCCCCACGCCCCTCGGACCCTTTCAAACCCCCTGGGCTCGCGGCGGCTGTTCCGTGAGCAAACGCTGGCCGCGGCTGGGGCCGGGGCGGCGAGGCTCGGAGCGGGGCGGCGGCGGGGCGCCCGGTACGGTGAGCCCAGCAACGAGGCGCGGGCGGGCGCGCAGAGACGCCGGGTCCTCGCGGAGCACGGCCGGGGCGCGGCGGCGGCACTGGCAGCGGGAGCCCAGGGACCGCTCCATCACTGGCAGCCATGGAGCCCGAGCATTTTCCTCCCTCAGGGCAGGCGCCTCGGCTCGGCACACGTCCTCGGGGAGGAAGGGGCCGGCGCCCGAGCCTCCCCGGAGGGCGGCGGGATGTGCGCTAGCGCAGAGGGGTGCGAGCTGCTCCTGTCCTCTTCCTCCTCAGCCGGCTCGTCCTCACCCTGCTGCTCCCGCGGCCCGGGCGGGAGGGGGCCGCAGGCAGCGGCGGCTCCTTTCTCGGCGGCGTTGGTGGCCAGACGGGCTGGTGCAAGCGACTGCAGCCGACGCCGTTCAAAGGAACGAGAGGTGGGGTTGGTCGGTGTCGGCAAACGGGGCGGGTGAGTGGGTGGGTGCCGAGGGAGGGCGGCGGGCGGGGAGGGGGCTGTGGTGGTTGTTACTAGTGCTCTTCTCCGGCTCCACCGTATCCCCCAGTCTCTCGCGGCAACGGGAGAGGAGGGACCAGCGCCCGAGCGCAGGAGGAGGAGGAGGGGCGACCGTCGGCGAGAGGAGGCGGTGGCGGTGGTGGCGGGGGGAGGGGGCAAGCAAAGGAGAAGGAGGGAAGATGGCGTCTGCGCATGCGCCCCGGCGCCGCAGACATAAAGCCGGGTCCGGCGAAGAAGGAGGCGGCGGGGCTTCGGGCCTTGCCGAGTGCTGGGTCTCCCGACGGAAATTGCCGAAGACTAGCGGCGGCGCCGACGCCGAGGGTGGTGGGGGTGGGGAATTTCGGCCGGGGGAGCGAATCCGGGTCGGCCAGTGAGTTGCGGCCTGAGTGGGGGGTGGGGCAGGGTGGGGGCGCGCGCAGGTTAGGTGTGTCCGCTCTGTTCTCTCACGCGGCCGGTGCGCGCGCACGCGCGCGCGGGCACGCGGCAGGGGAAGGGGCGCGGTGGGGTGGGGCCCGCGGAGGCTGCTGGAGCCTTGGGTCTCTGGCGTACGCGTCCTGGATGGTGTTCCCCCCGCCCCCCTCCCCGCCTGCGGAATGGGTAATGAGGCTTTTCTCCGCAGCAACAGCATCACGAGTTTCAGTTCCCAGGAGCCCGCCGCCACCGCCACGATACGACATGAGTCAGGCTTTCTTCCTTGGCGCGTGGCGGAGCCCTCCTCCCCCTCGCCGCACCTGGGCTCACCCCCGGCCCGCGTCGCCCGCGCCCTCTAGGCGGAGGCCCTCTAGGGGAGCTGCGCGGCTGTCCGCGGAAAGCCGAAGTGTCTTCGAGATAGGTGCTGCCTTTTGTGCAGTGTCGTTGCGGCTGCCATGCGGTCCCCCCCCCTCGCCCTTCGACGAGCAGGGAGGGCCAGCCGCCAGCGGGCAGATGTTGCAGCTGTTTGCTGTTAACTACCTAACTGCCTCCCGGGTAGGCTCTTCGCTAGAGAGGGCGTGCTTGCAGTCCATCCCTACCTGGAGGGAAGAAGCAGCCCAGCCCAGTAAACTAATTGACCTCAACAGGTGGAGCTTATCTCCAGCAGAGATGTCTTTTCGTTTAATTGTCCAGGCTATATAGCCCCCAGAGGTTTGAGTTAAAAGACAAAGTCCTAGTGGTAACACAAGTGCAGTGATAAATGAAGACTACCTTTTAGGGTTGGAAAAGGAAAAAGAGCCTACTGTAATTTCAGTTAAAAAAAAAAAACCTGCATGGTCTGAGCATAGTTCTACAAAGCAACGTTAGGTTTGATTGGAGGCAGTTTACTGGAAGTTGCTTCCCTAGCATTACACGTCAAAACATTCTAGCTCTAAACTAGAATGTACTACTAAGCGAGAATGTACTTCTCGCTCAGGAATTAGCAACAAACTGATATGGAAAACCCTAGAGAGTTTTTTTGTTTTTTGTTTTTTTTTACCTAGGCTGCTGAGCGACTAAACTTTTATGGTTAGACTTCTAATTCAGGAAATCTCACAGATTTACAGATCTATAATCCTATTTCAGGAGCTTGTTTAAGCATAAAGAGCTGAATTCTCTTGCAGAGTTTTATAGACCTCTAGTTGTCAATTCAGCGCATTACCTTTAGGATTCTCTAAACTATTTTCTTCATTCCATCCCTCAGTGTCTCCATTCTCTTATATTATTACTGAACAGAAATGCACCCTCAACGTCCTGTGTATATCCTGTATCAAAGCCATGATGTATTGCTGTTATTTCTGTGGTCTCCGGGGGGGGGCCCGGGCGGGGCGCGGAGGGGGGGGAGGCGGCAGGCAGGACTACATTTTTCACGTTAAGGGGGGGGGGG
>NW_024412428.1:25610447-25696336 GCF_014898765.1 Herpailurus yagouaroundi | reverse complement strand
CCTCCCCCGTTCATGCTCTGTCTCTCTCTGTCCCAAAAATAAATAAAGGTTGAAAAAATAAATAAATAAATAAATAAATAAATAAATAAGTGCCTACTACTATGTGTAATGAAGTCATTAAATCCTTTGAACTCTAAGTAGAGTTATCCTTTGCCTTTTGAAAGACTGAATTTCCCGTTTATATCCTGAAGGTGTAGCTCTGAATTCCTCTCTATTGACTAAAAGATCAGTCTACAGTGCAGTGTTCACTTTAAATCTAGTTGTTGCAACGTTGCAAACTAACGTGTATATTTGGCTGTGTTTAGTGATTTTCCTACCATAAAATAGAAAATTGGCTGAATATTATAACAAGTCACCTGTTTGTGAGAACTGTGAAATAGGTCAGTATTTAAAACCAAGTGATTCTCCAAAAGTAATTCCCTCAAAGAGCAGGAAGGCTGTGAGTGGCAAAGGCATATTAAAGAGAAATGTGTACAGAAAATATGCCACTGTTCCACTAGTAATTCTAGGTAACCAGTGCTTCAATCATGCAATATTACTTACCTGTAACTTTTAAATGTCATCTGGAAAAAAAGTCAAGATGGTAAACAAGTTATAAACATGAAAGTAAGCACGCATGCTCAAGAGCAGGGCGGGGACAGAGAGGGAGAGAGAGAAAGAGAATCCCAAGCAGGCTCTACATTCAGCAGGAAGCCTGATGCAGGGGTCGAACCCACCAACCGTGAGATCCTGACCTGAGCAGAAATCAAGAGTCAGACACTTCACCAACTGAACCACCCAAGCGCCCCTCTCTGGAAGATTTTTCAGATGAGACCAGAAGTAGTATATGCTATTTAACTTTTGTAAATAGCACAAAATGCTTATTTTGAAATTTCTTACTCAAATTTCAGTGAGTACAGTTTAGCTTATAATTGATTAGTTTTTGCAGCATTTGTTAAATTTTCAATGTTTCTGGTTGGGGCGCCTCGGTGGCTCACTTGGTTAAGCATCCGTGTCCTGATTTCAGCTCAGGTCACGATCTCACAGTTGGTGAAATTGAACCCTGAGTCTGGCTCAGCGCTGACAGCGAGGAGCCTGCTTGGAATTTTCTCCCTCTTTCTCTGCCCCTCCCCTGCTCACATGTTCTCTCTCTCTCTCTCTCTAAATAAATGAATAAACATTAAAAAAAAAAAAAGTATGTTTCTAGTCAGTGAAACAATTTTATATCCTCAAAGGAGATATGCTTACAAAATAAAAGAAGTTTGAATTCAGAAATTTTAATTTACGATTTAGGGGTCACACTGCTACACATTAGCTCATTTATTTAAAAAAAAAATTTTTTTAACGTTTATTTATTTTTGAGACAGAGAGAGACAAAGCATGAACGGGGGAGGGTCAGAGAGAGGGAGACACAGAATCTGAAACAGGCTCCAGGCTCTGACTGTCAGCACAGAGCCCGATGCAGGGCTCGATGCAGGGCTCGAACTCACAGACCCCGAGATCATTACCTGGGCTGAAGTCGGCCGCTTAACCGACTGAGCCACCCAGGTGCCCCACATTAGCTCATTTAATTCTGTCCTTTGAAGGAGAAGACATTATCATTGTCATTTTAGAAGTTATCACAGAGAGGTTAAATAACTTGTCCAAAGTTTATACCTAAATCTGGGTATTCAGGTCCTCTTAATTTCAGATTCCATGCCTCTGTGTTGAGACATTTTTCTAAAAAAAGCAGTCTGAACTCTAGGGACTAGCATTTTTCAAAACTCTCTTGGAAATTAATGAGTGTTCTTTTAATGCTTTTGAATGCCAAGAAAGATATGCTGCACACACACTAATTGCATACAGCTTTTCCACATGAAGAGAGTAAAAGACTATTTGCCTTGTTTGACCAAATGTAAATGTTGCAGATTCTGCTATAGTCAGTCTTTTCTGACTTATGAATGTGTTAACTTGGAGAATTGTCTCACAACTTAAAAAAAAAATCATTTTTAACTTCTGCTACAAAACTGTGAAGTGACATTGAAGAAAGAAATAATTTGTTAATTTAGTTTTTTTTAATCTGTAATGAAATAACACTCTAAATCTCCCTAGATGAGAGCTAATATTTATTTAATGCCTGCTCTGTGCTACGTATTATTCTAAATGCTTTAAGTGTTTTATCTCCATCCTCGCAACAGTATGAAGTAGGGACTGTAACTCCCCCATTTTACAAATGAGTAAAGTGAGGTGCAGAGAAGTTGGCAAGTAGTGGGACTAAGATGCAAATCACTTGCACAGCCCTTCACAGCTGCCTCCAGACATATTGTTAAATCAGCTTCCTGCCAATTCTAGCTCCAAAGTTAAATTTCTACAGAATACTCATGTTTTGATTTTTCTAATGAGATATCTTCAAAGAATCTGGGAAGCATCGTTTTCTCCCGACGTAGAGACATTCTAAGAAAGAATGTACATTTTACAGAATCTACTGTGGCCACGTAGGAATTGGACATAAATGAACAGAACAGCCATTTGATAAGTTGGATGATCCTTCGCTGATCAAAAGCAGATGTCGAATGCTTGGAAAAAAGGCATTAATCACACATAATTGAGGAACGCCGTCTATATAGGACAAGATAAATGTTTTCCCATTTTAGCAATTAGCATTTATTGAACATGAGCGCCTGTAGAATAGAGACAATAACAGCCTAGCCTTTTCAATATGTTCTAAGGGCCAATTTGTATTTGTACATCTTTTCGTATACTTAAAGTTATAGAAATAAACACATTCATTATTTTTGTTTGTATCATAATTCTAATAAGACCTCCACCATACATGAACCAAAACCAGGTCAAGAAGCACAAAGAGCAGCCAGTATCTCTTTGTATTTAAAGATTAGGTTCTTGAACACAGGTTTATCTCAAGCTCAACGCTCAAGGAAAAGGAATGGCTGTTGAAGTCATTCCTTAGTATGCAATTTTCCTTTGGTCACTCATTTTCTCCCTCTGCTCTGACTTTATCTTTGAGAAGAAAATTGATAGTTTTTATTAACATATTTAAATTGACGTTTCCAGTTCATTTCACTATAGAAGAAAAACAGGAAATCATTAGTCTTAAAGGCCAAAATCTTTTCTTATTTTAATACCTTAAAAAAAAGAAGAGAAAATCCTAGATGCATACAAGCTGAACTGGAGTCAGAAGCACAAGACAAAATACTATTAATATTATGACCACATGTTTTTACAGGCAACAGCACTGCTTACATATGGAAGTTGTTTACAAAACCCTTCTATATAAATGATAAAATTAGACAGATTTAAAGAGATATTAGAATTTCAAAGAAAAGCGTGAGATTGAATTTAGGTGGGAAAAGCCCAACATAATTGATTGGTTTTATTCTACACCATACACACTTGTCAGAATCAAAAAAGTTAAGTGTATAACAGAGTCAGCCTAAATATATAAAGTTAAATACAAAGTTAATTGCAAAGATGCCAACCAAGCTTTCCATCAAAAAAAGGGAAGAGAAGGTCCAGGTGCTTTTTTGCTCTAGTTATTTATAGATAGGAATGAGATCACATGATAATGCCACCTCAGTGGTTTAACTTTGATTTTAAAAGAGTTTCTGAACATCTTCCTTATTCAAGTCATAACCGGCATTACAAAAATAGTTGTTAAATGATACCTATATCAATACATATTTGAATAAAATGAGGTAATATTCTATATTATCCCAACACCGATCCCAAATTATTTGACAAAAACAAGAGTTTTGAAAGAAATACTTCCAATGAAAGGCATCTTGAGAAAGGAGCTAAATTTTCTTTATTTTGTCAAGCATATGATAAGCCCTCAATAAAAAGAATTTCTTAAATTCCACATTATGTAATAATGTTCTCAACATAATTTATCATATGAACTTTACTACTGGACTTTTCACAAGATGTTTCTGAAGCACATTAAGTTCACAAATTATGACATTAGGAAACAAGCTCATTATCAAAATTTTGGTCAAGGGCATTCAATGGTATTAAATTTCCTTCTCTGTTCTTTCTGTACTTGATCTCTGTAAAATTCTCCTTGTCCAACCTAAGCCTATAACAACTTGCTGACTACTCTTTTTCATGGAACATCATGCCCAAAGCATTTTTTTTTTTTTTTGTAAGCAGCAAAGTCCACTGAAAATGGTAAGAAGATATGAGTTGAATCTCTATCTCCTTTTCTGATAGCTTTGCATTTGTTTAGGGACAGTGCATTATGTTAAATACTGATGAGAACTGAAATCTTCAGCATTTGCAGGTTCTGGAAATGCATTCTTTCCATCCTAGTTTAAGGATATGAAGAATTCGTATGCTTCTTCCAATCAAATGAGCTCCAGAGCTATTTTCTAAGAACTAACTTGACATGACTAGTCACAGACCTCATACAAAGCCTACCATGAATAGAGTAATTTCAGATAAAATGATCCATTGTTTAAAGCTTGACCTAGTTAATATGTCTAAAAACTTACTGGCTGTCTATCAGTCAAAACTTCCATTTTGAAGTGTTAATATCAAATGAGGGTTTTGCTATTTTTTTTTTGCACTTCCTCCTGCATGAAACATTTTTTTCTTTTTTTCATGATTGTAAAGGATAATAGGACACTGTTGGCATGCTACTTTGGTATATTGATATTTTGAGCTGTAGGTACTTAGAAAGCAAATGCAGGGCTTTCTCTGAACTCCCTTTATCTACCTGAAGACATATTCTCCAAAAGGAACTCAGTTGTCATAGATGCCCTCCCCTGGAGTTTCCTCAACCAAGGAACACGATTCTTGTCCTGGAGAGGAAACTTCAAGTCAACACCACACTCAGACAAACTTTGTCACAAACTACCATGCCTCTCATCTATTCTTCTAATGGCCCAGTTATCTTTCCTAAAAATCATTCACTCTCCCCCAAGAGGCCTATATCTCTGCTCCCCTTTTCCTATAAAGATAGCATTTAATCCTGAATTCTAAAGACACCTCAGAGAGTTATTCATTGTTCCTGAGTGTCTCCTGTGTATACATGAGGTATACCTGTTAATAAATTTGTTTTTCTCTTGTTAATCTATTACAACGGTCTCAGCCAAGAACTCAGAAGGGTAGAGGGAAAATTATTTTTCCTCCCCAAAATTGTCAGAATAATAAAAATCACCTTCTATTATATAACTTAGGTTAGAATAAGGAAGCTACCTTGCTGATCATTATGGATATGTTTTTAAATGAAGTACATAACACTTACTTAGCATAGTATCCAAGTGTCCAAAGGCTCTCAGATCTGTAGGATCTTCAGAGGAGGCAAATCACCATTTCCACCCAGATCTGTCTTATGAAAATATCCACAGAAAATAGTCTTTGGCACTGTTTCCAATGATTCTGTTCTTTTTTGAATTTTATTTTATTTTTATGTTTATTCATTTTTGGAAGACAGAGACGGAGTACAAGCAGGGGTGGGGTGGAGAGAGAGGGGGACACAGAATCTGAAGCAGGCTCTAGGCTCTGAGCTGTCAGCACAGGGCCCGACGCGGGGCTCAAACTCACTAATGGGGAGATCATGACCTGAGCCGAAGCCAGACGCTCAACCGACTGAGCCAACCAGGCGCCCCCATCAATGATTCTGTTCTAATAAGACATTAACATAGCATTCATCTTATTACAAGTTATACCAGATGAGTCAATCATTTAAGACTCAGACCTTAACATATTTTCAAATGGCTTTGACCTACAAGTCAAAAATTTTATAATGTCGCGTAGGTTTTATAATGAACATCATACCCCATTTCGCTCTTCCCTTCCCATTCACCTCCTCACCATCCCTTCCCCCACTTTCATTTTCCTCACCATATCTCACAAATTGAAATTACAACCAGCTTCACGTTGATGAAACCCCAAAATAGCATACTGCTTCATTTTCTTCCTTGTGATAATTGTGCAGCAGCAGTCAACTAAAAACACCCCTCGCTGTTCTGTTCATCCGAAGTACATGATGAGTTGTATCTCATGAATAATAGTGCTGCAAAAACATAGACAGTAAAAACAAACAAAAGCATATTGACTGATTAAGAGAAAGAACTTTCAACATCTCACAAATACATATTAAGAACCATGGCTGATCTCATCTGAGTTGTATTGCAGACATGTTTCACTTCATTAGGTTAAACTATGGGGTTTTCCCCCCGAAAAGCACCTAATGTAGAATTAAAGTACATAATAATCTGTGGCCTGCTACGTGGGTAAGAACTAGAAGATAGGAAAGGCAGAGTTTTGTTCTCCTTAGAAGAACTAAGAACAGGAAGGATAATTTGATCCAACTTCAGTGTCATTAATTGAATATCTACTGTCTCGTCTTTAGGAGACGAAATTGCCTATACAGTGGTCTTTTATATAGCAGTGAACACAAAAAAGGAGACCACTTTCTCTCCCTACCCTCACCCCCAACTCAAAGGTATATTTGCATAATCTTACTGTAAACAAAGGGCAAATGGAAAGGAGCAGGAGAACAATTTGGTTCATGTTTCACCAAAGACATTCTTCTTCCAGGTTGTAACCAGAGACTTCCAAATCATCGCAAACACCTCTTCATCCCCTAACTACCTACAGGCCCAATATAGATCTTCGGAAATTAGATGAGAATAATTCCGGTGTGGGGCACCTGGCTGGCTCAGTTGGTAGAGCATGTGCCTCTTGACCTCAGGGTTGTGAGTTTGTGCCCCATGTTGGGTCTAGAGATTACTTAAGTGATTAAATAAATCTTTTTAAAAAAGAGAGTAATTTCAACATGAAATAATAGCAGCATTATAGGTTAGAAACTATGACGCCTCACTGTTGCATACATCTGCTGGGAAATGAGCATCTGAGAGTGCCCAGAACAGATGTAAAAAACTGCAATTATGGCTCCTTAGTATGATAATTGATTCTTAATAAATTTTTTTTTTCAACGTTTATTTATTTTTGGGACAGAGAGAGACAGAGCATGAACAGGGGAGGGGCAGAGAGAGAGGGAGACACAGAATCGGAAACAGGCTCTAGGCTCTGAGCCATCAGCCCAGAGCCCGACGCGGGGCTCGAACTCACGGACCGCGAGATCGTGACCTGGCTGAAGTCGGACGCTTAACCGACTGCGCCACCCAGGCGCCCCTGATAATTGATTCTAAGTAAGTGTATGAGTATTATTAGTTGTCTTAATTTTTTGTTGCTGGGTTTTTGCTTTTGTTTGTTTTTTTAAGGGCAGACACTTGGAGGTAGAAAAGTCTCTGTATTCTAAATCTAACAATATTAATAAGATGACCAGGAAAATACACCAAACGCAGCCAGAAGAGGATAGTAACAACACACTAAAAGATTCTTTGAGGCTGTTTGTTCCCTGATAAACCTTTATGACAGCAAACAACCCTGCATAGAATAAAATTGTGTCCCTGTGTATTTAACATTCACCAATTTTATTCCATGGCAGCCTATAATCCTTACAGGGGCAGATGGAATATTCCTAAGGAGAAAGACTAAAAACTAGGTTTTATTTTTAAAAATCAATAACAAAATAAATAAATAAATAAATAAATAAATAAAAATCAATAACAGTAATTGTCTTTCTCTGACCAACTTATTTTGCTTAGCATAATACACTCCAGTTCCATCCACACTGTTGCAAATGACAAGATTTCATTCTTTTTGACGGCTGGGTAATATTCCATAGCATATGATTTCAGTCATATGTGGAATTTAAGAAACAAAACAGACGGACATAGAGGAAGAGAAGGAAAAAATAAGATAAAAACATAGAGGGGGGCAAACAGAAGAGATCCTTAACTATAGAGAACAAACGAAAGGTTGCTAGAGTGGAGGTGGATGGGGGCTGAGCTAAATGGGTGATGGACATTAAGGAGGGCACTTGTTGGGATGAACACTGAGTGTTATGTGTAAGCGATGAATCACTAAGTTCTACTCCTTAAACCAATATTACACTATATGTTAACTAACTTCAATTTAAATAAAATCCTAGAGAAATAAAAATAAAAATGACAGTAATTAGTTATTAGCTCTACCTTTAAAGCACTAAAACAAAGTTTTTAAAAACATGAACTTTTTAAAAAGTTTTTAAAACATTTTTAAAAAGTTTTAAATCATTTTTTAAAAAGATTTTATTTTACTTATTTAAGTCATCTCTGCACCCAATGTGGGGCTTGAACTCAAAACCCTGACATCAAAAGTCACATGCTCTTCCCACTGAGGCAGCCAGGTGCCCCTTGAGCTGCGTTTTCAACAAGGAAACCAGGGAACACTTTAAAATCTTAAACTTGCTTATTCTCTTCAGGAAAGGCCCTCATTTGATTGACTTTGCTGTGGCTGTTCCAGGGTCAGAAGGCAGAGCCTGAAGCCTATTGCACAGATTAAATTGCATTTTGATCAATATTTTAGGTACAGCCACCACTTCATTATCTGCATGTGAATTTCCCAAGGGCAGTTTGCATTCTGAGACCATCTTGAACCTCTCAGTCAACACCAGTCAGGTCCCCATCCCCAAGCTACAATGTGTGCACAAGGGATGCAAAATCATTGAGAATTTGGTCTAGACCAAACGAAAAAAAAAAAAAAAAAGTTTAGGCAGGCAAATCCTTTGGGGGGGTAGGGGAGGAAATCCATTATAGTATTATACTTTATCCACTATTTTGGAAGAATTCCATTACTTTCTTCTAATAGCAAAGATAATGAGGAATTGACTGCTGTTGTTTCAATGAGGTCTCTCTGCCCACAAACATTTGTTAAGGACTTGTCTAAATTGTAGCTCATTTTAATTTTTTACTTATTTTTAAAGTTTTTTTTTAAGTTTATTTATTTATTTTGAGAGAGAGCAAGGGAGAGAGAGAGAGAGAGAGAGAGAGAGAGAGAGAGAATCCCAAGGAGGCTCTGCACTAGCAGTGCAGGGCTCAAACTCACAAACTGTGAGATCAAGACCTGATGCAAAATCAAGAGTTGGACGCTTAACTGGCTGACCCACCTCGATGCCCCTAACTTGTTGCCCTTTTTTTTTTTTTTAATGTTTATTTATTTTTGAAGGAGAGAGAGACAGAGTGTGAGCAGGGGTGGGGTTGAGAGAGAGGGAGACACAGAATCTGAAGCAGGTTCCAGGCTCTGAGCTTTCAGGAGAGAGCCTGACCCGGGGCTCAAACTCACAAGCTGTGAGATCATGATCTGAGCCAAAGTCAGGCGCTTAACAGACTGACCCACCCAGGGGCCCCAATTGTAGCCCATTTTCAATGTGGAACTGAAAACTCCACTTTTGCCTACAGACCTTGTAACAGAACATTCTAGAATGATTATAATCATAGCTCAGTAGACAATATTATACAACCAACAGAAATGTGCAATAATCAGGTCATCAAAGAATAATAGGGTCAGTAATGGAGCAAGCACTCAGGGGTACTGAAGTAATGCTCAGAAAGTCTGCATGGGGATAGAATTTAAAATTAATATAGAACTCTCAGGTGCCTGTGGTAGATTGAAGAGCAACTAGAAGTCTCTGGAAGATTAGGCGGACCCACTCTTAACCAAACCCCTTTGCATTTAACTTCTGGGGGCATCTGGCTGGCTCAGTCAGCAAAGCATGGGACTCTTGATATATAGGTTGTGAGTCTGACCCCCACTTTGGGTACACAGATTTTAATAAACAAACAAACAAACAAACAAACCACTTCTGTCTCTGACTTGGCCTCTTTATTTTTATTTAATTGGCAGGGGGGTGGAAGCTGGCACGCCTTCTTCAAACAAAAAGGAACCCCAAACATATAGAACCTGGACTCCTGAACATCATTTTATATGATTACTGTCTTCTTCTGAGGCGTAAGCTAGTTTCCTAATGACAGTGACCCTGATATACAAGTTAAATGACAGATACAACCAGAACTTACATTGAAGACTCTGCCATCAAATGTACATTAGGGAATCATTTCGTATTACTATTAATCCCTAAAATGAATTAGGGGTTCATTTTCTATAAAATCCCTACTACTCAAATGATGCAATTCAAGTGAAAAATACAAATCTATTGGTACAACATTGTCAATTATTCAGCAAGAATTTACTAACAAGAACTATAGATTGCATATATCAAATATCCTGTATGTCTTAGGCTGAGTATCTCCCAAATGGGAGACAAGGCTTGCATGCAGTTAGTTTATTTGAAAAAATAGAGCCAGGAGGCCGGTATATCAGCTGGGGGGAAAGGGAGTAAAACAGGGAAAGAGGAAAAACCAATACGAGGATGTATCATTGAGTTGGTTCTCATGGAGGAGGCTTAAGCATGCTTTCGAGGAGACAAAAAAGGTTCACATTTATCTACCAATTTCCATTCTCCATTGGTCAAGTGTGGTTCTATGGAACATCACATCCACTGCCCACCACCGAATTTTTATACAGGCATGCGTACAGAGCCTGTTCTAATGGTGCTCCATACCAGTGGGTCAGGGAGGGCATTGTCCTATCACATTTATGCAAAGCCACTCAAGGCCTGTATGGAATTAGTAAGTGGTTGAGTAAGAGGCAGCTCCCAGAGGACTTAGCAGAAGCTTCCAGTTATTACTGTGCTTCAGAACCAATTGGCACAATTGGAATGAGCATATAATTTTCTAATTCTGGTCAAATAATTTTTATTTGACGTATAGTTAACATATAATATTATGTTAGCTTCAAGTGTACCATATAGTGATTCAACAATTATATATGTTACAAAATGCTCACTGTGATAAGTGTAGTTACTCTCAGTCACCATATAAAGTTATTACATCCCTATGCTGTACCTTTCATCCCCATGACTTATTTATGTTATAACTGGATGTTTATAGTTCTTAATCCCTTCCCTATTTCACCTATCCCCTCCCTCTACCTCTCTCTCCTCTGGCAATCACCAATCTATTCTATTTATGAGTCTGTTTCTTTTTTTTTTGTTGTTCATTTATTTTCTTCTTTAGATTCCACATATAAGTGAAATCATATGGTATTGTCTTTCTCTGACTTATTTCACTTAGCATAATTCCCACTGAATGGCAAGATCTCGTTTTTTTTAAGGCTGAGTACTATTCCATGGGGTGTATATACACCATAACTTCTTTATCCATTCATCTACCAATGGACACTTAGGTTACTTCCGTATCTTGTTTATTGTAATAATACTGCAATAAACATAGGAGTGCATCTATGCTTTCAAATTAGTGTTTTTGTTTTCTTTGGATAAATACCCCAAAAATGGAATTACTGGGTTGTATGGTATTTCTATTTTTATTTTGTTGAGGAACCTGTATACTGTTCTCCATAGCGGCTGCACTAATTTACATTTCCACCAACAGTGCACAAGGCTTACCTTTTCTCCACATCCTCACCAACACTTGTTATTTCTAGCCTTTTTGTTTCTAGCCATTCTGACTAACGGGAGCTGATATCTCATTGTGCAAATATTTTAACTAATATTTTATAGAGTCATTTAGATTTACCAAGAATAACCTCAGTAACACTTTTGTGAACACAGTGAAATCTCGGTCATTCATACTGCATTCATCGTGATTCATGGACTGAGAGCAAATTTACATTGGTATTACCTATTTAAAAAAAAAAGAAGAAGGATATGCTTAGAAATTAAGCATATAAACCTGACTCCACAGAGCATTTTAAAATATTTACCTTTGCCCATCCCCCATTCGTGATATCTCTTTCTCTTCCCCCCTCTCTCTCAAAAATAAACATTAAAAAAATTAAATATTTACCTTCACCATCACTTCTTATATCACAATTATATGTTGGCAGTTGCCTCTAAAACCGGTCATAATAAACACTAAGTAATCAATTGCTGGAAGAATGAAAAATTTAAATTGTAATTACAAAGCATCTCAATCCATTAATTAAGCAATAGGTCATCTATGATCCACTACTAGCTTGACTCTAGCCGTTGTGTGAACTTTAAATTTATAAAAGTATGCTTTAGAGAATTAATCAGTAAATCAGATGTTTCTCTCCATCTAAATGCCTCCAGGAAGTTTCAACTAATGATGTGTCTCTTGATAAAAATAAGGAAAATCTAAGGATAGAAACAGTTAAAATTCTATTGGCTATTTCTCAGGTAATTCTAGTAAACTTCTCATACCTTTGATGTCTCTTCAAATTGAGATTGTGTTTCATCTGGCTAAAGTCTTTTAAACTATATCTTTTTAGGGCGCCTGGGTGGCTCAGTTGGTTAAGCGTCTGACTGCGGCTCAGGTCATGATCTCACCACTTGTGAGTTCGAGCCCTGCGTTGGGCTCTGTGCTGACAGCTCGGAGCCTGGAGCCTCCTCAGATTCTGTGTCTTTCTCTTTCTCTCTCTCTGCTCCTCCCCTGCTCACACTCTGTCTCTCTCTGTCTCTCAAAAATAAATAAACATTAAAAATAAATAAACTATATCTTTTAAACAACTGAGCTATCATTCATATACCATAAATTCACCTGTTTTTAACATTTTTTAACATTTTTTTATTATTTGAGAGAGAGTATGCACACACACACACATGCATGCAAGTGGAGGCAGGACAGAGGGCAAGAGAGAGAAAATCACAAGCAGGCTCCAAGCTCAGCGAGGAGCCCAATGTGGGGCTCGATCCCATGACCCCAGGATCATGACTTGAACCATAATCAAGAGTTGGATGGTCAACCCACTGCACCACCCAGGTGCCCCTCACCTGTCTTAAGTGTGGAATTCAATGAATTTTAGTATATTTACAAGGTTGTACAACCATTAATTACCACTAGGACATTTCCATCAACCCAAGAAGAAATTTCATTCCCATTTACAGTCACTCATCATTCTCACTTTCAACCCTAAGCACCACTACTCTACTTTCTGTGTCTATATTTTTGCCTTTTCTTGGACATTTTGTATCATAAGCATGATGCATTAAGGGTTATCCCTGCTGTTAACCTACATCTTTTACAACCAGCAAATGTGGTTGTTCTGTATGTTGTCTGCAAACTGAAATCATCTTATTTCAGTTTCAAGGTAATATTTCTGAGGGTGCCTGGGTGGCTCAGTCGGTTGAGCAACGGACTTCGGCTCAGGTCATGATCTCACAGTTTGTGATTTGGAGCCCCGTGTAGGGCTCTGTGCTGACAGCTCAGAGCCTGGAGTCTGCTTCTGATTCTGTGTCTCCCTCTCTCTCTGCCCCCCCCACCATGCTCTGTCTCTCTTTGTCTCAGAAATAAATAAACATTAAAAAATTTTTTTTAATTTGTTATATACAATATTAAATAAAGCCATTTAAAGAATTAAAGAATCACATACAAAAACTTAAGTAAAAAATCCTTTTTATACAACTTTTATTATCTGCCAGTTGTAAAAATAATAGGCTCAGCATATTAAAATACTGAATATACAGAACTACAGACAAGTATAAAATTTTATGTTAATTTTAGAATAAAATAAAGCCTCTCTTACTACCTCAATCCTTTCTAATGTTGCATTTAACTTTTAAATATTATTTTCTTCAACTTTCAAACTATTTGAAAAGTTGCAAGAATAGTAAGATAAACACCTTATACTCCACATAGATTTACCAATCGTAAACATCTTGCCACATTTATTTTTTCTTAGAATAACTCATTATCTCTCTCTCTCTCTCTCTCTCTCTCACACACACACACACATACACACACACACACAGGAAAGTTACATGACACGTCAACCCTAAAGACTTCAACATGCATCTCTTAAGTACAACAACATTTTTCCCTGTAATCATAACACTATGATCATGCTCAGGAAATTTAATGTTGACACTGCTATTATCTAATATAAAGCCCACATTCAAATTTTCCCAGTTATTGTCCCATTAATGTTATAAAACTAAAAATAATAATAATAATAATCCAAGTCAATTGAGAAAAATTCATCACACCCTCCTTTAATCTGAAACAATTCCCTGGCCTTTTTCTTTTCTTTTCTTTTCTTTTTTTTTTTTTGACACTGACATTTTTGAAGATTGCAGGCAGACCAGTCATTTTTCACTACATCCCAAAAGTAAGACTTGTTTGATTGTTCCTTCATAATTAGATCCAGGTTTAGCTTTTCTGGGGGAGAGGGGAGGCCAGGAATAGCATATATATTGTTCTATCTTCTCACTGTACTAGAATATGCCTAATCATCTTTTAAACATAATTATTATAATTTTCACATAATTGTCATATTATATACAAATGTTTATGCCCTGCCTTTCAAAAATAAGCATATTATAATTTCCCCATGATATGAAAAATTCTTCAAAATCACCACTTTTGATGGATACATAATCCATCATATAGTATTATCATTTATTTGATAAATACATTCTTGATTATTACATATTTAAGTCATTTCCATATCATACTATTATAAAAATGGTATACACGCTTAGGCATATTATTTGGCCACATACATGATTCCTTTCTTAGAATACATTGCTAGAAATGTAATTACCTAATATCATTGGATTAAAGGTATAAACTCTTAAATATTGACAAATTAAAGAAATGTGACACCTAGCCTTCAAGAAGGCCCCCAATGATCCCTACCTCCTGGTCTTCATACCTTTACGTAGTCCTTATCCACATTTACCAAGATTGGTCTGTGTGACCAAAAGAATACAGCAGAACAAAGATAGGTCACCTGCAAGATTAGGTTATAAAAACAACTATAGAAGGGTGCCTGGGTGGCTCAGTCGGTTAAGCATCTGAGTTGGGTTCTGGTCATGATCTCATGGAGCCCCCCCATCAGACTCTGTGCTGACAGCTCAGAGTTTGGAGCCTGCTTCAGATTCTGTGTCCCCCTCTCTCTGCCCCTCCCCTGCTTGCTCGCTCTCTCTTTTTTTCTCTCTCAAAAATAAACATTAAACAAAAATTTTTTAATAAAAAAATAATAAAAGAAACTATAGCTTGTCTTGGTCACTCTTCCTCTAGGGTCACTAGCCCTGAGAGAACCCAGCTGCCATATGGTGGGGACAGACTGGCAGCCTATGGAGAAGTCCACACGGCCAGGAACTGAGGTTGTTGGCCAATAGGCATGACCTACTGATCCTGGCCAACAATCTCAAGAGTGAGAGTAAAAGTAGTTTCTCCTGCCTGAGTTGAGCTGGCAGTGACCACGTCCAGCTACGGACTGCCCTTCCTAAGCATCAGGTTAAGCAGTCCCTAGGTCCCTGATCCACAGAAAATGTGAAATGATAGATGTTTATTGCTTTGAGCTGCTAAGTATTACAGTAACTTGTTACTACAAGCAAGACACAATTAATATAAAAAAGTGTAAATTGTCTTATATTCTCACCAGCAGGGCACGAGGGCCTGTCTTGCCAAACGGAATTGTGGTCTTTTAAAAATCATTGTTAATTTCAAAGATATCTTTTTAAAAGGCATCTCTTGGGGCTCCTGGGTAGCCCAGTTAGTTAAGCATCAGACTCTTGGTTTTGGCTCAGGTCATGATCTCATGGTTTGTGGGATCAAGCCCCTTGCTGGGCTCTTCTCTGGCAGCATGGAGCTTACTTGGGATTCTCTCTCTCCTTTTCTCTCTGCCTCTCTCTCTCAAAATAAATAAACTTTTAATAAATAAATAGGCATTTCTTTATTTAAATTTGCATTTCTTAGACTATCTGTGAGGTTGAAGTTTTGTTGTTTTTTTTTTTTTTCAAAAAATTTGAGTCACTAATTCATGTTCTGTGAATGGATTAATCTGTTTACTGTTTCTGTACAAGTTTTGCCCAAACTTTCTATAAAAGTTTTCTTATTATTATGTATGAATTCATTTCTCTTTTCCAGTTATATTGCTGGTAGAAATTTTCCCAAATTATTTTTAATTCTTCAATTTTATTTAAATTCAAGTTAGTTAACACATATGGGGCGCCTGGGTGGCTCAGTTGGTTGGTCGTCTGACTCTTGATTTCGTCTTGGGTCATGATCTCACAGTTTGTGGGTTCAAGCCCCACATAGGGCTCTGTGCTGGCAGTACAGAGCCTGCTTGCAATTCTCCCTCTCCTTCTACCCTGCCCCTCCCCTGCTTGCTTGCTCGCTCTTTTAAAAAGTAAACTTAAAAAAATTTCAAGTTAGTTAGCATAGAATGTAATAATTATTTCAAGAGTAGAGGGGCACCTGGGTGGCTCAGTCAGCTGGGCGTCCAACTTTGGCTCAGGTCATGATTTTGCAGTTTGTGGGTTCAGGCTCTGCATTGGGCACTGTGCTGAGAATCTGGAGCCTGGAGCCTGTTTCAGATTCTGTGTCTCCCTCACTCTCTTCCCCTCCCCCAGGTCATGCTCTCTCTCTCTCTCTCTCTCTCTCAAAAATGAATAAACATTAAACATTTTTTTAAATAATGTTTTCAAGAGTAGAATTTAGTGAGTCATCACTTACATATAACACATAGCCTTAAATTTGCCATCTTAACCATTTTTAAGGGTATGTTTCAGTAGTGTTAAGTATTTTCATACTGTTGTGCCATAGATCTCTAGAACATTTTCATCTTACAAAACTGAAACTCTGTACCCGCCAAACACTAATTCTGCTACCCAATTTCTCCCAGCTCTTAGTAACCACCTTGCTATTCTCTGTTTTTATGATTTTGACTACTTTAGACATTTCCTATGTGTGGAATCATACAGTATTCTTTTCTGACTCACTTAGCATAACATCCTCCTGGTTCATCCATGTTGTAGTGTGTGACAAGATTTCCCTCCTTTTTCTTTTTTAAGGCTGAGTAATATTCCCCTGTAGGTATATTCCACATTTTCTTAATTCTCTCATCTGTTGATGGGTATTTGTGTTGCTCCCTCCTCTTGACTATCGTGAATAGTGCTGCAATGAACCATGGGTATGTAAATATCTCTTTAAGATCCTCTGAATTCTTTTGGACATACACATACAAGTGAGATAGCTGGATTATATGGTAATTCTATTTTTAGTTTTTTAATGGGGCGCCTGGGTGGCTCAGTTGGTTGAGCATCTGGCTTTGGCTCTGGTTGTGATCTCACGGTTACTGAGTTCCAGCCTCACGTCAGACTCTCTTCTGTCACTGCAGAACCCACTTCAGATCTTTGGATTCTCAGTCCCCCTCTCCCCACCCAGGTGCCCCTACCTTTCCAATTTCTTAATTCATATTCTTATCCTATCAGAAAGTTTCCTGAAATTAAATCAACATTGCCGTTAACTTACATTACACCAAGAATCCAATTTTTACTAGCCCCCTCTATTATACATTTTTTCTAAATATATTTAGACATTGTCTCTCTGACTTTCTTATCCAGCTGGATTTATTAATTTCTAGCTGTATCACGTGGCTTAGTGCTTAGCACCTATTAGGCTCTCAACAAAAAATTTATTGAGGGAATTTTTGTTTAATGAATGTTTAAAGAATATTATGAGTGCCACCTATAAGCTTTATTAAACATCAAATGACAAGTACTGGGATGAAAGGAATTTTTCTGGCTTATCATAGCACAAGTTCAGGGGACTAATGATAAAAAATGAAATGAACAAGAAACCAGAATTGCTGTCGAAATGAGCTATGATTCCATGGTCAAAAAAATGTGTGTGGGGGGGGGGGGGAGAACTGAAATATATGGATAAATAAAAATGAAGTAGAACTAACAACAACCAACTTTTATTTAACATCCTATAAGAAACAGATTTTATTATCTCCACTGTATAAAGGGGGAAGGGAACCCCTGAGTCCCTTGTCTAGGTGCCAGAGTTGCAAGTGACAACTCTTGGATCGGAATTCAACTTACGTCTGACTCCACAGCCCATCATCTTTGCAATAAGCCATAATTTTCTCCAAGGCCCTGTCTTCCCAGCTCTAGCCCACCCCCTGGTTGTAATTGGGAAGTAGGAGAGATCTCTGAAGCAAAGGGAGGGGCTGGTGGTATCGGGATCGATCTCCAGTGAATACAAAATAGTTTGGTAGAGGTCAAATACTACCACATTTTTTCTTAAAAATATTTTTTTTAATACTTATTCGGTTTTGAGAGAAGGGGATAGACAGAGCATGAGTGGGGGAGGAGCAGAGAGAGACAGACAGACAGACAGACAGAATCTGAAGCGGGCTCCAGGCTCTGAGCTGTCAGCACAGAGCCCAACTCGGGGCTCAAACCCACGGACCATGAGATCATGACCTGAAGTCAGACACTTAACCGTCTGAGCCACCCAGGCGCCCCATACCACATTTTTTTCGTGTCCTTGAGAATAATCTTTGGCAGGGGTGGAGAGGAATTAGACAGTTCTGCCTTTAACATACTGTTGACCTCTTTTCCTAACACCTCACTAAAGCTCACAAATGGAACCTAATGTCAGAACCTGCAGTGCCATGTTAAGAATACTGTAATATCTTACAATTAAAGAGCTCCTTTGTGCATATTTTCTCTAGGCATCTTTTTAAAATCTCTACATTTCCCTTTTATTATTTCATAAAACTATGTTAATTAATCTTACCAATGTAATCTGATACTGCACAATAGCGATTGTCTTCTTGGTTATTTAATTACATATTACATCTTTGCTAACAACTATCTTTTCATTATTTTATACATTTATCAAAGCTGTTTCATTCCTTTTGTACCAGTTTCTGATTCCTTCCTTGAACATCCTCCTCCATAACGTTTAGGATCTGCGAGTTGGTAATTAGAACAATCATTCCTCCATCTCCAACTTTTAGATTGTTTACTTTTTTCCCCTTCAGTTTTGTGACTTCTCCTTGATCTCTTTAATCATTATGTTTTTATAATAGGTGTGTGTGGTGGTTATAAAGAAATGTTCTTATGACATGGAGAAATGTTCATTTACAAAGTTAAAAAAAAAAAAAGAAAGCAGGATTCAACATTGCATATACGATGTGACCCCAACTAAATGAACATTTATATGCTTTACTTAGATTAAATTTTTAAAAAACTAGACCAAAATATTGACAGTCATCACTTAGTGGTGAGATTATGAGCAATTAAAAAAAAAATTTTTTTAAGTGTTTACTTATCTTTGAGAGAGAAAAGCAAAGAACCCTTAGGTTCTTTTACTGAAGGGGTCAGTCATCTAGCATTTGGGAGACCTGACATCATCACCTATGTGAGTTTCCCCCCAAGCTAAATTTGCACACGGAGCAAAAAAATACACCATTTCCCATGGCAAATAAACATAAAGAGGAGACCTTTTCAAAGGGCTATTTTCTAAAACTTAATATCTAGAGCTCAGTTCTTTTTAAATTTTTTTTTTTTTTTTTTTTTTTTTTAGGTATCTAGAGAAAGAGTGTGCGAACCAGGGGAGGGGAAGCAGGAGAGAGAGAGAGAGAATCCTGAGCAGTCTCCACGATGAGCATGGAACCCCACCTGGGGCTTGGATCCTACAACCCTGGGATCACTATCTGAGCCAAAATCAAGAGTCAGGCACTCAACCAACCGAGCCACCCAGGAGCCCCTAGAGCTCAGTTCTTGTGCATTGAATCATATCCGCTCATATCCAGCCTCAGGCTTCCCATGCGTTGTTGGATTAATAGACTAAACCGCTGAGTAAAGTCGAAAGGGCAGAGTTTGGATAATGTATCATTCCTGCATGATCCTCCTTATCATATCTAAACTGACAATCAATTCCGTTTGGCACAACATATGACTCCACACATCAATTGCCAGAATATAATAGTAATGTCAGATATTTATAAGGGCAGAGAGATTAGAACTGAAAAAATAACAAGGGAATTGTTAAGGTCTGTATTGTATACCGTGGGTGTACAATTATTATTTGTGCTCATTGCATCTGATGTTTGCCCATTGCCAGCAGCATGGTGCCTTTCGTGCACATGGCTTGAGGAGGCAGCCGTGGATCTGTGCTACTGGAATGCTGTGCGATTGTCTTCTGACCATCAAGCTAAGACCCAATAAGGCCAGCATCCCAAGCAGGATTAGGGCTGAATTCTAATTCAGCCTTCTCTCTGGAATTGCTCGCGCACCAACACAGAACTGGTATAACTGGGTCGCGCTGAAAGTCTGGCCTGCTCACCAGATATTGGCAGCAAGCCATTCTCTATGGAGATGTTTGTTTGATGTTCAAAACATGCAAACTTAGCATCTTTGGTAAAGGAGAACAATAACCTTTTCTTATTCAACATAAACGATGATCCTTTTTTACAACAACAGCAGAAAAGTCAATAAAAAACTCAGTTTGAAACCAGATTTTTTCCCCAATATGAATAAGAGTTCAGTTATTTTCTCCCCTAAGCTTTGGAAGTGCTCCTCTCTTTTTGGACAGTTTTGTATCTCCTTTCCAGTACAGATGTCTATTGCCTTGAAGGCTTTCACAAGAGAATTTAATCCTTGGCAGTGAAAAGAAAGAATCCCACGGGGCAAGTTGGGGGGGGGGGGGGAGAATAGACTGGCCAAGTTGAAGGAGGTTGATTTGAATGGAAAAATCCTTTAGTCATGTCAAAGATGTGAAATTATCAAAGACACAAAGATCTTATATAGAAAAAAACTATATAGAAAAAAACACAAACTCTTTCCGTACCCCAACTGTGATGTCAATTCTACAATAGGTTATCCTTGAAAAAGAATATTACTCTCACCTTTTGGAAACCCTGTGCTACTTTACAGTGTGAGTTATATTTGCTCCTAGAGATCTGAAATGAGTGAACACTAATATGCACTCTGTTTCAGGTTTAAGCTAGGTTTGTCCCCAATACCTACTGTTTCAGGAACCAAAAATAGATTCTCAGTGGATCGCATCCCAAATCTTAATTTCAGCATTTATTTCCACTTATCTTCTGCCTCGACTGTTTCAGCTAGCATTCTTTGATTGCAAGCAATGGTAGCTGCTCTGGTAAACTTACGCAAGAAAGGAATTTTGGGGGGGAAATTGGGGAAGCTCCAAGGATTGAGGAGAGGAGGCGAAAGACCCAGTAGTGGAAAGGACAGACCCAGACAGCTTACATGCGTCTTCACACCATGAACTTCTCAACTGCTGCATCTGAAACAAAGGATTCTGAGTCCAGGAAGAGAGAATCTGACTGGCTTAACTAGGTTCAACTCTCCGCTCCGTTCGGGGGCTGGAGGAAAACAGAGTTTCTGAACCACAGTCCCACCAGATGGCATATCCAAAAGTGAGGATGGAATTACCAAAAAGTAAATGGAGATGCTATTATTGAAAGAATGGGGACTGAAAGCTGAGCAGCTAAGGGAAGTAAACCCAGAACAGCAACAACAAAACAAATGTGTGCCAATCCCCATCCCTTTCCATTTCACTGTTTTGTATGTTTTCTGCTCTTTTGTATGTTTCCCTCTCTTCTTTTTTCCTTTAGCTCTTTCTGTCTTTCTTGCCTTTTCCTTATCCTTTAAAGTTCATCTGTTATTGTAGCTGAAATTTTTGTCATCATTCTTGCTTTTTTCCTAGAGATCCTACTATCAAAATTATATCACCTAAACAACTGATTCTTGTGGGCAGTGGTGTTAGCTGAGTAGGGATCAATCAAATCAATGTCCACATTGACTTTTGAAAACATATTCCGGAATGTATCCCTTTTAAGCCAGTAACTCATTCAGCTGCCTACCATTGTGCTTCTAATTTAATTGTTATAAATGAATTCCTTTAATTAACGCAAGGAGGCTTCAGGAATTTGTGATTGGAAGGATATTAATCTAATATTTACTATTTCCATCTTATCATGAAATCAGTCAACCTGTTATCAGAGGAAGCCAGGGAACAGCTCACCTGGCTGACATAAATGTGCCAGAGTAAAATGATCATTTACGATGGAGACAGAGGTTACTGGTCAGACCTCAGATCTGCATCTTTCGGACTTTGTGAACTTGGCTTAATTATTTATCTTCCTCAAGCTTCCTTGATCTCATCTGTGAAGTGGGATATAGTTCTCATCACATTTGGTTGTTACAACAAGTCAATAAAATTATAATTGAAAAATATTTACCATACTACCTGGCATATAATGGGTATGCAGTAAAGGTTAAATTCCTCATTCTTCCAACAAATATTTAATGAACATCTACTATGCCCCACACACCATGCTAGATGCCAAGAATGGGAACAAAACAGACGTGCTTCCTCCTGCTTAGAGGTTACTTTCAAGTGGGAAAGGCGCATTAATCAAAATCCAATATAGAAAGTATTGGTACCAAAAAACATATTAATTAGAGGGTCACAGACAATGCCTGCTATAGGCTCAATGGTTGTGTCTCCCACAAAACTCATATTGAAACCTAATCCCAAAAGGGATTTGGAGGTAGGGCCTTTAGGAGGTGATTAGGTCATGAAGGTGGGCCCCCCCCCCCCATGCATGAGATTAGTACCCTGATAAAAGAGACCCCAGAGACATTTGTTACCCCTTCCTCCACAGAAGGACACAGCAAAGAGATGGCCATTTACAAACCAGAAAGCAGATCCTCACCAGGCACTGAATCTTCTGGTATTTTTATCGTAGGCTTCCTGGCCGCCAGAACTATACGAAATAAAAATTTGTTGTTTATAAGCCACCGAGTCAGTTATTTTGTTATGGCAGCCGAAATGGACTAAGGCAGTGGCACTCACACTATATAAATTAACTATAGATGTGGGTTAATTAAGGGAAACACTCGCATTCAGTAAACCAGAGTAAACTCACTGGAGACATGTGATTGACAATTCTGGGTATTCTGGAGAAACTTTACCGTCTCTCATTTTAGCAAAAAGGATTTTTATTAAAGAGATGATATTTCTATGTTTGCATAAGAAAAAGAGGACAAATTGTTTTGCTTGATAGAGAAGTTTCAATGATAGGATTTTGCATGCAATCTTTGGGAGGTTGAAATCATGTACTTTAATGATGTAAGCATTGAATGAATTAGGCTATGAGCAGTCGTGGAGGCGATCAAGTCAAGAAAAAGAGACAACCCAAGAAATTTTAGGAAAAAATGTTCTTAGTGTTTGTGGCAGACATTGCTAGTGACATACCAGTGTCTTATTTACCCTTCTTTACTAAAAGCACGCCAATTTTTTTAGCTTGGCCCACTGTTTCCCAGATAAAAGTCTACATTTCTGAGTTGCACTTGTAGCCAGGTGAAGCTACATGACCAGCTAGGTGATCAGAAGACAGCCGAAGTGTTATGTCGTCTGAAAAGTCTGCTAAAATTGAGGGGCATTCTTATACTTCCCTTTTCCTCCTGAACCCTCCTGTCAGGAACTTTAGCACCATCTTAGGCCACGAATGAACCTTGGGACTTAAAGCCATGTAGATTCATGCGACAAGATAGAAAAAGCCTGGGTCCCTGGTACTTGCTGCCTTCATCCCACCCTTGCACTGCCTATCTCCAGACTTCTTCCATGTAAGTGGGAAATAAGCTGTCTAGTTTAAGCCACTATTTTGGGCAATCTTTATTTTTAAGCAGATGTTCAAATTTAATCAAAATTGATGTATTGCTTGGATAATACGCTAAACGTTATGAGGAGGGGTCTAAAATAAACGTGTCACATGGCCTTTTTACCTTAGAAGTTTATATTGAGTTGATCCTTAGATTTATGCAAAGTTATTTGAGAGTTGTAGGCGATAAAGTTGGAGCAGTAGCCTGGAGCCAGAATGCACAGGATCTTCTGGACCACCGTGAAGTCACTGGACTTTTATTCTATTTATAGAGAATTTCAGTGTCATCATTTGACTTACATTTTTAAAAGATCAGGTTCTTCACTTCTGGCATGGTAGACTGGGTAATTTGAACAAACGCTCCCACTGAAAACAACAACAAAAACAAAAACCCTGGACAAAATGTTAGAAAAAAAAAATTCCTTGAAGGCATTGGAGAACCAACAAGTTAATTAAGAATTACAGGGCCAAGTTCCAGAAGAAGACAAATCACAGACATAAGCTTGGCAGTTAGGGAACTTTTCCTATAGAACCTGTACCAATTCTGGAAGAAGTGACTGAGAAGTTGAGAAACTCATATTTTTGACAGGCTTGTGAAGCTGGAGCGGGGTGGGGGGGGGGGGTGGTGGTGGTGGAATTGAAATCACAAAGCGTTGGGGAATAAGCCTGGTAAACCATTTGGGCTTTGAAGTGATACTTAAATAGGCTACCTTACAGAAGTAAGGGTGAACTGGGAGTCAACTGACTTTCACAGGGAGTGAATCACTGTTTCAAATCAGCTTAATCATGCAATTGGATTGCTACAGCCCCTTGCTGCCATAGAAGCAAATTTCTGTGAAAACATTTCACAGCCAAAATAGCCAAGTACACAAGAGGAGACATGAATGGAAACCTAGATAAACAAGAGAAAACAGAAATAGACCCACTGAGGCTCCATCCAGCACAGAGTTAAAAATAGCCATATTATAATTTAAGAAACAAAACAAATGAACATATGGGAAGGGGGGGAAGAGAAGAGGGGGAAACAAGCTGAGGCTCTTAATGATAGAGAACAAACTATGGGTTGACAGAGGGAGGTGGGTGGGAGATGGGCTATATGGGTGGTGGGTACTAAGGGGGGCATTTGTGATGAGCACTGGATGTTGTATGTAAGTGCTGAATCATTGACTTCTACTCCTGCAATCAATACTGCACTGTATGTTAACTAACTAAAATTTAAATTTTTAAAAATAGGAAAGAGAAAAAATAAAAATAGCTATATTTAATATGCCAAGATCAAAAAAGACTGAGATTTTGGAAGTGAACTGAAACTCTAAAAATGTGCCCCCCAGAGTTTATATCTGAAAATTACAATAACTAAAATTAAAAAGTCAATGGAAGAGATTAATAACAGATTAGACAAAGCTAAAAAGAGACTTAGTGAACTGGAAGATGGAGCAGAAGAAAATATTCAGAATATACAGAGAGAAAAGTTGGAAAATACAGAACAGAGGATAAGAGATATGGAACGTACAGTGAGAAAGTCCAAGATACATGTAGTTAGAGCCCTAACAGGAAAGAGAGAGAGAGAATGGGGCAGATGGCATATTTGAGAGACAATGACTAAGAATTTTTCAAAATTAGTGAAAGACATTGAGCCCATATTCAAGGATCTCTATGAACCCAGACAGGATAAATAAAAGAATTCCACACCTAGATTCATCAGAGTAAAACCAAAGACAAAGAGAAAAATCTTAAAATCATGTGGGAGAAAAAGGAGCCACAAATTTCAAAGCAACAGCAAACCTAGGGCTAACTTCTTCATAGACTTTTGGAAGCCTGAAGAAAATAGATAATTAAAAACGCTGGAAGAAAATAACTGTCAACCTAGGATTCTATACCTAATGAAAATATCCTTCAAGAATGAAGCTGAAATAAATATCCATACAAGCAAAAATCAATAAAATTCATATTAACAGATTCATAGTAAAAAAATACAAAGGATACTTTTTAGGAAGAAAGAAAATTATCACAGATAGAAGCCCAGAGATGCAAGACAAAATAAAGAGCAATGAGAAGGTTAAGTATGTGAATAAACATAAATAAAAATTGATTGTATAAAATAACAATAATTTATGGTGGAGTTTTCAATAAATATGAAATTAAACTAAAACACAACAATACCATATTAGGAGAAGGACAAATAGAGTTTGAAGATTCTAAGGCTCTAAGGCTCTTAACATTGTCTGGTAAGAGGGTAAAAATACCAACTAATATTAGACTTTGATAAGTTACTACTATAATCTCTGCAGTAAAAGAATAATACAAGAATATATAACTAATAGAGGGAGGAAGTTGGAATATTTACATAATAAAATCAACCCAAAAGATGAAAGGAAATGAAAGAAAACAGACCATAGAGCAGGAGGAACAAATAGAAAGCAAATATTGTGATGGTTGGTATCAACCAAAACATATCAATAATTATATTAAATGTAAGTGAATTACATGTTCCAATTGAAATACAAAAATTGTCAAACCGGATAAGAAAACAAAATTCGATTACGTGTTGCTTACAAGAAGCACGTCCTAGGGGCGCCTGGGTGGCTCAGTTGGTTGAGCATCCAACTTCAGCTCAGGTCATGATCTCCTGGTCTGTGAGTTCGAGCCCTGCATCGGGCTCTGTGCTGACAGCTCAGAGCCTGGAGCCTTGAGCCTACTTCGGATTCTGTGTCTCCCTCTCTCTCTGCCCCTCCCCCACTCATGCTCTGTCTCTCTCTGTGTCAAAAATAAATAAACATTAAAAAAAAGCTAAAAGAATTCTTAAAAAAAAAAACAAGAAGCACATCCTAATCCTAAATACAAGCACACAGAAAAGGTGAGAGTAAGATGAGGGAAAATGGTATACTATGCAAATATTTTTTTTTTACATTTATTTATTTTTGATAGAGAGACAGAACACACGTGGGGGAGGGGCAGAGAGAGAAGGAGACACAGAATCCGAAACAGGCTCCAGGCTCCGAGCTGTCAGCACATAGCCGGATGTGGGGCTCGAACTCACAAACCGCGAGATCATGACCTGAGCCGAAGTCAGACGCTTAACTGACTGAGCCACCCAGATGTCCCTACTATGCAAAGTTTAGAAGAATCATTCTAGCTGTCATGAGGGCAATAAATAAGAACTATGGGCAAAAAAGGCAACTTGGACAGAAGCATGAGATTTATTTCAAGTGGGAAAAAACAGAGGTCAAGAGATTGCAATAACTTAGATGCTCTGTGAGGTGCACTTAAGTGTAATAAAGCACTATAGAAAGACTGCAAATATAAAAAGAAAGAAGGTATTCCTAAGAATGCTAGGTTCAAGAATATCTCCCCTACTATATCTCTCCCCTTGTTAATTACGTGCTATTATTAGGGCCAAACTAAGGACAAAAGAGTCCTGGCAAAAGGACAGAGCACTTCCAAGACTCATACAAGTGGTCCCAAAGGACGTAAGAAACCCGAGGTTAAAGGCCATCCCACTTTGCTGGACTATTCAGACCTGCCATAGACTGCACTCATTGTAGGGCTGCTCTTGCCATGCTACTCTAAAGTCAAACTTTAACTCAAAGATGTTCTTTCGGAAAGACCTGTAATTTTTCAGCTTCAGCAAAACTGGCTTACAGATCCTTGAAATAACAGGACTATTCTTTAATTTCCTTCGTTCCTAATCCCAGCAACATGCATACTGATACCCGTTGTGAATGTTTAACTCTCAGCTGCTAGCACAGAATGGAGAATATATTGTCATTAATAAGATAGTCACCAATTGGTGAAAGAGTAAGGAGAAGAGTAAAGAAATTCTTTATAAATTCTATTTATTTTCTGGTCACATTGTTAGGAATGACAGATTGGTTAGTTAGGTGATGACATCCTTATTAACTCATTTATCACATAATCTGGAAGGGATTGATATGTAACACATGCATAGATGTTTTAAGCCTTATTTTGTAACTGATGCTGTTTGCTTATCCTCCCATTCTGAATACCAGTATCTTGGTTGCAAAGTTACTTAGAGTCAGTTAGTTTAGATGCCTTTCCACTAAAAAACATATGAAGGAATTCTTGAGTTAGAACTTGAGAAAGATCACTATGAGTTGAGAAGAGAACCCAAACTGGAATGAACTAGGCTCAGTCAACTTATGTATAAATATACGTTACGGAAACTGTAATTAAAATATAGTCTTCGGGTGCCTGGGTGGCTCAGCTGAAGGTCCAACTCTTGATTTCAGCTCAGGTCATGATCTCAGTGTTGTGAGATCCACTCCTGTGTCCAGCTCTGTGCTGGGCCTGGAGCCTGCTTAAGATTTTCTCTCTCCCTCTCCTTCTGTCTCTCCCAGCTTGCACTCCTTTCTCTCTTTCTCTCTCTTTCAAATAAAATAAAATAATAAAATAAAATAAAATAAAATAAAATAAAATAAAATAATAAAATAAAATAATAAAATAAAATAAAATAAAATAAAATAAAATAAATAAAATGAAATGAAATGAAATAAAATAAAATAAAATAAAATAAAATAAAATAAAATAAGATAAGATAAAATATAGCCTGCAAGTGTTTTGGTGAAATACCCAATATATCTCATTAATTATTTCAATTAGAGAACTCTTGGTTAATAGTTAACAGAAAACCCTGAGTTAAACTTGCTTGGGAGCTCCCCTCTACTTGCTAGATGAGGTGTTGCCCAATTCATGAACCAGTTAATAAAGCCAATCAGATCTTCAATAAATAAATAGGTAAACTGGCTTAAGCATAAGGAAACATTACTTCACATGAATAGAAGTCCAGGAGCACAGGACTCAAGATCGGTTGATTAATAATTCAACAAGGTCATTAAATACTGAAGTTCTTTCCATTCACCCACTCTCCCAATTCCAGAGAATAGATTTGGTTGAGTATATTCCCAATAAAAGAAGAAAGGCCATCTCTTCCTCTCTTTCATCAGAGTGAGAAAACCTATTCCAGAAGCCTCTCAGCAGACTTTTCCTCACTGGGTCACAAGCCCCTTTCCTAACTGGTAAGGCGAATGGAATTACCACAGCCAGCCTCGACTGATCGTCTAGTGTGCGGGAAGGGTGGTGAGAAGTCAACGGTAATGAGCACTCTGCCAGGGCCCTGCTGACAGAGGAGGCTGTTTCTCACCTCATCTGGTCCGTGTCTTCTTCCTCTGCCCCTGAACTCTGTCACTCCTGTTCCTCTGTCCACTCCATACTGGCCCATGCTAGTGTTTTCTTTCCAATGTGATATCTGTAGAGCATTCTTATTCTTTTCATTTCTTTGCCTGCAATTATTAAAAATGCACATTTTACAACCAACCCGGACTTGCCAAACGGAAGGTGGGTGAAACAGAGCAAGGGGATTAAGAGACCACTTATTGTGATGAGCACTGGGTAATTTACGGAATTGTTGAATCATTATATAGTATACCTGAAATTAAGACAACACTGTATGCTAGTTATACTTCAATAAAAAATATACAAATTTTAGATGAGAGGATCTTCATCAATTTGAGGTCTGTACCTATGATTTCTGTTCCCATAAGCTGTTAAGATTTGCGCAGAACTATACCTACCTCAAGGAGGGAGAGCTCTTTTGTCTTCTCTTTAAAAACAAGCCTTTACCACCTGCTTTTGACAATAAAATTTGGGGGGCACCTGGGTGGCTCAGTCGACTGAGTGTTCGACTTCAGCTCAGGTCATGATCTCACAGTTCGTGGGTTTAAGCCCCACGTTAGGCTCACTGCTGTCAGCAGAGCTCACTTGGGATCTTCAGTCCTGCTCTCTCTCTGCCCCTCCTCCACTCATGCTCTCTCAATAACAAAAAAATTCATGTCGCCTTACTATTGAGGAACGACAGGTGCTTTCTCAAGGATACTTCATTATCCCCACAAAATATGTTCCCTGTGTTTCTTTTGGTATACTACTTGCAAATATATTCTTTGGCCTGAGTAAATGCAGCTACATCTAACCAGTGGCTGCCTCACTGGGGTTTTGTTAACTGTTTTACATCCATTTATGTGTGGATTTTAAAGACAAAATGGTCATATTTCCAATTGTCTCACTAAATTATAATTATATAAGATTATCAAATTATATGTCTCAAAGGCCGATAGGCCAAATTATAATTATTTGTTAGTCTAATTATGAATACATTTTGCCTAGAAATAAAAAATAATCATTTTATTACTTAAGAAAAATGATTTTATTAATTTGTGTAAGCAAATAAGCTAAAACTGGACAGTTTTTTAATATTTTGTATTTTACTTTATATATGATGCTACACCTATAAGAAATTAGTTAATAAGAATTTTTTCTTATGTAATTGAAATAGAATCTAATGTCTCTCAACCTCCTCAAGGAAACAGATTTCCCCCCCAAAAGGAAACAGATTTCCCCCCCAAAAGGCTGAATTTAGGTCTAAAGAAAGGCAGAAAAGCTTCTAAATTCAGAATAAGTCAGGAGAGTTTCTTTTTCATTGCTCTTTTCCACTTCTACTGTCTGTAGTCATTACTCCTTTTTCATTGTCCCCTTCTGGAAAAGCAGAAAAAACCCTGCTTCCCTGTGGGCCCTCAGGGAGACTAGGTTTAATTAAAGTCTGAAAAGCACATTTGAAAGCGAGGACTATTAAACCAGAAATAATTTGTGAAGTATTTTACCCCAATCTGCGTATTACCAGTAGTTGAAAGACAAAAGAAAAATGTAGAATAAGAAAAATAAAGAAATCAGGGAAATATTAAACCTAATGGTCAGTTATCTACTGCAATCAGGTTCCCTGGGCACCACCTGGTAGGAAGGGATGTGAAGCCTCATTGGCCATTAGCTGTTGATCTGGAAAATCCAAATGCAACATTCTTATAGATGCTGTGATGGAAAAAGTACGTGGTCATCACATGTAATTGAGTGAGTCCTGCATAGACAGCAGTAAAATCGTCACGAACAAAAACCTTTTGCACTCACATCACGTGCATGTGCAAGGCAGCATTCCATGCCCCTCAGCCACTTGAGGCAAACTAATGAAGGAGTCATCTCGTGTCACGGGCCATGTTTCTGGAAAGGTCTATTTCTTCTTGTCCTCTTGTATATGAGATGCTATAAGCCATTTCTTTGAAATTTGTGTCTTGTGCTTCTATTTTTGTTTTCTCTTTGATTTTCTAATTGTTTTCCACTCTGCACAGAAGTTGAATTTCAGAATTAATTTATCAAGCATAATATCCATTAGCGGGACTACCACTTGAGAACTGCCCAATTTTTCAGTATATTTATCAATCTGTTAATTGAAGAGTTGGCAACCATTATATTTTAAGTCATTGTAGTATTGAACTCAAGGAAGATGAAATTTTTGAACCACAGAGGTTGAAATTCGGTGTTATTTCTGGATTTCTGGATCTGGATAATCCTTTTCTGGATTTCACCTTATTTTAAGAACAGTTCCAACCTATAGTTGGCAACTTTTCACATATCCTTGTTTGCTAACCGGGACTTTGTTACCGTAAGATTTAAACAGGCACGTGTATTCAAATTAATAAAGATGTTGATAAGCAAGAAAATAATTAGAATTAAAGGGCAGTCATGGGTTAATAATCAATTTGGAAGAAATAATCTAAAACAAAGATTGACCTGTGCTCTAATTGTTCCTGAAGTATCCTAAAGTTGAGGTGGAAACTAAAGCAAAAGTTTTAGAAGCTCTTTGCTCTACTAAATGTCTTCCATTTTATCTCACTTTAAAGCCAAGGGAATAAGGGTTTTCAAGACTCAACCTGAGCATTTTAAATGTTCTGTTTTGTATTAAAATGTTCTTGTTTCTCACTTTACTGTTGATACATCTAAAAAACTAATACAGCTCATATGAAACAGCCCTTCATGAATTATTTACCCTATGAGGAAAGATAATATTCCTAGTCTACACAGATGTACATCTTATAGCCACTGATTTAGTTATCATATGCCTTAGGGACATTCATAAAGTGTCAGCAAATGTCAACAAAATACTGATGGCAAGTGTAACAAATGACAAAATGCTGTTGAATTTGTATAAGATTCTGGATGGTCTATCTGAATTCACCTTCGAACAATGGCTAGAAGGAAGATAATATTAACCCTCCTCTTTAAATCTGCAGAAGAAATCTTATAAAATGATTTATAAAGTTTTGAAATCTTGTGAGCATTTTAAGCAATCAAGAGCGATTAACACTATTTATTCCCATATTACTATTTATTTCCCATATACGCCAGAGACCAAAAGAACCAAGAAAGTACCATAGGGCATAAATGTCACCAGAGATAGGTTAGCGAGTCTCATAAAAACACCATTTTGATTTCCATCCAAGGAACCCTTCTAACTATGACTGTGAATTTGAAAATAACTGTGAGGTTGACAGAAGAGTATGAATTGTCCAAGTTAATCAGCTTCATTTTCTCTGGTTTAATCCCTATTTTTTTTAAGCTAGGACTCGTTTATCTTTATATTGTAATGAAGTCTCTCCAATAAAATAACCGGCCCTAACAAATACCTTACGAAATCAAAGACTTATTTTTAAAAAAACTACCAGCAAATGGTTACTGGATTTTTCCCACTTAAATTGTGCCACAGAAAAGAGAAAAGAGTGTCTCCCTGGTTTACAAAATAAATTACTCCCTATTCCCCAGGAAAAAACAAAGCTGGAAATGTGCAGTGTTAGGAGCAGACAGAATCATTGTGTAACTGAGACACAAAAAATCTGGCTTATGTTTCTACTTCCAGCACTGACATATCTCCCAAGATTGTTACCCTGCCGGTCTCCCTGTCTCAATCAAATGCGGTTCTTTCTACTTGTTCAGATGTAGTGGCATAAGCTTAAGTCCTGGAAGTGCCAAACAGGAACCATGGCAACCTTGAGCAATGACAAGATTAACACGTCTTGAACAAAAATGAAACTCCTCCTTTCGGCTTTTAGCCCCTAGAGGAAATATTTACATCTTGGATTTCAATCCTATGAATGCGAATACCGTCCAGTTATTTACAGGGTGTAACACATTTCATTTCCATTGTTATCGCAACCCAAATAGGTTGGTGAATAAGAAAATAATTTCAGAGAGGCAGGAAAGAGCATGGTCTTTCAGAAAGGATGAGAACTGCCTGGCCCAGCTTAGAGTTTGTCTAGAAGAGGAATAAGACGTGAGGTCGGAAATGCAGATTAGAGAGATTACAAAGAGCCGTGAACGTCAGCCTGATGATAGCAAAAAATGTCAGCGAAAGTTTATACAACACAGTATGCATCAGGCATAATGCTTAGACCTGACATGGGTTATTTTATTCATTCTTCACAACCAGGGCTGTGAATCAGTCGGTATGCACCGTTACCATGAGAACTATTATTATCCCCTTTCCAGGGAGTTGGGAGAACTTTGAGAACTTGCCCAAGGTTACATAGCTGGGAAGTGGCGAAGCTGGTATTAGAATCCAGGTCACTCTGAATCCATACGGTGAGCTCTTGGACAGCCTAGAGTTTGGTTTTATTCTACATGTTTGCAAGTTCAAAAAAAAAAAAAAAAAAGCCAAAATTATAATATGCAAGAAAGGACCAAACAGTTCTACAAACTTATTATGAAAAATAGCTATCTTCTCTCCATGTCCCTGCCATTATTTTTTTTCCTCCAGGAGACAAGCCTTTTCAACTCCTTGATTGTTTCTCTTTTTAAATTCACCTCTAAATCTTTAAATAACATTGCTGGACCGCTACTGAAATAACTACTGTTTCTTGATTTTTTAATGTTATATATGATCTACTTTTATTATGCACAATAAGGATTTAGCTCTTTTTCTTCACTTCCCTGCCTTTACCACAAACATAACATACAACCGCCACATAAACAAGTGATTTTGTTAAACTGTATTCACTATTTACATTATTTTGACTAGGTAAATACTACTTACAATTGAACCAAGTGGTACTTACTAACATTATACCTTTTCCTTTCTTCAGTAACCTTTTGTTTTCCTGGGGTTAATATATATATTTATTACTATATATGTATTTATTATTTATTTATTATATATATTTATATATAAATTATTTTACCTGAAAAAAATTTTTAATGTTTATTTATTTTTGAAAGAGAGAGAGAGCAGGGGAGGGGCCGAGAAAAAAAAAAATGTTTTTAAAGACTTTATTTTTTAGAGCACTTTTAGGTATACGGTATAATTGAGAGGAAGGTACAGAGATTTGGTATATACCCCCTGCTCCCACATGTGCATAATCTCCCCCACTATCAACATCACTCACTAGAATGGTCTATTTCTTACCAAGGATGAGCCTCCAGTGACACATCATAGTCACCCAAAGTCCACAGTTTACCTTGGGGTTCACTCTTGGTGTTCTATATTCTATGGGTTTGGGCAAATGTATAATGATATTTATAATATCATACAGAGTATTTTCACTGACTTAAAAATTCTCTGTTATCTGCTTGTTCATCTCTTCTCTTCCCCCATATATTATATATATTATGTATAATATATATAATATATTCCCTTTCCCCATATAATAATATAATATATAGCATATTATATATAATATATATTATGATATATTATATATATTCACTATTTACATTATTCACTAATATATATCATTATATATTATACATTATTATATAATAATATAGAATTATTATATTATTATAATTATATCATTATTGTGTATTACATATAATATATAATATATATTATATATAATAATATAATATATATATACTATTATATATATTATATAACTTTAATTTTTTGTCTCCAAACAGTCCTCATGAGGTGTAACTCTCTTCTTAAAATGTTCACATTTGCCAGGTGCAGTATCAATTTCACGTTCTTGGAGACGTCTGTCCCACGATCCTCTGACCTCATTCAGTTTGGATGAACTACTCTCGCCATGTAGGGCAGCTGTGTCCTGGGACCTCCCTCCACCATCCTGCTAGGTATTCTCCTGGCCTGTCTTTTTGGTTGGAGTCCTGGATTCCTGAATCTCACATCCTCTCTTTGTTTACTCCTTTTCTTGGAGGAATACATCTTTCACTACTTGCTGAGAAAATGTGGCTGGGAAGTGAGTTGTAGAGAATTTTTATTTACAAAAACATCACTCGTCTACCCTTAAATTTGCTAGGTTTGGCTGGAAATAGAATTCTGAGTAAAAATATCATTTTTCCTCAGAGTTTTGAAGGTACTGTTTTATTGCCCTCTTCTGATGCTGTTGAGAAGCCTGAAGTCAGTCTGATTCTTGATCATTTGTATGTAATCTATCCCTCCCACTCATCCAAAGCTGCACTCTCTTATCTCTGTTTTCTTAAATTTCATGATGAAATGGCTTGGTGTGGATAGATATTTATCTACTGGGCTGGAAACTCGGTAAACCTTTTCAATCTGGAAACTCATAATCTTTAATGCTCAGAAATGTTTTGAATTATTTCTTTGATAATTTCCCCATCCTCAATTTTCTCTGTTTTCTTTCTGGAAACCTTATTTAGATTCGATCCTCCTAAAAGGACCTCTTCCCCCCCCCCCCCCCGCCCATTTTCCATCTCCTTGTCATGTCATTTTGTTTTACTTTCTTAGAGATTTTGTCAACTTTGTCTTATAACCCTCTTACTGAGTTTTCAATTTATGTTATAATTTTTATAATTTCAAGGAGCTCCTTTTTCTTCTCTGAAGCCATTTTTTCCCCTATAGTTTTTCTTGTTTCATGGTCGAATTATCTTCTCTTATCTCCCTGAGGATCTTAATGATAGTTTTTTGTTGTTTTCTTCACCCTGAACCGTTTTTGTTTCCTCTAAAAGACTTTCTTCAGATATCTACTGATTCTTGATTAACCATTTTTTCGTTAGAATGAAGCATTTAGAAAATCTCTTTATTTTTATTTTATTATTATTTTTCTTAAGGAATCTCCCCACCCAACGTGGGGCTCAAACTCATGAGCCCCAAATCAAGAGTCACACGCTCTACCAAATGAGTCAGCCAGTCACTTCGTAGCATGGAGCCTACTAGGAGGTCTGTGCCATAAGTAGGCCTTGCTGATGATAGACTTCGGTGTCGGGGCAATCTGTTGGAGCTGTTTCATTGGGAAGTGCAAGGGCAGGGTTAAATTTTATGTGTCACCTTGGCTAGGTTTGGCTTGGTCCAGCTGTTCAGTCAATACTACTCTAGACATTGTTGTGAAGTCATTTTATAGATGCGATTATCATCTACAATCAGGTGACTTTACACGAGATTATCCTCAATACTGTGGGTAGTCCTCATTTAATCAGGCCTTAAGGCCTTAAGGGCAAAAAACTTCCCGGGGGCTTCCCGGAGAAAAGTAATTCTGCCTCAAGACTGTGACAAAGAAATACAGCCTCAGTTTCCAACCTGTTGGCCTGTCCTATAGATTTCAGGGTCAAGACTACAATATCAACTCTTGCCTGAGTGGCCAGCCTACTGGTCTGGCCTGTGGATTTAGGGTTTTCTGGCCCCCTACAGCTCCATGAGCCAATTCCTTAAAATAAATCTTTTAATATAAATATACATATATCCTATTGATTCTGTTTCTATGGAGATCGCTGACTGGCACAGGAAGCCTCTGTTGTCTGTATAGTTAGGCTTTTCCTTTTGGGCTAATCAGATTTCTTTAAAAAGGCTCTTATGGTCTCTTGCCTAAAAAAGACAGCCTGACTGCCGGTGGGATGAAAAGCTGTAGGATTTTTCTCAATCCTCGGATTTCATCGTGGTACCCCAAACTTAAACCATGCCTGGTAACTCCTAAATCAGAAACTCTCTGATTCCTCTTCTGTAAACCCCTTTCCTGCAAATTATGACCTTCATATGGACGAAGAGAAGACATTACCACATGAATCTCTGAGCCCGTTCATTTCCAGTGTTAACTTAGAAGTTCTAGAATATATATCCCAAATATATTTTATTTGTTTTTTTTAAGTCTGAAAGGGAGAGGAAGAACAAATGTGTGTGTGTGTGTGTGTGTGTGTGTGTGTGTGTGTGTGTGCAAGTCAGGGAGGGGCAGAGAAAGAAGGAGAGAGAGAATCCCAAGCAGGCTCTGCAAGGTCAGTGCAGAGTCCGCTGCAGGGCTCGATCCCGCAAACCATGAGATCATGACCTGAGCCAAAATCAAGAGTCAGACACTTAACCGACTGAGCCACCCAGGTGCCCCTACTTTCTTCTTCATACTTTTATGTATTCTTTAAATTTTTTTAATAGGCAAATATTATATATAATTGGGAAAATAAGCTACTTCAATTGAGAGACAAAAGAAAAGAAGAGTGTCTTAATAGGGTAAGAAGCAGAAAAGTAATATAGGACTTGCTCTAGGCACAATGAGTAGTACTTGAAGCCATCAAGGATACAAAAACAAAATTAAAAAGGGGGCAAAGGTAGGACTGGATTACACTTTATAGGTAATCAAATATAAACAAAGAGAACTGATGGACTGAAAACTTTGGGAGACTGAGTGTCCCATTCAGAGCAGCCACTAAGCTATACTACTTGTTTATGTTAATTAAAAAAAAAAAAAAAAGACCTGCTTCAACCGCTACCTGACCCCTTGGTCTGACACCTTTGTGCAGTGCATGACCTCCACAGTTGTACCAGATAGTCCTGGATCCAGCGAGGAAAACAAGATGTCTGGCAAAAGGATAATAGAGATATGGAGAAATAGCTCAATATGATGATAGTGTTCATAGAGTTAAAATGAAATTCTGAGAGGCCAATATTTAAAATGGCTTAGCCCTGGGGTACCTGGCTGGCAGTCAGTAGAGCATGTGACTCTTGATCTCAGGGTCGTTGAGTTCAAGCTCCAAGTTGGGCGTGGAACCTACTTAAAAAAAACATAATAAAATGGTTTAGTCTTGTGGATGTGAAAAATCCCAAGGATGTTCTACTTATCTTTTCTTGCATCCTGAAAGTTAGAGGCTTAAAACAACAGGCATTTTATTATGCTCATGACTCAGTGAATCAGGAATTTGAGTAGGGCATAGTGGAAATGGCTTGTTTCTGTTCCATGAAATCTGGGGTCTCAAGTGGAATAGCATGAATGGTTGGAGATGGCTAGGATATCTCTACTGGGGCCATACATCTGGAACTTCCTTTCTTCTCATTGAGGCGTCTGATGGGAACAGAGAGTCCAAGGTGGCTCCTTGACTCAGGTCCAGTGCCTAAGCTGGGATGGCTAGAACAGTTGACAGCTAGCCAGCCTCATTCTCTCTGCATAAGTGGTTCATGCGGCTGCAGTTCTTACATGGTAGCCGGTTTCCTCCAGAGAGAGAGTTCCAAAGAGAGGGTATGCCCACCAGCTTCTTAGAGCAGAAGCTCTAAGACTCTTATGAACGTCTTGAAAATCACAGTGTGCCCCCTTTTTTTTTTTTTTTTGGTAGTTTTTATTATTAAAGTATAGTTAGTTGGCATACGGTATTGTATTAGTTTCAGGGGCACAACAGTGATTCGACAGTTCTGTACATTGCACGGTGCTCATTATAAGTGTAGTTCTGTCTGTCACCATACAATATTACTACAAAATTATTGATGGTATCCCCATGATGCACTTTTCATCCCCATGACTTGTCTATTTTATAACTAAAATTTTGTGCCTCTTAGTCCCCTTCACCTGTTTCACTCGTCCCCTGCCCCCTCCCTTCTGGGAGACACCAGTTTGTTCTCGATACCTGCGAGTCTGTTTCTCAGCAGTACGTTATAATGACCACCTTAAATGTAGAATTTTACCAGATAAGAGGTTGTCTCATGAAGAAGGATCAGATAGTTTATCGGCACACAACATCCTGTACCTGAGATATTGTGATTTACAAGAAATGTTGTTGGTCATTGAGATAACCGAAAATTAGTTCTCGTATATATTTGGTCTTTGTTCATGGTTCCTGGCTCACGGCTCCTAAACCCCCTGGAATTTCCTGTGATAAGAGGGTTCAAGGTCTCTTTTGTTATGTTAATGAGTGACTTTGGGGAAGCCTTTAGGTAACCTGTTGAGCCAATCATGTGATTAGAAGGTCAGTCCCGTCTCCAGCCATTGCTAGAGATTCAATCAATCAACGGCCAATGATTTGATCAATCGTACCTATGGAATGAGGCCTCCATAAAAAACTAAAGAACGAAATTCCAGAGAGCTTCCGGGTCGGCGAACACACGGAGATTTGGGGAGAATGGCACACGTGGCAAATCTTTTAAGCTTAGAATTAATTACTTACAGACGACAAAATTAAGTAGCTAAGATCTGATAAGAGACATGAATCTAGTTTACGCATTTTTTATTTATGTGAGATTATAGTAGTTTTTATATGATTACTTCAGATTCCAACTTGCTACAAACATACACACCGATTCTCCATCAACATTGGTAAACTCCTCCTGAATGATTCTTGCTCTCACCCTGTACATTTGGTACTTGACTATTTATTACTGTCAAATTTATTGAATAGCTGTTTGCATTGACATATAAATATTGTTTATGTCTTTTTTTTTTTTTTTCATTTTAAATATAGGAACACCTCCTCTCCCTAAATTTAGACCTTAAGCTTCCTGAGGGCAAGATACATTTCAGATTTTGGTGGAAAAAAAACATGGACTTAGAGTCAGATTATGGAAATTTAGACAATCTTTTTTGAGCCTCAGATGTTTTCATTTGTGAAAAAGGAATTAATAAATACTGATTTCACTCAGTTCTTGTGGGCATCAAATAGTGCGCGTGAAGTTCTTGGTGAATGCTAAAGTACTAAGTCACTGCTAAATACTCTATTTCTTCGTGTCCTTCACAGCAAAACCACAGTAAGAGCTAAGTGAATATTCATTGCATGAGTGAATGAATGGATGTAGAAGTCCGAAAAATTATAGTTTTCAATGATTTTTTTTTTAAACCAGCAACTATCTGAGGTGGCCGGGGCAACTCATGTGCATGGTCTTGTGGTCTCTTTACCCATTTCATGGCCTCTATCACTGATCGGCTGCTCTCAAGTCTGGATGATCTTCTAAAGGGTGTGTCTGGTGGCTTGCCCATAAGCAGCAGAAGACCTACTTTCCTTAAAGTGGTTTAAGCAATAACAGGCTTATGACCTCCATAACTAGGACTCTACAGAGGGGCAGCTCCAGGTAAGCTTAGCACAGTGGCACGGTGATGGCCTCAAGGACCCAGGTGCTTTCCTTCTTTCTGTTCAGCAGTTTACCGTTCTCAGTGTGTGGCCAGTGTCTCCTCTCCCAGCCCCAAGGGATTATAGCAGCTCCAGGCATCAGACGTGGGTGTCAAGATGTCCAGCAAAGGGAACAAGTATGTCCTCCCGTGCAACTTTTTAACTAAGAGGAAAAGCTTTCCCAGGATTTCCAAAGCAGACTTACTCTCAGGTACGGACTGGGTCAAGGTGCCCATGCCTAAGTCAGTTATTGGCAAAGAGAAGACTATTGTGATTGCCTTTGATTGATATGTTTCATGCCCCAGAGCTGAGAAGGATGTAAACACCAGAAGGGGTTGGGGGTGAGACTGGCTCTTGGGTAGACAATGCACAGTGTCTGGCCACAAAAGCAACACCCATTATTCTTTGCTAGCCATGCTGAACCTTGACTTTATACTGATGGGGCTCTAGAGGGACTTCGGACATGGGGTAGCAGCTCTTACCTTTATCCAGGCCTATAGGTGTAAGAGGCAGAGGAGAAGAGTTTGTACATCTTACCTCTTAGCTTTCATTGTGCTTCCTGGGAGGAAGGAGGCTTTTGGTCCACTTTCTAGCTCTTCTGGGTCTAGGCTAAGAAAAGACGAAATAGAGGAAATTGGGAATTACTGGAGAACAAAGGCACATTACCATCATCATCATCACCTCCTTTATTGTCATCTTCATTGTTGCTATCATCATCAGGGGCCTTTAAGAGATTCCCACTTGTGGTGTCACTATTCCAAGCTGGACAGAAACATCTGGGTCAACCCGACCTCAAGCCGTCTGGGCTCTGGGCCTCAACCTTTGTTCTAAAGGTGCACATTTAACAAAAGACATTTGCATGAGGGACCCGCTCCCATGGCACTCAAGATGTGTTAGGGGTCTAGGCACACCTGCAGGGCAGGCTGTGAGTTTTACTCAGCCCCACCCATCTCCCCCTCCATGAGTTGCCATCCTTCCCTTTCTCTTACACAGATGATGACGCATCAGTGGCTCATGATACCAGAGCTGAAAGCTACTGCTTTGGGATTTACAAACCAAAAGAATTAATAATGCAGATAAAAATTCTGGCAACATGCTGAGAGCAAGATTTTTTTTTTTTTTTAAGTGAATAAAACCATTGGACAGTTCTGTTATGTACTGGCCATAAGCGGGTGCCTCTGGGGAAGAAGGAAAGGGGACCTGTAGGGTGCCTCTTGGAGTAAGAAAAATGTCACCCCTCCTCAAATAATTCCAGAAATGCCTATTTGTTAATATGTACTTCGTGTTCTTAGTCTGATTGATCATCTTTGGCATCAGTGACTAAGTCACTCCAGAAAATGTTGGGTATGTGTTTATATTAAAATAAACAAAATTCATTTCCCTATCACCATTGTACCTTACTTTCCTTAGTTTTTATTTAACTACCAGTTAGTGGGGGAGGGGGAATCTACCTTACTGAAGAAAACATCTGTCATATTTTCCCTGTTAAAATCTCAGATTTATCCATTTAAAAATTATTTGCATAAGTGAAGAATAACATTCACGGGTTTGGTGCAATGCCCTTTGTACTGTGTGCAACTAATAAATCCTTTAAAAGTTATAAATAACAAAATTATAGCAAATTTCTCATTGGAAGTCGGTCTGTGTTGGTACAATAACTATGTTTGATATAACTGTGTATTACATGAATGTTTTCTTTTTTTTCATTTCTTAAAATGTTTATTCATTTTTGAGAGAGAGAGAGCCAGAGAGGGCACGAGTGGGGAGGGGCAGAGACAGAGAGGGAGACACAGAAACCAAACAGGCTCCAGGCTTTGAGCTGTCAGCACAGAGCCTAAAGCGGGGATTGAACCCACAAACCGTGAGATTATGACCCGAGCTGAAGTCGGACGCTTAACTGACTGAGCCACCCAGGTGCCCCACATGAATGTTTTCTAATGTGTCTTTACTCCCAGCTACACATATTGTACCACAAACAGAATGGGGAATATGAGTTTCTTAAAAATTGGAATTAAAATAGAAAATCTATGTAATATGAAGTAAAAGCTTGGTAAATAAAATTATTTTTATTCAGCTTCATTTTTTTCCCATGCTGTGAGTCAAAACGGAGGCCCACTTGTGGTGTTAACCCTTCATCTGTGTTTATGGTACAAGAGTGGAGACTAGAAATTTCTTCCCTTGAGATAAGCAGAGCATTCTCCTCATGGCCACCTTTGCCACCATAACTTCTGTGGTTCATCCTACTCCTCAGTGTCCAGAGAGAGCCATTGACCTTAACGGTGATGGTGCCACTTGCTTGGTAATGTCCCTGAACTCTGAAAGAGTGACCTATCCTGTAACACCACCAACACGTGGGTAGCACAATGTGTCTTACAATGAAGGGATCCAATATGTACCTCAGTGGCATAAAGATTATTTCAAGCTAGAAACATCTGAACAAACCGCTGCTTCAGAAATAAACCTTATCTAAACTTTCGGGGACATAAGCAGAGCCTCCCAAAGAATACAGCTCGTAAGTTCCCTCTCCAGATTTACAGCCAGAAATCAGTCTAATATTATCACCTAGATGAGTAATTGCGTTACAAACTTTACCTGAAACTGTCATACCTCTGTCTGTTTCCCCTAGAAGCCCCTTTTCTCTCTTCCTTTCTCCCTATTTCATATATAAACCCCTATCTCTTGCTCCTCTGGGAGCCATTTCATCTACGGCCTCCTGTGAACGTAAGTAAGTGTTGTCTTTTCTCCTGATAATCTGAACTCAAGTTAGAAGAAAAGTTTTTCCTCCCAGCCACATGACCTCACCTAACCCTTACAACAACCCTACTGTATTTCCACTTGCCAGGTGAGAAAACTGAGCCCTGGAGAGGTTCAGAAACTTTCCCAAGGTCACATAGCACTTAAATGGCAGAGACGGGGTTTAAACGCTTATTACTTGAAAAAGGAAAAACACTGCCAATTTTTCTGGTATGCTAAGTACCCAATGGTGGTGTCCTGGAACAGCCAGGTGACAGGGTCTGTTTCCCTCTTTTCCTTGGATGTTTGGAGCCATGAGGGCAGAGATGCGGCTCCCTGGTGGAGGCAGCCGGCTAGGCCCAGCCAATTCAGTGAAAAGTTTCAGAAGGAGCTCGTCTGAAGTATAAGAGCTGAGTGAACGTTGTGTTGTGTTACTACCTGTGGTCAGACTACAAGGTGAGAAGGAAGAGAGAAGAAATTGCCACATATAAGGATGGGCGTGAGCCAGCCTAGAGGCCGGGAGATCCCCCCAAGGTCAGGCAGTTCTCAACTGTATTCTCCCCATGGCACCCAACGCAGATGCGGTGCTCAGACACAAAACCCCGAGAAGAGGAGCTGTAAAGTGATTTCCTATTCTCCTGGGCCCATCAGTAACCCCTCCTCCAGGGAAGCTCATTGGAATGGACAGGAGTGAGAAAGATGTTATTTTAAGAATAACCATTATCATGCTCACATTTATTTCACAATAACAACGGATGCTACTAATAAAACTAGAACTTTACTTGTAGCATTTGGGGTGACACGTATTCTGCAACAGATCCTGATACCCCAAGATGTCTCAGCTAACTGGATTCTAGAAAAGACAGTAGTTTGGCCCACCAGGAAAGTGCCCAATTGTACGGGGATTAATCCAGTACTCTAAAAAAGAATGAATAGCCACAAAGTATGGCAGGCACGGCCCCTCTCCTCTCATTACCTGTGTTTCTCAGGTCTGATCTTTCTGGGCATCTTCTACTAGCTCTTGTTGCTTCCCACCTTGGCAGGCAAAGACAAACACCAGCACGGAGATGCACTGTGCATAGAGCTATCACCTGCTTTGCTAGTCTTGAATATGGAGGAAAAATGACACCCCACAATATGAAGTTATCAAGCTACCCACGTATGCCTGTGAAACAAAGATCAGGTTTCAAAAACAAGGAGGGAAACTTGGGAAAGTCTTAAATTGAGCAACGGCTTCCATGGCCCTTGGGGCTGCCTCTGCAGAGGCAGTTAATCATCTGCCTGAACAATCAAATCGATATTCGCGACCTTTCCTTCAGCTGTCTTTCTCCTGCTGTTTCTCCTGTCCTCCCACAGTCAAAAGGAAGATAATGGGATCATTTCCTTTAGAAAATAAACATGAATATGAACCAAGCTCATAAGCGCTTTGTTATTCAAATGAAATCCTCTAGGGAAATTCTGTTTAGGTATCAAAATCATAAGGCTGATATTTGGCATTATTTATACTTTATAGCATCTTCACATGTATCTATTGATCTGCTCTATCAGAGCTTCTATTACATTGTCTCAAGCAAATGAGGAATAAATTTCTTCTGGAAGAAGCAAAGTGTTCATAGTGTTCGTTTCTGTATCCTGGAAGGGCTGAGACTGGAAGTGTAAGCTAGCTGATTAAATTTTCACAAGTCAGTTCACAGAGCAAAATATCTAGTATCCTCCAGAGTATGTTAGAGTAATATCTCTATTGACATGTCCTGAAATTAAACTCAAAATACCCAAAACTTGGGTGATTTTCTCAAGTTCTTTGATATCCTTGAAAACTGAAATAGATTGTTAGGTAGTTGTTTCTCAGACCCATCAAGAATTCATTGTACCTGCAAAGAGGCCCACACTGTTGGCCTTCTCGAGTTTCTCTTCGAAGAAACAATAAACAATCCCTCCCTGAAGAGAGGTAAGAATGAGTTTGCCTCTCAAGTTCAAAGGAGATGGGAAGTGTGAGGTGAGGTCAGGGAGCACTATGGCAGTCGGTGGCTGAACTTGAATCCCATCCAACAGATATGTGTCAATGATGACTGCACTTAAAAGACAGAAATCCCAAGCCTAAAGGTCCTCAGATTTCAGGGAAATTGAAGCGCCTTCCTTATTTGCCTTCAGCGATTTGCTGTTGTAACAGCAGCATGAAACTTTCCTATGACTAAACCTTTCTTGGCCCTGAACAATCATGGCTGAGTGAACAATCCTCTGTTGAAACAGGGGCTGGTCATCTACTTTGTGATTTTCCAGGTACTTTCCTCTAGGAAACCTTCCTTGAACTTCCAGCAGGCACTGAATTCCCTAGCACTTGGGGCTCACCTCTAAGCACCCACTACATCACCCTGGGTGCATGGGGTGTGTAGGGGAAAGATCACTCTGTTGGCAGTGCAGTGGGAGGGGGCCCAATGAGGGGACCAGATGGAAAGCTCTTCCAACAGAGTGAGGGGACGAGGCTCCAAACGAACAGAGGCAGCAGCAGTATGTATGGAGAAGAGATGACCAGCCAATTTAATAGAAATGTAGGACATAAAATCCACAGAACTTAGTTACTGATTGTATATGCAGACCTAAGGGGAAAGGGGGCTTCAGATGACAAGCGGGTGGCCATCCTATACACTGAAGTAGGGAATACAGAGAATATGGAATTTTCAGGGGTGAGGCTCTGAAACGGGTTGAGAGCTGGACATGCTGAGCCTGAGGTTTCAGGGGACTAGGATAGACATGGGAAGCGAGCAGTTGTATCAGACTGAAATTCAAAGACAGGTTAGGACTGACTATGGATGGGGGCTTTGTGGTGAGGACAGAGGTGTACCGCTCCGGTCCCCCCCGCCCCAGAGAACCTGCTGTAAGGAATGTAGTTGGCGGACAGCCTTCTGCTCCTTAACTGCCACCCACCGTGGTGCTCCAGGATCCCCACCTCCCTGGGCCGTTCCCCTGGGGTGACAGAGCATGGATCACCCTGGGGGATTTCCCCAACACAGACTTTCTCAGGGCCACACTGCAATCTGAGGTTCTCCCCACCTGATCCTTTGTCCTGGCTCAATTTCACAAAGGCGCGGTCGGCATGAGGGTCCGAAGGCTCTCCCTCTCTCCTTTATCCCTTACAGGCATTTCTCAAAGACTTTTTCTCAAAAAAAAAAAAAAAAAAAAAAAAGTCTCTTGCACATCCAATTCCAGTTTGGTGTCTGATTCCTGGTCTGAACTGACCCAGGAGTCATCAACATGTAGGTAGGCAATCATTAAAATCTGCTAGTAAATTAGATAGATCTAGGAGAACACAAAGGTGAGATAAAGATCATTGAAGTGTTAAAATTAATAGAAAGGGTTGAGGGGAAAGCTAACATTTAGGTGCTAATAAGAGAGACTTCTGGGGGCGCCTGGGTGGCTCAGTCAGTTAAGTGTCTGACTTTAGCTCAGGTTATGATCTCAAGGTTGTGGGTTCAAGCCTCTGCTGTCAGCACAGAGCCGGCTTTGGATCCTCTGTCTCCCCCCCTCTCTGCCCCTTCTCTGCTCACTCTCTCTCTCTCTCTCAAAAATAAATACACATTAAAAAATTTCCAAAAAAAGGGGCTTCTGGGGCTTGGCTGACTGGGTTTGAATCAGGCCTCAGTTCTTTTTTTTTGTTTGTTTTTAATCCAAGTTAGTTAACATATAGTATAATAATGATTTCAGGAATAGAATTTAGTGATTCATCACTTACATATAACACCCAGTGCTCATCCCAACAAGTTCCCTCCTTAATCCCCATCACCCATTTAACCCAACACCCCTCCAGCAACCCTCAGTTTGTTTTCTGTATTTAAGACTCTCTTATGGTTTGTCTCCCTCTCTGTTTTGTTCTTTCTTAATGTTTATTTTTGACAGAGAGAGACAGAGCATGAGCAGGGGAGGGGCAGAGAGAGAGGGGGGACACAGAATCTGAAGCAGGCTCCAGGCTCTGAGCTGTCAGCACAGAGCCCAACGCAGGGCTCGAACTCACGGACCTCAAGATCATGACCTGAGCCAAAGTCGGACACTCAACCGACTGAGCCACCCAGGCACCCCTCTCCCTCTCTGTTTTTATCTTATTTTTGCTTCCCTTCCTCATATGTTCATCTGTTTTGTTTCTTAAATTCCATATATGAGTCAAATCATAGGATATTTATCTTTCTCTGACTGACTTGTTTCACTTAGCATAATATACTCTAGTTCCATCCATGTTATTGGAAATGGCAAGATTTCATCCTTTTTGATCACTGAGTAATATTCTATTGTGTATATATATGTGTATCTTCTGTATCCACTCATCTGTCAATGGACATTTGGGCTCTTTCCATACTTTGGCTATTGTTGATAGTGCTGCAATTTCTGGGTTGTAGGGTGGTTCTATTTCTAATTTTTTGAGGAACCTCCATGCTATTTTCCAGAGTGGCTGCACCAGTTTGCATTCCCACCAGCAGTGCAGAAGGGTTCCTCTTTCTCCACATCCTCGCCAACATCTGTTGTTGCCTGAGTTGTTAATGTGAGCCATTCTGACAGGTGTAAGGTGGTATCTCATTGTGGTTTCGATTTGTATTTCCCTGATGATGAGTGATGTTGAGCACCTTTTCATGTGTCTGTTAGTCATTTGAATGTCTTCTTTGGAAAAGTGTCTATTCATGTCTTTTGCCCATTTCTTCCCTGGATTATTTGCTTTTTGTGTATTGAGTTTGGTAAGTTCTTTATAGATTTTGGATACTAACCCTTTATCTGATGTGTCATTTGCAAGTATCCTCTCATATTCCGTTGGTTACCTTTTAATTTTGCTGATTATTTCCTTCACTGTGCAGAAGCTTTTTATCTTGATGAGGTCCCAATGGCTCATTTTTGCTTTTGTTTCCATTGCCTCTGGAGACATGTCAAATAAGAAGTTGCTGCGGCTGAGGTCAAAGAGGTTTTTGTCTGCTTTCTCCTCAAGGATTTTGATGGCTTCCTGTCTTATGTTTAGGTCTTTCATCCATTTTGAGTTTCTTTTTGTGAATCGAGTAAGAAAGTGGTCCAGTTTCATTTTTCTGCATGTCGCTGTCCAGTTTTCCCAGCACCATTTGCTGAAGAGATTATCTTTTCCATTGGATATTCTTTCCTGCTTTGTCTAAGATGAGTTGGCCATACGTTTGTGGGTCCATTTCTGGGTTCTCTATTCTGTTGCATTGGTCTATGTGTCTGTTTTTGTGCTAGTACCATACTATCTTGCTGATTACAGCTTTGTAATACACAGCTTGAAGGCTGGAATTGTGATGCCTCCAGCTTTGGTTTTCTTTTTCAACATTAACTTTGGTTATTCAGGGTCTTTTCTGGTTCCATTCAAATTTCAGATTTGTTTGTTCTAGCTCTGTGAAGAATGCTGGTGTTATTTTGATAGGAATTGCATTGAATATGTAGATGGCTTTGGGTAGTAATTGACATTTTAACAATATTTGTTCTTCCTATTCGTGAGCATGGAATGTTTTTCCCTTTCTTTATGTGTTCTTCAATTTCTTTCATAAGCTTCCTATAGTTTTCAGTGTATAGATCTTTCACCTCTTTGGTTAGGTTTATTCCTAGGTATTTTATGGTTTTTGGTGCAATTGTAAATGGGATCAATTCCTTGATTTTTTTTTCTCCACTGCATCATTATTGGTATATAGAAATGCAGGTGATTTCTATACATTGATTTTTGTATCCTGTAACTTTGCTGAATTCATGTATCAGTTCCAGCAGTTTTTTGGTGGAGTCTTTTCGGTTTTCCATGTAGGGTATCATGTCGTCTGCAGAGAGTGAAAGTTTAACTTCCTCCTTGCCAATTTGGATGCTGTTTATTTCTTTTTGTTGTCTGATTGCTGAGGCTAAGACTTCAACACTATGTTGAATAACAGTGGTGAGAGTGGATATCCCTGTTGTGTTCCTGACCTTAGGGGGAAAGTTCTCAGATTTTCCCCATTGAGGATAATATTAGCTGTGGGTCTTTCATATAGGGCCTTTATGATCTTGAGGTATGTTCCTTCTATCCCTACTTTCTTGCGGTTTTTGTCAAGAAAGGATGCCGTATTTTGTCAAATGCTTTTTCTGCAAGGCCTCAGTTCTTACTAGTGAGTCACTCTGGGCAGATGGGTTAGCATCACATTCACTGTTAATAAAAGGAGGAAATGCTAGTACTCATTAAAGGTTTGTTGTGAAGACTAAAATGTGATAGTTTATGTAAAGTGCATAGAAAACTATCTGCACACACTGAGGTTTCCATCACCAGGCATCATGGATGAGGAGCCCCTGGAACTGCCGGGAACAGCCAAGGAAGGAAGAGAAGGACCAACATAGTACACCACAAAGCTAATGGAGTAGCAGTTTCCAGAAGGAAAGCAGTTTCAAAAGTCATACAGAGCCATGAAGAACAGGCGAAATGAAATTCAGTAGGCTTGGAAATGAATGCTAACTTTACCAAGAGTTATCCCAGTGGTGTCAGGAAGACAAGCCAGAGCACTGTGGCATGCGAAGCAAACAGTGGGTGAGAAAGTGAGACATCTCCAGTCCTTCCAGAAGCTTTAAAGTAAAGAAGAGGGGGCTGTGGTCAGAGTGGGGCTCAAGAGCTGAAGAGGAGGGTCAAGCTTCTTCATACACAGAAAGTCAAGTCACCAAGGATAAGAAGAGAAAGAAGTTTTGGAAGACAAGAGGTCCTTAACTGGGAAGGAATGGGCTCCAGAGCACAGAATGATGACAATCTGGCCAGCAGGAAAGATGGTGATGCTCTGAGACCATGTAAGTAAGGCTGAGAGCAGTCTGAGAGGTCAGAAGATAGGAAGGTGAAGGTGTTCCCAAGCAACGACCTCTATTTTCTTTCTATAGAAGTCCCCAAAGTTGCATCTGTTAAAGGCGAAGACAGAGGTGGGGAACGCAACTTGAAGAAAGTGGGAACATTTCATTAATATGTTCTCCCCTAGCAATGACAGGAAACCACATCTACCAAGTACCTCCCCTATGCAGATCCTGGGCTGGGAACTTTCACATAACTGCCATCCTTAATCTCCACCCTTATCCTATGGAGTAAGCATCATTATTCCCATTCCACAGATGAGGAAAGCCGAGGCCCAAAGAGATTGAGTCATGGGTCTAAGACACACCAGGTCTAGCAGAGTGCTTAGTAAATATTTGTTGAATGAATGGACCGCACAGACCACGCTCCTTCAGATTTCTAGTTGGTTGCACACTTGTATGATATTTTTTCCAACAGCCTTTTGGCTATTGAGAGTATTCTTATGTCGTTAAGTCATGAATCAGTCATAGCCTCCAAAAATGTCACAGTAATGAAAAATGCAAAACATGGCTGGACAAGGAAATGCCTATGCTACTTTATTTACCCCCAAACAGAAAAGCTACTTAAAAGATTATGACTGATTGGGACATGAGATTTGGTTGGACAAAAGCACTTGAAACTCCAGTCGCTAACATTTCCATCCAGGACCTCCCTGAGAGTCAGAATTGATGTGTGGATTGTTTTAGTGTTGTTGTTAATAATATCTGGATGAAAATGCCTGCCAAAACATTTCCCTAGAGTATTTAGAATATGCTTTCCAAGTCTACAACTGAAGGGCAGCCACTGATGTCAGTGTGTGCATGTTGGCATTCTCCATTCATCTGGCTGAATGAAAAACAAGCAATTGTGCCTTCAAGAACACTGTGTCTTCTTGATACTTTAGAGTCAAAGTCTAATTTCCGTTCTTGTGATTGTATAAGTCAAAAAGAGAGTGGTTCAAACAATAGTTTGAGGTAAGGAACAGATCACTAGACTCTAAGTTCCTTATGGACAGGGATTGGGTCTAACTTAAATTTCTGATATTTGTTTTAGAGGATGCAACGTGTGCTAAATAAATTCTTGTGGCATTAGGTTGAAGCGCTTCAACCCTGCAGACGGCAGAGTGGGCAGAGATTGGTGAACCATTTAAATCTGTTTCCCTCTAGAGCAGAGCACGGAACTGTCACACAAAGATGCTGTGCCCATGAACACTCTAATTCATTATTGAGGCTCAAAATGAATTATTAATCTCTGAGAATAATCCAAAGCCAAGGTTGTCTGTCACTGTAGCCAGAGGAGAAAGAGCAATCTTCCTAAACTGTATCCTTTTTTCCTCTTCAAGTCTGTTTTTGCAGCTCTTTAGAGCTATGGTTTTAATTCTCATTCTATCCCTGATTTACTGTTTGACCTCAAAATGAGTCACTTATTCTCAGTTAATAGCTTAAGTTTCCCCTTCAATGAGAGCCAAAGGGGCCTGGCTACACAGTTAGCAAATATCAAGCCTCAAAAATTGGATGTGTTATTCAGTGACATCCATCATCTTTGTAAGGCTAGTGGAAATTAATCATAAATACAAAACCCCATTGGAACTCCCTCAACTCCTCCCAAATTAGCTCTTGGAGGTTGCTCAGTCACTATACAGTGTAGTAAGGAGGAAAAAGAAGGAAGCGGGGGATGGTTGCCCCAAACCTAAAGGAGAAGATGCCCTGGCAACAGAGGGCAGCAAGGAGAAGACCCCGCCCCCTGGTCAGAACGACTGTGATCTCCCGATCAACAACTTGCCACCTTGAAAACAGAACAATCTAGCCTCTGCTTTTGAAAAATAAAGGAAAAAGGCAGCTGTGCACGCCAGCTCCCCATGTTTAAAGTTAAATGAAATGAGATGCAAATTTACACGGTAAATCAATTGTTTTGTAATTATTGTCTTTATTTGTAATAATTTTGTAAATTGCAATTATTCACGTTTTCCCGGGAGGTGCCACTTGCTTGCGTTAAACAGCAAGCACCCCCCAAACTCTTTACCTAAGACAGACTTTAAAGATTAGGTTTACATCCCGCAGTAGCCATCGGAAAGAAAGAGCAAGGTACACCTTGTCGCAGAGAGCGATGGGCTATGAAGGATGAAGCCGAAGTAGAGGCTGCAGTTTCCTCAGCAAGGCTCTAAGTGCTCTGTGGCAGCCCGGACTGGATTTGCACGGGAAGAAACAGATGCACACAGGTGAAAGCCCAAGTCCCTGTTGGAAAGATCTAGAAGTGCCCTGGGTGGATGACTCACCTCTGTTACAGCAGAACATGGAGCACTTCACCCCAAGGGTGTGATCAAGGACAGTGGCCATGGTTGCATCGCACATGGTGTTCTCCTAGGGGCATTGGACAATCCAAAACCCTGAACCACGGCAACACCAAACTCCTCTCCAGCACGGGGGCTCTCGCTCATTGAGGGTGTCAGCCCTTGAATTAGGCCGCATCTTCTTTCACCGTGCGGCAAGCCCACATGCTGGCCTCTGTACGCACCAGGCGAGTGCATTGGGGTCGCCGCCCCACATTTCTACTCAGCGCACGGCACTTACTGGGTAACGGCACTAATGGATGGACACTTCAATCACATACGAAAACCTCTAAAGCTCCACTTGCAAGGACTGTACATCTTACACGTAGGATTCCTAAGTGACTGATGAGATGGGTTCTCCACACAGTAGAATCTGCGTGATAACAGTAGTTTATAATCTTGTTCTCTTGTGACAGTATTTACATGCTTCATGATTTACAACAGAACGCAGTAAATATTCAATATGATAAAACATCGAAATTGGAAGTAATGACTTGTACATGGGTAGAATAGAAACTGCTATTTCTCAATGCCTACTGTAAAAAAATGGAACCATGAAAGAGTCTATTTGAAAACAACTATATACTGTTTAAAATAACAATCGGGCCACTGGGTGGCTCAGTTGGTTGAGCGTCCAACTCCGGCTCGGGTCATGACCTTATGTTCATGAGTTCAAGCTCCCAATCGGGCTCCTTGCTGTCAGCGCAGAACCCGCTTTGGATCCTCCACCCCCTCACTCTCTGTCCCTCCCCTACTCATGCTCTCTCTCTCAAAAATAAATAAACTTAAAAAAAAAAATTCAATCTCACCAGTAACAAAATATTCCAACTGAATGGTACCCAGTATTAGAACCAGGATGTCCTCAGTTGTCCTCTACCAATAGCACAGATCCGGTGAGTAGCAGTATGATTGACATTTTTATTCCATTCATATGTCAAGATCTACTGCAAAGCAGGTCTTCTTGGCCTCAGGTAGCTCCTCCAAATTATCATTTTAGAGAACTAAGGTCAGACCTAATGTAATGATTTCCTTTTTAGTTTGCTCCTCATAGAGCAGTTGCTTAAGGGATAAGTTTCTTTTCACCCTCTTTCCTCTAACCCCATCCATGGGCAATTACTGCTCTGCTTTCTGTACTCTAAATTAGTCTTCGCTTTCTAGAATTTATATAAATGGAATCCTGTGGTATGTAACCCATTTTGTCTGGACTTTTTCACTCTGCTTCATTTTGAGATTCATCCATGTTGTGTGTTTCAGCACTTTGTTCTCCTATATCTCTCTCTTTTAAGTCTGCATAGACTCATCGATTTTTAAAATTCAACATGTTATGCATATGCTTTTTTTATACTCAATTTGTGTCAAATTTGACTAGCTGGAAACTCTGAAGTTCATTTCTGTGATATTTTGACACTAATTCCATTAGTGTTGCATACTCCTTATTTTATGACACAAGATACTCCATATTTACCTTAAACTTTTATTCTACCAGCTCTAACACGAGCCATTACTCAAGTAGCCCTGGTTCCTTTTAGTGGGGGAATGGTAATTACAAGGCAAAATTGGGTGTTGTATATGCTCATTTCTTCTAGGATATCATTGGTTTTAGGCCCTTTCAGTGGACAGGTCAGGAAATCTCTTTAATTTAAAAAAAAAAAAAAAAAAGAATTGGGGCGCCTGCGTGGCTCAGTTGGTTAAGCATCTGACTTTGGCTCAGGTTATGATCTCACGGTTTGTGAGTTTGACCCCCGTACTGGGCTCTGTCCTGACAGCTGGGAGCCTGGAGCCTGTTTGAGAATCTGTGTCGCTCTCTTTCTGTGCCCCTCCCCTGCTCACACTCTGTGTCTTTCTTGAAAATAAATAGATGTTAAAAAAAAAAAAAAAAAAAAAGAATGTATACTGATATTTTAAATTCAAATCCAAACCACAGGTTTTCCTTCATTTCCCCCAATTTCATGTTATCAGTCTTGCTTATTTCACAGTGTGAGCTCTCTGGTTCCCACTCTTAGTATAATTACTCATTTACTCTCTTCTACAACACACACACACACACACACACACACACACACACACACACAGTTTCATAATTACAACGCCAACATAAATTCTGACAATAAATTTACTAAAATTTAAAGTTTCCTGGGGCACCTGGGTGGCTCAGTTAGTTGAGCGTCCAACTTCGTCTCAGGTCATGATCTCCTGGCTTGTGAGTTCGAGCCCCGCATCGGGCTCTGTGCTGACAGCTTGGAGCCTGGAGCCTGCTTCAGATTCTATGCTTCCCTCTCTCTCTGCCCCAACCCACTCACATTCTGTCTCTGTCTCTCTCAAAAATAAACATTTAAAGAAAAAAAAATTTTTTTAATTTCCTTGTTTCTCTTTGACCTTGGAACATTTCTTACTAACTGGGTAGTCAGAGTCCTGGCTTCAGAGCTACCTGGGTGATTTTCTTTTTCTTCCTTTCTTTCTTTCTTTCTTTCTTTCTTTCTTTCTTTCTTTCTTCCTTTCTCTCTTTCTTTTTAATTAAAAAAGTATTTTAATGTTTATTTATTTTTGAGAGACAGAGAGAGACAGAGGGCAAGCAGGGGAGGGACAGAGGGAGAGAGGGAGACACAGAATCTGAAGCAGGCTCCAGACTCTGAGCTGTCAGCACAGAACTGGATGCGGGGCTCAAACCCACAAACCGTGAGATCATGACCTGAGCCAAAGTCGGACGCTTAATCAACTGAGCCACCCAGGCACCCCTGGATGATTTCTTTTCTCCCTGTGGTTAGGTTACCAATTTGATATGCAGTTATGTTCATTTGTTTATATTTGCATTCAAGTTGAATGCTTGGTTTCATTCTTTTAAATTTAGTTTCATTTTTGAGTATGTAGAAGACACGGTTCAAAAGTTAAAACTTTCAGATGCTTTGCTCCATCCCTATCACTTCCATCTGTTTCCCCCATATCCTGAAAGTAGACATTTTCATTAATTTCAAGTTCATATCCTTTGCATGTTTCATTGTGCAAAAATCAGCAAATATAGTATTTTATATTTTCCTTTCATAGAAGCTAGCACGTTATGTATGCTTTTGTGCCTTGCTTCTATTTTCTCTTAGCAATACATATTGGAAATCCATCAACTCATAACAATCTTTTAAAAATAGTTTTAGGGTTATATAGTATTCCATTATGTGGGTGTTTTGTAGTTTATTCAACCATCATCTAAGAATGGACATTTAGGTTGCTTCCTAATTTTTCTATCACAAAATTTCCATAATGAAAAATTTTTGTACATACAGTGTTTCCCACATATGGAGATCTACGTTCAAGGTAAATTCCTAGAAGCAGCATTGCGGGGTCAAAGGGTAAACGTATATGTACTTTTGTCAAATGTTGCCAATTCCTTTGTACAGGAGCGTGGTAAAATGTTTCGACACACAACGGTGTGTTGTTCACAGAAGGTGGTCAGTGAGAGCTGAATAAGCGAGTAACTGAATGAATAAATGAATTAGTGGATAATTCTTTTCCACAATATCGACACTGCTAATCCACTTGACGGGAGACTGGGACCCCACGAGGGCAAGAACATTTCTCAAAGCCACTCTACAGGTTGGCATGGAGGACATAAAGGACTGATGGCAATGCAGGCAAGCAGGAAAAGATGGGATGCTAACCTCAAACCTGTGAAAAAACAACCAAAGCACATTTAATTGACACCCACAATGTACCGGGCGAGGTAGGTACAGAGTACAAAGGTAGGAAGATACGGAATACAAAGGTATGATCTCACAGAGTTCAAGGAGCTTACAATCTAGGGATGTCTGTAGGGATACAGGACACACACACACACACACACACACACACACACACACACACATTGACAAGAAAGAGCGGGGTGTCATAAAGATCAAAGGGATGGGGTAGAACTTTAATGCACCAGGAGTTAGGAGGACAGAAAACAAAGAATCGCAGTTTTGTAGTGAGGGGTGGGAGACACAGTAGACAGGATCTGTTGCAGTCCTGAGACCTGATTCAGACAAGGCTGGATTCAAATCTATGAGGGTCTAAGGAACAAACTTGGGAGTTTATGCTGTGTACAAGTAAACTAGTCTGGCTGGAGCAGGGAGGTCATGAAGAGACTATTGGAATACATTGTTCAAGGCCCAATTTGGGGGAAGCCATGAACGCCCTGTAAAGAAATGCAGTGGATCATGGAAGCTATCATTTTAATTTGCATTAAGTTCGCATGCTTTTTTATGACCCCCTTTCTTGTTTCTTTGGACTAGTCCTTCCCCTCTCCCTGGGCTGATATGGTCCCAGTGAGTGTCAAAACGGGGTGAGTCACCTTCCCCAACTCCAAAGGGCTGAGAGGAGTCAATCAGAGGACCTCAGGAGGGGAGCACAGGTGTTGTTTAGAGATGGACACTCTACCGTCTGGGTGTGGGAGCACTCAGAAGTGTCATGGGATTTGTATATGTGCACGGGGAGAGAGAAGGCCCTCCTTCACTGGGATTGCTGAGCTGGGGGGATGGGCGTGAGGTAGTCTGTAGTGCCACTCACCTGGTGGTGAGAGCCAGCGTGCAGAATTAAGCTTGGCCGAGACCAGCAGCAGAGTGGAATGCCGAAGGGACCAACGGGGCTCTCGCCCTACTTAAAGCCCCTGGGTCCATCCATGCCTGAATCAACGGCCCCCTCCCAACTCACCAATTATGTGTAAACCAAACAGATTTTCTTTTTGTTTAAACTAGCCTGAGATTGGTTTCCAATGCTTGGATTTGAAAGAAGCTTGACGGATAGAAGAGGCTTGGATTTCATGCCACAGATCAAAGACTCCCAATTTGTATTCCTTCCATCACCGGTCCTAGAGATCTTCAGAAAAGGAATTTTGTGGTAAAACTAGTCTGGGAATACTGCCTTCCTTAGCCTGCTTTGTAGGGTCATTAACACATTAACATATTAAATATGATAAGAGGCCCTCCTGTGAAGTAACTGTTGCCTGTGCTGGAAACCTTCCATCTGTCCCTCCACTTCCACTTTGCATCATCTCCCCCCTGCTTTGTGTCCTGGAAACTTCTAAGGACGCTGTCTATCATCAGTGGGACTTTGGCATCATTGAGGTTTGAGCAGGAGGTCTTGGGTGGGGGAGAGTGAGGTGGGAAGTGTATTCATTCCCCTGACTCTGCCCGACCGAGTCACCTTGGGCTAGCCTTCCTCAGCTCAAAGACACGGGTCCTGTCCGTCATCCCCTCTGCACACGCAGTATAGCCTTTCTATACCTCACCCTTCAGCCCAGGGATGGTTAATGGCTTCCTGCTGCTACCAGCCCTGGGCCACTGTCCCTTCCTTTGTGGTTGCCTCAGGCCTTGCTCAGTCGTTGACTAAACTCTCACGACACGACTCACTTGGCATAAGCCACTTGTTTTCTGCCGGTACCTGACTGAAATATTACCATTAATTAATGCACCATTTCCTAAATTTATTAAACCTGCAACTACTTAAAAAAATTGAAGAACACCTATCCCTGTCCTATAAAACACAGGTTTTGACCACATACTTTGGCAAACGCCTTCCCAGGTGGTAGCTTTGAGGCGGGATTCTGGAAAATTGAAGGTAGCCCGAGAGCATTCCCTTACAAGAGCCAGATGTCCCTGCCCAACTGGCACGTCTGATGGCTTTCAGGTAGGCCTCAGATTTCACTACCTGGATGTACAGCTCCCTCTCTCTCCATGGGAACCCCTCTCCCTGCTGCTCTCCTATAACAAAATCCACCCTTAAAAAAAAAAAAAATCCCAGCTCACATCACCACTGAGCCATGAACATTCTCAAAGTGCCGGAACTCACCGTGACCCCCTCTGTCACTCGTGCGGCCGCCGCAGTTCACCGTGTTGCACAGCTGCCCACGTATGCGACGGTGAAGATCATGCATTCAACTTTTGCCTCGGTGGTTACTTGTCTCAAGTTTGATTCGTGCCTCTGAGGCTCAGTCGTAAGCTCCCTGATGGCAGCGACTGTATCCCTTCTTTACCTATCTCGCAACTTCTAACGAATGCCTACTGTTCCACCCAGCGCAACAACCCTCTTTCTTCTCTCCACTGGCCCCGTGGACTAGGCCATTTATTTCCACTCGGTTCAAACCCCATTCCAGTATAAGGCATTCCCCCGTCATGCAGCCAAATGTGATTTTCTTAAGTTTCTGAAGGGTTAGCACTAATTATCCACCAAAGAAAACGCTAATGCACTCTGCCATAAAGGGTGATCTGCAAGTATTGCATAGGTCCTATTATTAATAAACTCTTCGTGTACTTCTGTCTTAGAACCTTAACAAGATTATAAGCACTGTCATGGGGGTCAGTTGTGTCCCCCGACAATTCCTGTGCTAAAGCCCTTATCCCCAGTCCCTCTGAACGTGGCCTCATTTGGAAGCAGATTGGTTGCAGGTGAAATTAGTTAAGATGTGATCATACTGGAGTAAGATGGTCTTGTAATCCAATGTAACTAGTATTCTTACAAAAAGGAGGGGATTTAGACAAACATGAACACAGGGAGAACGCCATGTGGAGACTGGAGCTATCATGCCACAAGTCAGGGAATGCTAAAGATTACTGGCAATCCACCAGAAGCTAGGACAGAGGCCTAGAACCGTCTGCCACACATCCTCACCACACCTGATCTCAAACTTCTGGCTTCCAGAACAGTGAGACAATCGATGGCTATTGCTTAAGCCACTCGGCCTATGACACTTCATGACAGCTGCCTTAGCAAATTAGTCCAAGCTCCTTAGGGACTATCTTGGAGCCCCATAGAGGGTTCCAATTGTAGATCCATCTCTTGTCTCTTATGGTGCTTCTGGTAATTAATTCTTTTCTCTGTGCCTCAACTTACTCCTCTGTAATGTGGAGATAATAATATCTCTTTTGGAAAGTTGCTTAAGGAAGTAAAGATAATACATCAAGACGCCAGGCACAGTGTTTGACACAGTGAAAGTCTTAATAAGTTCTAGGTCCGACGCTTATAATCCTCTTATTTTACAAATGTGGAACAGGGGTGGGGGCGGGGGAGGAGGGAGGCCCCCGGGTGGCTCAGTTGGTTAAACACCTGACTTCAACTCAGATCATGATCTCACAGTCTGTGAGTTCGAGCCCCATATTGGGCTCTGTGCTGACAGCTGGGAGCCGGGAGCCTGCCTCAGATTCTGTGTCTCCCTCTGTCTCTGCCCCTCCCCCTCCCATACTCTGTCTCTCTGTCTCTGAAAAAGGACTAAACCTTACATCTACAGGTAACTGAGCTAGGTCATATCTGAAAACATACTATGCCTCCCTTTTTTGTACAAAATTACGTTTCTTGGAGAACGTTGTAAATCATCTGATTGATTTGTATAAGAGAGCATAATTAAGAGCATTAGTTAATGAGCAGAAGTTATAGGAACAGGCTCCTAGAACACCACTCCTTTGTATTCATGGATACTCTGTACCCTGTTATCAAATGAGGCTTGGATTAATTTAAATCCATATGCCTCCAAATGTAGGGTCTTCAATTTACGTACCTCTCTTAATACCTGTTATTCTGCTTGCAACTTGCTTCCTTCTCGTTTTGAAATGATTGAATGTGAAGCCTGCCACAGGACAATTAGTTTCTTCACAGGTTAATTAGATGAAATACGTACTATTCCTGCCCCATCATTTTACTTATTCTGGTGACATAAATCAAAATTGATGATGTCTATCACATCACATATTTCTTACATAATTGGCAATCAATGACTATGCTTTTTATGCATCAACACGCCGCTTATCAAATTATCTGTCTCTCAACATGTTGCAAAATCAATCATGAGCTGAACTGGTGGGGCCCGAGGAAGGTTCACGGGCCTGTAAAGAGGTTGAGGATCCTGTTTCAAATGCTGGTTAGATCCTGATGAAACTATCACTGTAAGACGGAAGGCTGGCAAAAAGAGTGAAAAGAAAATGTGTGAGAGGTGAGCAAATCCTGAGCTCTCAATAGATTTTCCTGTTCTCTTCCATCATGCTGTGACAACTTGCATCAGAGAAATTTCTTCTTTCAAAATTGCAAAGTATATGGAAATATCTTCTCTTGAAACAGAAACTTGGAAGCCCTTACTTCTGGGATGAAGCTGTCGGGAAATTAAACTAAAGTCAACATTTGACAGGTTAGCTTCATTTTTTATTTTTGAGGCCCTAATCCCCCTTCTCCTAGCAACCTTTCCTATATGTCAGACCCACACACGATTTTGAAACTGAAGGGATGGGGAAAGGAATCTTCAAAGAAAAAAACGGGTAGGGGTTGATCCTCAGGCTCAGAACCATCCCCCGCTCTCAACTTTTCCTCAAGGACAGTTAGAAGCTCCCAGGGGCCAGCAGGGCTGGGTGGAGGTAATACTGTGTGCTCTCTTTCATCAGCTGGCAATTTCAAAAGCACCTGCCTATTTTTCCAAGAGTGGTCACATCAGCCAATCCTTCCTTGATGTCTATAATCCCATGATAAAGATCATTGTTGACAAGAGTACAAAATGTACTGTACCCTACCTCCTGTCTATTTTCTGTTTTCAGTTTCAAAACGGGTATTGATGGATTGGTCCTCTGCATTTCTAAATGCCAGGTGGCAAGCCCGGGGGAGGGGTGCACAGGGGGGAACAAGGTAGAGTCTTTTGGCTGTAGAAACCCTTTATTCTTCTCCAGCAGAAGTTCTAGGCTTGCCTTCCATCAACTTTAAGGGCTTGCAAGGGCTTTAGGGGACTCCCGAACCCCTTGAAATCATATGCAAGATTGTGCATGTGTGAATAGGTGCATTTGTGGGGAAGAGGTACCCAAACCTCTCAGAATATGCTACTTTAACAATAAGTAATGACTCGCTACTTCATAAAAGGTTTTCTTAACTTAAAAAAGTACTAATTTAACTCTAAAGAAATAACTAACGTGAAAGGTTAAATGAGTTGATTTTGTAAGAACTTTGTAGTCAACTATAACTCTTGGATACCTGAGTATTAAAAAATAATATAGTAAGAAAGATAGTGCCTTAAATGTTCAGGATATTGATCTTATAATGACTTATAATGAACACGGTGATTCACTTCAACAAACAGTTATTGAGTATTAGCTGGAGTGAACGTATAAAACTTGGTAGAACACTGCCTCTGACCTCAAGAGATTTACTTTCTCTGATGGAACAGAATGAACAAATAACTAAGGCACAAACAAGAGAACCAATCCTGCTGCAGTCTGTAGAATGAAATTAAATTGGGAGGCATTGGAGAACTGGGAGTTCCTCTGGTTTGCTTGAGAAATAATGAGGATATGAACTTGTATGGTGGCAAAGAAAAAGGAGAAAATAGATGTGAGGAGTGTGGATAAATTACGTGGTCTGAAAATTTACTTGTTTCATTCATTCATTCACTCCTTCGTTCATTCCCACAGGCTCATCTTATATTGGATCAGGTAACTCATTTATTGGCAAAAAATGAGTAGAGGTTCTGCCCTCACAAAGTTCTCTGACTAGCCGTGAGAAGCTCCTTTAATGGAGCAACTCAAACATTAGTTTTAGCCCCTGCAATCGTTCACAATCTCCCCCCAAAAACCACTCACTCCGTGTCCTTTCAGATTCTGCTTCCTGGACTGTTCCCAAGCCTTCTAGTTTCTGATCACATCTAATTTTCTTGACCATGGTTCCACCTCACTCCAGGTCTCATCTCTGGCTTCTCTTCTTAGATTCGCTTTTTACGTCCTGTTTTGGGTTAGGCAGACTTCTTGTGCTTTGGGTAAATTCATGCCTAGTCTGGCCAAGCCCTGTGGTCCTGGCAACCAGGCATGATCCATGACTGCCTCCGTTGCCAGCGAAGAGCTTAGACCCAGACACTCAGAGTCCAGCCATAACGGTGGGTGGGTATAAACTAAAGAGGATGCAGTGGCATCATGCTATTCTTCTGAGTGGGGTAATATCCTCCTGGGAGCAGAATCTGATGAGTTCAAGAGTGTTCAATAGTAGTAGACTGACCCTCCTAAAAGAGCATTGGTTTAGGCCAGTAAGAGTTCCTCCAGATGATTAAATGACCAACTGTCAGAGTCATAAAGGGTTAAGTTAGAGCAGAAGGGGGCTTTAGAGATCATCAAATTCAGCCTTGTTGTTTTTTTACCAAGAAGGAAACTGAGGCACATAAGCTTAAGACCCTCAGGGAGTTTTGTACACATTACTCACGCCCAGTGCCTTTTTCCAAACAGCGCACTGCCTCACCACAGTTCAGTTATAATTGAGAGGAGAACACGTGTGTCATTTTGTTTCTAAAACTGTCAGGAAGGAATACATCTTGAACATATTCCTTGTGTGATCTATCAGAGCCCTAGATACCGATGCGCTTTCTTAAGGATTCCAGAGGAAATAGCAATGAGGCCAAGGAGGAAAGTGGGTTTGAGAAGAGGAGAAGTAGGCATGATAATCTGGGATGTGTCTATTGTATGGACAAGTAAGACGGAGACAGGTTTGCACAGCAATCCTGAAAAGATGAAGTCTCAGTACACATTGGGGAGAGTATCTAATAATCTAGATCATTCCTAATAAAATTGTGGTCTGGGAGCAGCAAGGGCAGAACTTCTGGGTGCCCACTAGAAATGCTGCTTCCTGGGCCCCCCTCAGACCCACTGAATCAGAATCTGCTCTCTTAACAAGACCCCCGGAGATTTATACGCACAGCAAAGCTTGCGAGGCAAACAAAGAACTGCTGACTTTGGCCTTTTCTCTGACTTGTTTAAATCACATTGAATGTTAGACAGCAGAAATTGAAAAGTAGGACAAATGAAATTTGCATGGATACATGGATGAGGGTAAGTAAGCAAGCACAGGAGAGAATCAATGCAAGATCACAGTAAGAGTTCTACTTCTTGAGGGGAGTATGTACTTTTAAACAACTCTTTTCCTCTGAGCTTTAATTAATTGTTTTGCCTTGGTTCACTACATTGTGAAAGGGCCCCTGTTTGCAATTAGGTGGCTCTGACAGATGGGGCAGGGATTAGGTGCTTCTGCCCAAGAGACAGGAAAGTTACCTGTGCCCAGGAGTGTATTTCTCCCATATGAGATGCGAACCCCCTTTTTTTAAAGAGGACAATAGTGTATTTTGCTTCTTGATGAAATTCCTGGCAAAGAGTTCAAATCTTTTTTGTTTTTTAAATCATTTTAAAGAAATGTCAAAATGGGACAGTGAACAAACAAAAGTTGGATGTCAGCTGCCATCATTCAGGTTGTAGGTTACATGGGTAATTTACACTTTACCAGATTCGAAGGAGGAAATGGAGACAGGAGTTCCAATCCTGGATGTCCCTCTGTAAACCTGCACAGCTTAGAGCTTCTAAATCCCAATTAGGCTGCTTGAACCAACTGAGATGCCACAAATGCAACCTAGTGGCTTTTCCCATGGGGAGTCAGAGAAGTGGAAAATATTTCAAGCAATTTGGGCATGCTTGCATAACCCTTTTGTGGAAATTCCTGCACTAACAATTTGCAATTAAAGTGAAAGTGAGTAAAAATAGAATGACCTCTCATTTCAACAATGACTATATTTTGTAGACTCCACTGTGTGAATGTGCTTTACGTCTGACCCGTACACAATGACCAAGAAACAAAAACTCACCAACTTTATACATTCCTGGCAGTATAAAGTACGCCTCAGGAAGCAGGTTCCTGGTGTAGCGTTAATGACAGTCTTTAGCTAAGACATAAGACACAGCCGCATAAAATGAAAGCAAATCAACAGCCAAGCAGGGCCAGAAAAACACATTTGAAGTCCAAATTAGAGTTATAAATTCATGTTAAAATTCATATTATTAACAGATATTGTCTCCCAGTCAGCCTGATGCCTGAAATTCCCATGTTTCTGAGTCACTCCCCAGTTTAGCATGAGCTGCGTGATGTCTGGGATTAGAAATTAATTTTTCTCAATCTAACAAGAGCCTCCTTAGAAAAGTCACTCTGCAAGACAGAAAAAAATATATAATGTATTACACAACAAAATACATCTATTTCTATACTTAATGCTGTGAGTTATTTGTGCTATTTCCTTCCCATAGCTTGTGTAAATAAGCGTTTGATATTAATGGGAAAAAGTTTTGAGAATCATTCTGCTAATATCATTATACCACGATTCTTTCAAACATTTCTGAGATGCCATCGTATAGTTATAGGTTTCCTTCGAAATTTTATAAACTCTGTGATTCATGTGTAAAGTGTTTATGTCATTTGATGACTGAAAATATCCACGCAAAGATATTTTCTGGGATTGAATCATCTACATATGCTAAACAATTCAGGCAGAACTGAGCTGTTTGGCAGAGGAGAAAACCTGTGAGTGAAAATTAGTTGATCAGTTGATGAAATGAAATAACAAACAAAACAGAGGCAAGGTCCCACTCAGCCTGGGTCCAGGGGGCTTTTGGCAAGGGGTGAGCATAAAAGAACAAACTGGAGCCTGATTGTAAAGGATACGGAATGCTTTACTAACGATTTTGGCAAAGGAGTCTTGTCAAAGGCATTTAAACAGGGTGGCGATGTGAATTCTCTAAAGATAGCTGGCCCCAGAATGCGGTGGCTAGGAGTGAGGCCAGTTGGAAGGTTATTGAAATCAGAGAAAAAATCGTGAGAGTTTGAACTAAACATAGTGAAAAGATGCAAAAGAGGCAAAAAGGGATAAAACGCGGAGATGGATGGAATTTGTAGTTGGAGCTGTAGGTGACGGTGGGGTCGGTGGTAACGGAATTTTCTGCTTTGACTGGAGGTGGATGAGTTTTCCACTCACAGAGTTAGAGGACACAGGGGGAAGGAAGGGGACCAGAGACTGTTGGAAGTGAATAGTTTAAAGGCCCTCTAGGTCTGGAGTTAGGGAGGGCCCACACTCGTGTCACGTGTTTTGGCATTACTAGCTAAAGTTGTAGGAATACATGAGCCTGCTCAGGCAAGAAAGGTACACAACATCAGAGGGGCTCTCAGAGCAGGGGAGCAGGAAAAGGAAGAGAGAGAAAGGAGTTTGAGGGAAATTAGTTACAACAGGAGAGATTCCAAGAGTCAGTCTGCAGAAGGACGTGCTAACGAGAGAGAGGAAACAGACTCAGCTCCTTGGAGAGTGGACTTTGACCTTTGAGGAATTTAGGTCCTAAGGAATAAATTGATAAGTCACAACCTATATAGCCAAGGTTTGAGATGTTACGTGTCATGGAGCGGACAGTGCTGTGGTCCATTTACTCTGACAAAGCAGAAACTATGGAAATACACCCTATTGGGGAATTCAAGTTGTGTGGGATGGAGGGTGCAGGGTGGAGGGCAGCTGGCACCTTAAACACAGTCACATAGGCCGGCATGTCATTTGTGGGGAGAGAGCTCGGTGCGCAGCCTCAGCTCAGGATGCTGACTGGTGGACAGAGGGAATAGAGGGCAGGCTTGGGGGACCCGGGCGTAGGGTGTTAGAGTCATTTTTCTACAGTCAGGGGAAGTTAACCCTGATAAGAGCTGCCATTTCTTAAATGGTTTTGTGTGGCTTCACATCCATTATTTCACTGGATCTGCAGAACAGCTTTGAAAGGTACAATTCAAAAATGAGGAGGAGGCTCCAGGTCTATGGGAGAAAGTCAAGTCTGAGACAAAGGAGGCCATGGGAGCCCCAGCCCCGGGGCAGGGAAGAGTTGGTGTTCTGAGGGAGATTATGGCGTGCAGAAGGGGGACTTGTCAGAACCTAGGAGTCTTCACGACTTTGACAACAGAGAGGAGGTGAAGCAACCATTTCCCAGGGACATGGGGCCCCAGGTCTGGTCAACAGCAATGACAGGCAGGGAGCAAGTTGGGAATGGCCATTGCAAGATGGTGTGTTTAATTTAGGGATGGTGGAAATTCAATGTGTATATGGATTAGAGAAATGCCAGTGAAGAGAAAGAGGGGGAGATTGGCGATGAGTGATACATCGAGAATCAAGACCACAGGGAAATGGATCAGCCCTGGAAAGAACCTAGGATGGTACCTCCCCTGAGACAGGAAGGAGGGAAGGTTGGGTAAAGGCATCATTGACTTTGACGAGAGGGGATGGAGGCTGAAGAGGTATAGACCAAACAACTGCCATTTTCTTACTGAAGAAGGAGGATATATCATTTCTGGAGGTGAGTGGTGAGATTGTAGAAAACTTAAGGAAAAGTGATAAAAACGCAAACCAAAGCATCAGGTAATGTGAAAAAAAGTTGTGTGACCAGAGATCCAGAGTTGGGGAAAAGTAGCCACTGGGAGGAAGGTCAGTTGCAAGCCCTAGGAGGTGGTTACATACAACTCTTTGTACTTTAACACACGCACATACAAAAACTCTCCAAAATGCCCCACACAGAACATAGTCATCAGCTGTGGCTCATCAAAATAGTGTGTTTAGAGACCCATCATTTCCTCGTTCCATAAACTGACATCTCTTTGTTTGCTGCTCCAAAGAGCAAACGTATATTTTTGCTACTCTATGTACTTAAGCCGTCTTCCATTTTTTGGTCATTTTTAAATATCTTGACATTACCCTTTCTAAGTTTCTATCAGTCTTTTAATACCTGGCTCATATTCTTTGCAAATGATTTGCTAATGAAATTGCTTTTTGTTCAGAAAGAAGCGCTCATATTTTCACCAGGATCACCATCATAAACATTTATCAAATGGGCACATTCTGTAGTGGCCAAGTAAAGCAGAAAGGTTGAGTTCCTTCCCCCCACCCCCCGCATCCCACCAAATCTGGTCTTTTCTTAGTTTATTATGTCAGAACGTTGGGATGAAATCCGATATTTAATTCATACTTTTTCTTTCTTTCCACAGAAATTATAGTTTTTACCCTCTGAAAGTATTTAGCAAAATACACTACTGGGGCTGCCTTCAAAAAAGACCTGATGGGCAGATTCAGTTTCTCTTTAGTTTCTTACTCCCTTGTTCAGTCCCATCCCGTTGCAATTCAGCTGCCACTCCAGACACTTGTGGTCTTTCAAACCATTCTGGACTAGGGTCCTCCGTGGAAACATCTCATTAATCATGCGGTGGGGGTGGGGGTGGGGGTGGGGGTGGGGGTGGGGGTGGGGGTGGGGCCCACCGTGGGGCCCACCCGGGGCCCACCCTTGTAAAGACCAGTAATGTATGCAGACTCCGCCCCATCTACACCATAAGGTTTAAGGGGTCCACATAAGACCCCTTGGTTAAAACTCTCTTTTATCCAGGTGCCCCAAGATCTGAATCCTTTGCATTCAGAGTTCTACCTCTGAATTCTTTCCCCATCTTCTTTATCCCCCCACCATCTTTAAAACACAGAAACTTCTGGAAGACTAACTCATTAAAATAGGTCTCAAAAAGATGTTAGTGTATATTTAAATATGTATGCATACACTTTTTCCTTCTATTGAAATTACAATTTTGTGTGATTATATTCTGGTACGTCAGTAGCATAACTCCTAGGCACAATGGAAAGAAGACTCAAAATATGTTTAAATATTTTCTATCCTGTTTGAGGCTGACATCTGGGGGTGGTGGGGGTACCAGGCCAAGAATTATGATCTAGAATACCGGCATCCTGTACCACAGCACTTAAAGTACAAATAAACGAAGAAATCCATTTACAGATTAGTTTAACATCATAACAGCAGCCATCTTAGTTTTGCAAAAAGGTAAGAAACAGGGAACTCTTAGTAAAACTGGAACACAAAAGACTCTCCACACAGATAAATGCATAGGAACAAGTGAACCCCTCCTTAGAGATAGTCACTAAGGACCTTCATGCTTATAAGCGGAATTTGAAATTAAGGATAAAGAATCCGTGACCAGTTCAGAACAAATATATCAAATATGCAAAGTTTAATGCTAAGAATTATTGGATCATATCAAAGTATCAAAATAGAGAAGAGGTTGAGAAATCCAAGACTGAGCAAGTGCTGGAATTTTTGCAATGTTCTTTTCTTAGTTGCCTAATGGGAGATGGTCTCCCCTGGGGCATGCAGGAGGGGGGAATGCTGCTGCAAGGAGGTCTCCAGTGGGATGTGGACCCCCTGGGAACAGCAGCCTGCTGTGACAAAACCAGGGAAGGACAAAGGAGCAAGGAGAGGGAGCACTAGCATGTTTCCAGAAGCTGTCCTATTAAAAGCTCCAAACCTGCTCTCAATGAGGGAAAGAGAATCTTTTCCTGCTAAGTTCTGTGGTCTTGGTAGACTCAGGGGGATGGAACCACAAGAATGCTTCCATGACTGTGTTGAAGACCCTATGACCTTTTTACCTTAGGACAATTTCACATGTTCTTAGAATGAGCTTCAAGCAGTGGGATTCTTTTATGTTCCACTTTTAGGACTAATCAGAAATCTTTGGGCCCTGAGGTCCCTTTCAGGAATTTCATGTATCTATTATACTTCTTAAACCACCACAGTTTCTCCCAACAGAGAGGTAGCACTTTAAAAAAAAAAAAAAAAAAGATAATATTCTGCTTTTTGGTTAAAGGGAAGTTTGGAGATAAAAAAAGAAAGAAAGAAAGAAAGAAAGAAAGAAAGAAAGAAAGAAAGAAAGAAAGAAAGAAAGAAAGAAAGAAATTGGATGGCTATTTATTTATTCCCAAATTTCTCCCTTGCCTTCATTACTGGGGGTTGGAGAGGGATTGGTCACATGACATGGTTTTGGCCAATGACGTCAGCAGGAGTCCTCTGGGGGTTTCTGAGAAATGTTTGGCTGTACTGGTTAAATTGATGGATAAGGAGGATGCCGGCCTTATCCCCCTTCTTCCTACCTTAAATGCAGGTCTGACACCTAAAACAGAGGCCGCCATCTTGTAATGAGGAGGAAAAGACCAGGAGAATTGCCAAGATACTGACCCTGACATCACAGAGCTGCTGAACCAGCTAAGCCACCTACCTCCAGGAGTCTTGCTATGTGAGGAAAAGTAACCCACCATCTGCTAAAACCACAGTGAGTTGGATTCTCTGTCACAGCCATCTGCATTTATAACTGATACAGGATGATTTTCATAGGTTTCACAGAAGGGAGATAGTTTTGTCCTGAGTTTCTTCCAACAATATATAGCATTTAATTAAAAATCAAAATACTTCCTAACCATGAATATCAATCTGGGAATAGGCTTATATAATGGCACATTAAAGCCATCTGACAGTCAGTGAAATCCAACCCAAAATGAAAATAAAATCACTCAATTCACTTTTAAATTATTCGATTTATTGATTTACCACTGAGAATTAGAAGTAATTCAGGGTTTCTAGAGTTTGATATATTGATTCTTTGGCTATTAATCTTATAGAAACTTCATACCAACTCATGATATGAAAAATCCCTCTAATATAAAGATCCTTTGGGTCTGATGAAACTTTGCTTTCTCTCCGATTAAAATAAGACTCTTATAATCCATTTAATCTATTTAATAAGTCATTGCTCCATTTTGTAGAAGCCAAACTACCATAGTCCCAAACAAAACACAGGATTAAGGCAAATTTCCAGTAACTTAAGGCAAAAGATGGAAAATTTGCCTCCCCAAAGGTGCATCCTTGAAGAGAGCCAAAAGGCCTTAGATTCAGGCTTCTTCAGTGTGGGCCACAAGCCAAGGGCATTGCATGGATCCTGGAAGCCTGTTAGAAATGCAATTTCAGGCCCCACTTCAGACCCATTAAGTCAGAATCTGCATTTGAGCAAGATCTACAGGGTTGTGTGTGCACATTAAAGTGTGAGAAGCACAGTCCAACAGCTCCTCAGCCCTCTTTTTGTCAGACCACCTGGTAAAGGCAAATAATGAACCCTCTGCATCTAGGGCAGGAGCTGATGGGCCATAGATTGGTCCATCCACAGATGGAGGCAAATGATGACAAGTGGTAAGGAGGAAAAGAAGAGAAAGAAGCCTGGTCTTGGGGCTTGGGATGACCTCCCTGTCCCACCTCCATGAGGCTATTATTCTGTCTCATAGGGATCAGCCTGCTATAAAAGCATTCTGCGAGGTAACATTTCATAAGCTATGGGTTGCACATGTTTTCTTAGGGTCTGGGATCTTTTTCTTTTTTAACACTAAGTTTTAATTTCAATGGTAATCTTAAAAAAGAAGTAGGATTGTCAGAATCACATGGAACTCTGAGTATATCCACGCGATACTTGTACTTCCAATGAGGATGCTATGCGGACAAAAATTTTGCAGGAGTTTGAAAAGAGGAAAGTGCTGAGAGAGTTGATTCACTAATCCAATGGTCAAAGTTTTACATTCAAAAGAATCTGCTCTACTGCAGTCAGTATGTATTCCTCTTGTAAGCAGATCCCATCGTTATGTGTACCAACTTGCAAAAATTCATTAGCAGCAAGCATAATAGCAAATATACAGTGAAGCATATTTCTGTTCCTTATTCAAGCAGTAATTGGACTTGTTATTCATTTAATGCATATTCCAATTACGCTGTGATGTTAACTTTGTCTTCAAAAGAAGAAGACAGTGTTACAGAGCTGCTTTTAAATTTGGAGTTAAATTCCTGGATTTCTCACTGACAGTTTTGCTTATGTGTAAGATTTTATTGAACTAAAAGAACAACATCTTGAAAATGTTAACACTATCTTGATGATGATACTTAGGTGACTGTATTAGTAGTAGTATTGTTGAATTCACATTAGTATTATAGAAGTCACAAAAAAGAAACCAAAAAACATATAAAATCAGTGATGAGGCTGTGCTTGAAATCTCATTGCAGCAAAACAACATTTTTTATCACATTAAAATTGTTGATCTGCATATTTTAGTTTTGTAGCCTTACTTGTATTTAATAAGCACATTTGTTTTGCCTTTGTCGGCGTATAACAACTATGTACAGAAGAAGCTTATATCTTATTTTATGACTTTACATATTTAAGTAACGTAATACAAATAAGTCAATAATGGAAGTTTATGATAATTCTTTTAATAGAGAAGTTATCATTCTTTAAATTTGAGAACCATCCCTGTAAGAGGGCTGTGTATCTGATTTTGCTTGTACTGGGGACTGGAATCTGGACTGAAGGGTCCTGCACATTCTGTATAGTGCATGTATCTACAACATCTGTTACCATGCTTTGAGAGGCTTCTTTAATGGGGCATTTTATGAAGATAACAAAACCCATTGGCCAAAATAGTTGGAACTTGCACAGCAAAACAAGAACCGTTAGTTCATTTATATTCTGCAGAATTTAAGTAGTTTTCAAATATAAATAAAACATTACAAGATAAAAGACAAATAAACTGGACAACAGGAGTAGAGCAAAGGAAGATAAGTGTATGAGAGTCAGAGAGAGCCTGAGTGAGGTTAGTACTTAAATGCATGCCCTGTAGCCCCAATGTCACACATAGAATGGCTTGCTTCAATGCGCCTTTCTTCATAGGATATACGTGAACCCCGCCTCCTTTATCCACATACCCTTAGAATCTTTCACAGAGCCTAGAACATTGTAGCTGTTGAATCAATGAGTGAAAAGTGTGGATCAAAACAGGAAGGAGGGAAACAATAAGTTATAAAGACAGAAGTAAATCAATTGTTCAACAGATGCCTAAGTATATCTGAAATCGAGAGGGAAAATTTTTCGCATGGGTATCTATATGTGTATATTTTCCTGTGCAGTTGACTTGGGCATAAACATACTTTAGAGATCAAATACAAATAACTAGAAATAAAACTATCAATATCTGTATCACCATTAAACAGAGATCAATATCTATATATATAGATATATAGACATATAGATTATATATATGTAGATTATATATATATATATCTATATCATATAGATATAGATAGATTATATATATAGATTATACATACATATAGATATATATATGGCTAGTGGAATTTATGGCTAATATATATATATACACACACATATATATATGGCTAGTGGAATAAGAACAAATCATTATAACCAAATTCCAACTTCTATCCACATGCTAAAACCTCGGGAGCCCTATGATTACCTAAAGAACATTCCAAACAACGTAACCTAATTTGGGCAGGGCATTCATTGTTGTCAAGTGTACTCCTATTGGGATGAATTTAAGTAGTAATCAATGAACAGGTCATAGATTATATGGTTGAAACACACTTACTTGCCCCATACTTAAAGATGGGCTCTTCTCTGTCTACCCTCCCACCTACCTCTTATCCCACAGCATTTAACTGTATATACCTTCCCCCAAAATGTGTACTCTGCACAGGATGAGAATTTACATAGCACCAACCCATTTATAAGATGGCTTAGTATGTCCCAGATGGTCATGTGTTCAGTAAGTAATACAGCAGAACAGTTACAAAGGGCTTACATACCATGCCCCTTTGCCATTCCACGAGGTTCTGATGGGTCTGTCAACCATAGCAATGGCATTTCTAGGCTCAGGGATTGTCATGGGGTAGAAGTATGTCTAATAAAGGTCTTTGTTTGGGCTCAGTATATGGATACTGGGAGAAAAAAAGCTTACTTTTTTTGCTTGAATTGCTAATTTGGAATGTTGAGGCCTAGGATTGTTGGAAGACATCTGTAATGGTTAATTTTATGTGCCAACTTGGCTGAACCATGATGCCCAGATATATGGTCAAATATTATTCTGGAAGTTTCTGTGAGAAAGATTCAGATGATATTAACATTTAACTAGCTGGACTTGAGTAAAGCAGATTGACCTTCATGATGTGGGTGGAACTCACCCAGTTAGTTGAGGGCCTGAATAGCCGAAAGACTGATGTACACCTAGAAAGAGGAAATTCTCCAGCCTGATGACCTTTGGACTTGAACTGTAACTTTGCTCTTCCCTGGCTCTCCAGGCAGTTGGCCCACCCTGCAGAGTTTGGACATATTAGCATTTGGACTAGAATCTGGACTGAAGGGTCCTGCACATTCTGTATAGTATGAGCCAATTGTATGAGCCAATCAACTACTTAAAATAACATTTTAAAAAATCCCTCTCTATATCTACCAGTATAAATATACAAATCCTATTGTTTTGTTTTGTTTTGTTTTTTTCTCTAGAGAACCCTGACTAATACACCATCTTTCTTATGTCTTGAGGAAAGAACAGTAGTTGTGGAAAAGATGGGGCCAACAGAGAGACAGAGGCCAAATGATACTCAAGTTTCTGGGTCCAGTTCCCTATCTGGACTTTAAGTTTTACATGAGCCAATATATTTCCTTTATTTAATTGGTGTTGGGTTCCTGTTATATGAAAACAGAATCCTAACTAATACAAATTTCTATTTCTTTTCTCCTCCTCTTTCTCCTTATTCAAATTCAATGGCAAAGGATACATGTACTGGTTATTTTCATTTAGAATAACTATCACTGAAATTTCCATCTAAAAATGACTCCCAAGCCCCTTGCCATATGTTCTACCTATAATCACATAAAACAATACTTCCTTACATTGGCCCTGCATTTTAAACATTCGAAAAACTTTTCACATGTACTTTGTTATGAGATCTTGGAGTTTATTTTTAATGACCTTTGACCTATATAAAACGCTACCCAAAACCTCCGCTAGCTAAAGATGTGTATAAGTAATCATAACATTTTTTTTTAATTTTTTTTTTTAACATTTATTTATTTTTGAGACAGAGAGAGACAAAGCATGAACGGGGGAGGGTCAGAGAGAGGGAGACACAGAATCTGAAACAGGCTCCAGGCTCTGAGCTGTCAGCACAGAGCCCGACGCGGGGCTCGAACTCACTGACTCGAACTCACTGACCGTAAGATCACGACCTGAGCCGAAGTCGGCCGCTTAACCAACTGAGCCACCCAGGCGCCCCAGTAATCATAACATTAATTGCACCTACTTAGTAAAGTCCATTATATTTGTGCATTCAGCTTGCCCAGCTTAGAAAGTCAATTTTCCAAAGGTTTGCAAAATTACAGTGATGGTGAGGCTCAGGATCCAGTTTACATTTTGGGTTCTAAGATGACCAATAGTTCTTTTCATTCAATAGTTTAGTTTCTTGTCTTGTGCTAGAAAGAGATCTCAGATCTTTTCTTCCATGGCTGTCCATTTGTTATTATGAATTGATTTCTTTTCCCCGTTGCTATGTTCCTGGTCCTGCCCTTAAGAAGAACAGATTGCCCTGTATAATATTTCAAGCCACTTGTGTTCATCAATGATGTAGATAATCTTAACCTTAGTCACTTTTGAAGCAAAGCATATGTTACAGAGGCCAGCACTTTCCCTTCAGAATAAAAAAAAAAAAATGTTCAAATTGCTTACAACTAGTTATTAGAAACAAACACTCAAAGACAGCAAAACAGAGCAACCAGAATCACTCTGCTTTCATGCAGAGAAGCAAAAAGAGGAATGTATCAGATGGTTGTACTCAAAAAGAAGAGAGTCAAACTTGGAAAAATTTCTTGGTTCCTTTCCAACTTAATATTTCTTGTTTTGGGGTGCCTGGGTGGCTCCGTCAGTTAAGCGTCAGACTTTGGTTCAGGTCATGATCTCACGGTTCATGGGTTCAAACCTCATGTCGGGCTCTGTGCTGACAGCTCAGAGCCTGGAGCCTGCTTCGGATTCCGTGTCTCCCTCTCTTTCTGCCCCTCCCCTGTTCACGCTCTGTCTCTCTCTCTCTCAAAATTAAACATTTAAAACAATTTTTAAAAATATTTCTTGTTTCTTATATACACATTATAATGTAATTACTTCTGGATTAATTAGCATTTGTTGTAAAATAACGATCTCAAAGCACAATATATTAATGGTTACAGTAGAGCAACAAAGAGTTTTGCCGGGCTTCCCAGATCGCAAATTGTTAAAAAAAAAAAAAAAAAAAATTTCCAATGATCAGTTTTAGGAGTGGTTTTGCCATGCTCTAAAATAACATTCTGTAAGAAAACATTTTGGGAAGGTTACAGTAATATTTTTAACACCAATCCATCAAGGTTGACCCTGGATTTTAGAAATCTGAATTACTTTGGTGTACTTTGTTTCCAGGCCGAAATCAATGCTGTTCTGACTCATTTTTTTACAAGAATTTAGATGGAGACACTCAGATTATGAATATCTGTGGTAGAGAATTGGACTGAAACCTAGTATTTTGTCAAGTGTGTTTATTTATTTATTTTTTTTTTAGTTTAGTTATTTATCTTGAGAGAGAGAAAGAGAGAGAGAGAGAGCATGAGCAGGGGAGGGGCAGAGAGAGTGGGAGAGAGAATCCCAAGGAAGCTCTGCACTGTCAGCACAGAGCCCAACATGGGACTTCAAGTCACAAAATGCGATATCATGACCTGAGCTGAAACCAAGAGTCAGATGCTTTACAAACTGAGCCACCCAGGTTCCCTGTGAAGTATGTTTCTACGGAGCAGGAAATGGCCACACGATTTCAAATTTTTACAAGTCAGCATTATGGGAAGGCAATGAACACTTCGTTCACCTTCATTCACCCATCTTTTCTCATCTCTTCACCCTTCTCTTTCTTACCTGTCCATCAGTTTGCTCTGTCGTGTTAGTCAGTTTTCTTCAATGTATATGGAGCCCTGTCTCAGGTCCTTCTTGAATAGTTTATGAGAATAAAGTTTATGTCATAATTTAATGTCCTTTTTACCCTTGTAGATTCTCTCCACCCTGAGCTTTTAGAGTCAATACTTTAGGGACACCTGGGTGGCTTAGTCAATTGAGCTTCTGACTCTTGATTTTGGCTCAGGTCATGATCCCAGGGTCGTGGGATCGAGCCCCATGTTGGGCTCTGTGCTGGGCCTGTACCCCTCCATCTCCCTGTACCCCCTGTACATCTCCCCTGTACCCCTCCATCTCCCCCCAACTAGCTCTCTCTCTCTCTCTCAAAAAAAAAATTATATTTTTAATAAATAAAATAAATAAACTTGATACTTTAGATTTAAGCAATTTCTACAGTGGCCGCTTCCTCACTTTAATGAAGGGTGACTGGTATCCAGGCTACTCATGAATTCTGGCTACTGTGTCTTATTTTATTTATTTTTATTTATTTTAACGTTTATTTATTTTTGAGACAGGGAGAGACAGAGCATGAACGGGGGAGGGTCAGAGAGAGGGAGACACAGAATCTGAAGCAGGCTCCAGGCTCTGAGCTGTCAGCACAGAGCCCGACACGGGGCTCGAACTCACGGACCGCGAGATCGTGACCTGAGCCGAAGTCGGATGCTTAACCGACCAAGCCACCCAGGCGCCCCAAGGCTACTGTGTTTTAGATGTCACACCACACACACTGTCATGAGCTTTTTATTCCTCACTCAAAAGTGTAAAATAATTTTGTATTAAGGGTCAGAATTGTGACACCATTTTACAGATGGAAGAACTGAAATTTGGCCTGAAACATAGGCGGCATCTGAGTTCTGTACAGAGATATTTTGCAGACAGCCACAAAAGAAATAAAATAACACACAAGTTTTATTAACATTAACAGAAGTTTCTGGATATCGGTGAAAATGAAAAGCCAATGATATTCACGTTTAAGAATTTTGTTAACTCAGCAGTGAGGCTTTTCCAAACCATCATGGGTGGCCAAAATGACTGCTCATTCAAAGCCAAATGTTACCCTCGAATGCCTCTGCAGAGCAGAGAGAAGAAATGCAAAGTTTAATTAAAAAGAGCTCCTCAAGAGCTAGAAGATCAACCCTGTTGTTTAATTAAATTGTAGACATTTTGGAGAGCTGAATATTTAAGTGATAGATCTTATTTCTCAGGCACCCTTTGTCTGATCTTGGACTCTCCCCACAAAGTCCAAAGCCAGCCAGATAGTGGATGTCTTTTTCTCCCCAGGGAGACTGTGCACTATTCTACAATTCGACTTGCTATTCCTTTTCCAGGTCTTGAGGAGCGGGGGTGGAGGGGCATTTTCCTCCCTCTCCTCCTCAGTGGGGCTTCCCTCTAGACCTTTTTTTTTTGGCACATTCGGGAATGGCCCCGGAATCCAGCCTTGAAAAGGTCACAGGAGTCAATGGGGGCCCAATTGGAGCCTGGATGATTCTGGAGATGCAGAGAGGATGAGGTAGCATTTGCAAATCCTTGCTTTTAATGTGTCTACTCTTACAGTCACAACACCAGGATAGGCAGACTGAAAAGCTAGAATATTCCTCTGGATTTAACAGAGACCCAAGGATTCTTTCTGCCCTCTGGGAGCTAGACTATGAGGTCTGGTGATGACTTTCCCATTATCTTGACTCTCCACTCTTGTCCATGGGGAAGGACCCTCGTCTGGTCATTCCTAGGCCAGTGGAGAATGGGGGATGGGGTCACAAGCAGTTATCTGCAGTCTTTTGTTTTTCCATCAATCCGTCTCCTCTGGAATGAGATATACTCTATACGCCTGAAACCTAACAATTTTTTATCAGATTGTTCTCCACGGACCCATCTCCTTATCCCTTTCATTTAAATAACTGGTCCTCATAGCCAGGACTCTCCATACATACAAGTGGAGAAGGTGTTTTTGAGGTCTACTAAAAGGCTCAATTATCTGAAATAATGTACTCTTAGAGGCCTTCCCTGATATTTATATGCTATCAATACTGAAATAAACCTTTAGGACGAAGGGTGGGCAAAATTCCTCAGGGCACCCAAGGTAAAGTTCAAATACGTGACCAGAAAAAGGAAACATGTTAGCCCAGTTGCTGTCCATGAACATTTACCAGAGTCCGGCTCCCCCATATCAGGCTGTGGTGTGGCTGAGTGAGAAGGACTCTGGAGCTCATCCAGACCATGTGTTTTTTAGAAGTGGAAAGTGAGACTTGGCATTGAGGTGATCCACTCAAGGCTTGTAGTGACATAGAATCAGAAGCCAGTCCTTTTACCCCTGGTCCAAAGTCCTTTCTATACCTGTATCTTGTGACCTGGGAAAGTTGGGCACAGGGGGAAGAGACTGGGTTGTGGTATGAGCCACACACCAGGGAAGGGGCAGCACAGGGACACGGCAGCGTTACAGACAATGGGAAGAGCGGGTGAAGAAGTCGGAGCCCCCACTTGTACCTATTAAGGACGGGATTGTTCCCACAACTCCCACATGCTCTGTGCCTATTGGTGAGGAACGTTGGGCCAGGGAGTTGGAAGCACGCATGTCTAGGGCACGGCCCTGAAGGCCTGGGAAGCCTTACTGCACATTGCGGGAAGAGATTTGGGAAAGGTGGTCACCAGGGAGACCCTTGAAGGAGTCAGACTCAGGACACCCTTTGGGGGCCTGACAAAGTAAGGCTAGAAGTACCTAAAGAAAGGCATGGCACAGCTAAAGACTAATTTTTCTTTCACATTTTTGTCTAGAACAGGGCCTAGTAGAGTCGTATAGTAAAGATGCAAACTGGTGAACTCAGGATCTGAGTAAGAGCCACACTGAACACACAACTGGGTAAGGTCCCACCCTGATGTTTCACACCTTGAGATTGTAAAGCAAATTGTGATCCATTTTCTCTTGTGGATATGTGAGATTTTTCACAAGCTTCCTGTGAAATTGTTCGGCCGTATAGATGGATCTCAATTTATAAACAGAAAAGAGGAAAAAAGAACAAAGTGGTCAAACAGCTTGCCCAAGAACGTAACATACCCACAGGCCAACCACAGTCTACACATCACAAATCGCAAGTCCTCGAACGTAGGACCTGTTCATGGCTAATCCACAGTACCCAGTGGAGTTCTGAAAATCGTAACGTACTCTGTTCCCCCATTGCTGTTTGTGTTACAAAATTCCCATTTTGAAAGTACTGTGTGGCATCTATACTAAGGCATGTTTTGTGATTCAAATGGCTTTCTTCCCCAGTATTTCCGTAAACATTCATACCACCTTCCTGTCTCACTTGCTGCTCTCTTCGTTCAGCTTTGCTAGCTCCTTCCTTCTCTTCCAGACCTCTCAATGTTGGATGTATTCTCTCCCTTGATGATCTCATTCTGTCCCAGGACTTCACATATCGCCTGGATATCCAGCACCCCAACTTCGTTCTCCAGCCCTTATCCCCTTTCCAGGCTCCTCACTCATACCCAACTCCTACCCAGGTAGCTCCACGTGGATGGCTGGTAGGCAGTTCGAGTAACCTGCTTAAAAGAGGACTCTTGGTTCCATAGCCACCTCCCTCCGTGCTCCCAAGCCTGCTCCTCCCCAGCCCTTGCTATACTGACACGTGCCACCACTTTTCACCCACTTGCCATGAACCTGAAAGTCTTCTTTCTCCTCACACATCCACATCCAGTCCCATATTCATTAGTGGAGGAAATGCTAAGTTTCACGTAGAAGTTAGTGAAAATAGAGATGTAATTTTCTTTCCCGTTCAACTCCAGGAGCCACTGCTTCTATCCACGGACACCAAGTTTAAAACCCTTCCCTTAACACACCGACCTCACTCCCACCTCTGGACCTGTGTACCTGCTATTCCCTCACCTGGAATGCTCTTCCCCCAGATCTGTGCAGAGCTCCCTCTCGCCTCGTTCAAGTGTCTGTCCAAAGGCTGCTTTCTCAGAGAGTCCTACCCTCACCCCTCTACCTGAAACACTTAATTTCCCATCACACTCCTTCTTGTTCTGCCTCATTTCCCAACCTTACTTACCACCTTCAAAGTCATGTTGTTTATGTGTTAGTTTATCTGTTTACCGGCTTCCTAAGGTAAAGCTCCATTTCCTGTCTTGGGTCTCCAAGGTCTCCTGGCATCTAGAATGTGCCTACCAAAAGAAAGTATGTAGCAGATATCTGTGAGCTGAGTGGATGACTGTAAAGGAAGGAACATGATCTGGACTTTCGGACACACGAAAGGAAGAGATGTTTGGTTCCAAATTCCAATCAAAAGGGACAGTTTTTCACATTTTTTCCAAAAATGGGATTTCCAATAGAGGAACTATAATCCATGTTTTACAGCCGTATAAACATGGCTCATGGCACAGCTTGGGCATGTGCCTTGTCCTCTCCCAGAGGATTGGCTGTTAAACCACCAGAAGCTGGCAAATTTTTATCACAATGGACAATAGCTTGGTTCGACTACTTCAATTAAAGTATAACAGATCACTCCTAATAATAGCTATTTTCTTTTAAGCTTGCTCTTACCATTTTGAATTGGGCTGACCCTGAAAAGGAAATTTCATTGAATTGGCATTATACTTCACTCAAAAGAAAATAACATTATAGAGCAAACATAACAATTTATCACATTATGTGGAGGCCACTTAATTCTTTATTGCAAGGAGAAGTTTAATATTGAAGTTTTAGGGGACTTCCTGGAATAACTCATTAGCCATTAAAAATATGGGCCTTGATATTACTCAGCCATTTTAAAAAAACGAAGTCTTGCCATTTGCAGCAACATGGATGGACCTAGGGGATGTTACGCTAACAGAAACAAGTCAGTGAAAGACAAATACTAAATGATTTCACTTACATGTGGAATCTAAAAGACAAAACAAGTGAACAAACAAAAAACAAAAACAGACCCTTAAATACAGAGAAGAAACTGGTGGTGGCCAGAGGGGAGGTGGAGGGGCGGAGAATGAGTGGAATAAAGGGGATTAAGAGGTACAAACTTCCAGTTATAAAATAAGTAAGTCATGGAAATAAAAAGTACAGCACAGGGAGTATAGTCAATAATATTGTAATAACATTGCGGGGTGACAGATGGTGTCCACACTAACATGTTGAGCAGTGTGTAATGTATACAGTTGTCAAATTCTGCACCTGAAAGTAATACAACATTGCATGTCAACTATGCTTCCATAATAAAAATTTTAAAAACTAAAGTGAGTTTCTTGGAAACAAACAAGATATGGGCCTTGAACTCAGGGAAGTAGACACAGCTTGAGAGATAAACAGATACTGTTCCTGCACATGTGATGCTACAGCAGTGCTTGTGGGTGGGATTTCCCAGGCAGAACATGTGGAATATGAGAAAGAACCAAAATCTGCTCCTAAGGAACCCATGCAAGAGGGGGGAAAAAAAATCCAGGCAGGAAAACTTGGAATCAGAAATACCAGGTTGTTCAAGTATCTACTTGTTCAAGGATAAATTGACTTACTAATTGCCTAAGGTATGTAATTCCTGACCAGTTCTTGAAGATAAGGAAGAAGAAAGAGGGAAAGGTAATACATGTCCTATGACCTTTATAAAGAGAGAGAATAAGATATAGCACAAATGTAACAAACAACAACTGAAAAATGCTAATCATTTCTCATTCGCAAATTATCTTACAAAAGCAAACACCTAAATGGAAGAGTTGGCAAAATGTAGAGCTTGATAAAGAAATCCAGAGAAAAATACTAGGGCAAACCTCAAGTGAATACAAGAATAACTCTGAGAGCTAAAAAGGAAAGTTTAAAAAAAAAAAAAAAAAAAACACCTTATTAAATGCCAACAGTGGATGTGTCCCTGCTGTACCAAGACTTTGTTGGTGTTCCCAGAGTATCTGTGTTAAGTAATTGAAGCAAAGTGGTTTTTATTCAATCAACTGCATTTTGAACCGAAAATTGAAAGGAAAGGAAAGCAAAAATAATGCAATCCTGAAACAAACTGACCTACATATTAGATGAACATGCAGGAGCGAAACACAGAACAGGGAAAATCATTTAATTGCAAGTGTTTTAGCTAGTAATCATTGGCAAATGAATGGCTAGTATTTCTAAATGGCAGAGAGTACACATGTTGGGCGCACAATGCTTGTTCTTGATGAAAATGAACTGATGGGTAAACATTATCAAACTTTTCTTTTAAGCAAAACACTTTGATGTAGTGGAACTCTTTCGGTATATAGAACAATTGAATCTGGTTGATGGGGGCGGCGGGCGGTGGAGGGGGAACCCAGAGCCCTGCCCACCCAGCACCCCCTTTCCCTGAGCACCCCACCCCCTTCCCCCATCCTCACTCTAGGCAGCCCCTGAGGAACCTCTGGAAACCTAGGGGTCTGTGTAGCACTATTTGAAGACTGCTGGATTCAAGAAAAAAGACAGTGAGTGTGACAGCCCCCTGTGACACCCCAAGAACTTTAATTCATTCCTAACATTTCCTTAGTGACTTAATCCAACATAAATGTCTCCACTTGTTAGCTGGAAGTGCTTCAAGCATCAGGAAAAAAAAGTGAGCTTGAAACCAGTTTCTTTCTTTTTTTTTAAGTTTATTTATTTTGAGAGAGAAGGGGGGGTGCTTGAGCAGAGGGAAGGGCAGAGAGAGAGAGAGAGAGAGAGAGAGAGAGAGAGGGAGAGAGAAAATCCCAAGCGGGCTCTGTGCTCAGGGCTCAATCCCGTGAACCCTGAGATCATGACCTGAGCCAAAATCAAGACTCAGACGCTCCACCCACTGAGCCACCCAGGCACCTCAAAACCAGTTTCTTTCTCTCTGCCACAGCTGTCATATACACACACGTTCCAGACTCTAGTGCTATCTGAGCATTAGTCTCAGGGCTGGCCCCAGCATAGCGATGGGGAGGGCATGAGGAGGAGCAGTGGATTTGGTGGGCATTTTTCTCCTCATTTTCCAGAGAAGCCAGGGTAGGAGGCAAAGGAGGCTTAAGCTTCAGGATGCTTCACTTGCATGGAACCCTCGTGATTCCAGTCAATGAGTGTCACCAATCCAGAGTGTTGAAAAGGAGTTACTGTGCCCACTTGACCTGCCCTGAAAACTCATACAGGAAAGAAATTTGATAGAGTTCTCCCAATCCTAAAAGTTTACACGACATGACCAATAACATGTTGTAAAGCCAAAAGAAACTTTTCTGTCCCTAATAAAATATAATTTGCCATCTACCATGCTAAGGGAAAGACTATTTCATGTATTATCACTATAAAAAACGGTACTAGAAAATCATGGTAAAATAAAGAAGCAATTAATAAGTATGCAGCAAAAAAACAAAAAAAGTAGTGACAAAGAATTAAAGAGGTATACTAGGCAGTTAAATGACAAAAAATATTATATTTTTCTAGGTTTTGTTACTGGTCAGCTTTTTTTTGCTTTTTTTTTTTTTTTTTTTTAAAGTAGGTTTCACGCCCAATGCAGAGACCAATGCTGGGCTTGAACTCACAACCCTGAGATTAAGACCTGAGCTGAGATCAAGAGTCTTAACCAACTTGAGCCACCCAGGTGTCCCCGTTACTGGTCAGCTTTTTAAACTGCAAAATTTGTTGTGATTTCTTTACTCATTCTAAACCAAGATTCATTCTTGTTCTGACTTTGTATTTGGTATTTTGTATTTTTTTTTTAATTAAAGAAGGTGCCAAAAAATGCCAGCTTCAGGCCCCACAAAGCCTGGATCCTTCCCTATGTACCAGCAGAACAGATGGGGGAAAGCTACTGTAGATGGAAGAATTGAGGAACAGAAAGTGAGAGTCTTATTTTGGACCATATTCACAGCAAAGGTCAGATCACACCCCCTCCCCGCAAGCCAACTGGATCCTTTAATAATATCACTACATAGTTTAGAGAAGAAAACTACTAGTATAATCGGGCTCCCCCTTGCATGTAAGCTGGAGTTCAACTACGGGCCCAATCCTAAATCGCTGGGGGAGGCCTAGAAGTCATTTATTTGCATGAAGAACAGAGGAGCCTTCTGGGAAAGAACTCATTCTAAGAGGAGCAGGGACCTCGCTTGGGCAGCTTGACCAGTGGTAAGACTTTGTCATTAAAATTCTCAGTAGAGTGTGTGTTACCCGCTTTTGTTTCATGGACACACATCCACACTTCGTCACTCACCACTTACACAAGACTCATGTGTGAGTCCTTTACAGAAAACATTGGAGCCCCCAAGGAAGCAGCTTCACTAAGGCCTCTGCATAACCATAAGGTGAAGGAAACCTTTTCTAAGAGGAGGTGGGACGAGAGCCAGGGCAACTCTAGCATTTGGGGAATCCCACTGCTTCCTAGTGCCGTGGCATGAGACAGCAGTGGCCACAGCCGCCTGGCAGGAAAAGAGTGGCCCGGTGGACCCAACAGAGTAAATTTGTCCGTGAGTTTATGGAGACGTCCAGAAAACGAGGGAGACATGTTGCAGAGGACTGAGGATATCTTGGCTGAGCTGGTGGGCATGAACTAGTGAAATCTGGTGCATTACTAACAATGTAGTCCAGCTTCAGGAAGGTGAGGCATGGGGAAAACCGGCTTATGTTTGCAATGATAGAGTGGGAACAGGGGCGGGGTTGAGGTTGTCAGGGGTAACGTAGTTAAAGGGACCTGGGTGTTACCTGTCACAAACTTGCTGTGTGCCTTTACACCTCTGCTTCCTCATGTGTAGAAACGTGGTGCCAGCATCAGACAGATGATCTATAAGGTGTCTATTAGCTCTAAAAGTCTACAATTCGAACTGAAAATCTTTATGGGTCTTCCAGGGTAACATCAAGCAATTACAAGAGATTCTTTTTAGAGAGGAGGGCACGAAACAAGGCGAGAACAAAGTGCACCCGGCACAGTTGCCTCCTGGAAGTTTTTGTTACTTTGAATAACGAGCAAATAAATGTCACTGAATGCGGAGGCCGAACCATCACTCACAGGTACACACACACACACACACACACACACACACACACACGTCACATTGGGTATCTATCAACATCATAAGGATCCAATTCTCTTTCATCTGGGCTTACCACTCATTACAGGGTCTGAAAGTTTGGAGAAGCGTCTCACTGTGACCAGTGAAAGATGAGATCTATGAGACAGTGATACATACGAGACTGTGCAATTGCAGTAAAACAAACCTCAGTGCGCCTACACTGCTGGTTTCCGAACATGGACAATCCTGATTTGTAGCTTATCGGTTATGTTGAGAGAGAGGGCTGTTTTATCTGACCATATTGAATTATGGATATTTGTAAGATTATAAAGAGCTGAGCATGGCTGCTCTTTGAATGACACAGAGAGAGGACTGTCGCGGGGGGTTTCTTCCACAGTGGCTTTCTGAGAGATCCTGGGCTCTCATTTGAATAAGCTGGGAAATAGCTTCAAGGGATCCTAATCTGAAATGTGTAAAACAGAGGGCCAGACAAAAGAATCCAGCCTCAGATCTGGCTATCGAAGTCTTCCAACTCATGTTCTCTTTATTCTATCTGAGAGATTACATGCAAATTGTTTCAGTCATGCAAATAGCTGGGCTCCCACAGGCCTAGAGAAAGGGACTTTTGGAATAAGGCTGAGACCTGGAAAACACCTATCAATTTCTAGATGAACAAGTGAAGCCCAAAGAAAACGAGATTTCTCGGGTGCTGTGTGTGTCAGAAGCATGAATGCGACCCGGAATCTGGGGCCCAAGGGGAGGTGAAATTCAAAGAACAGTGTTCCTGGCAGGACTGCTGAGCGGGGCAGTGGGGGAAGGTGGCTATAGGCACCGTGATTGTAGAATGTTGTGTCAGTGGCTCCCTTAGAATTGTGCTGTGTCATCTGCACAGTGGCCATGCTCTGTCCCCCTTGTTCCTTCTCAAAATCATTTCATTTCAAGGCCCACGACTGGCAGTCCCAAGAGAAGGAAGGGTGGAGGCACCGGAGCAGGCCTCTGCCCAGCCCACTGCCTTTTCCTCTCCTAGGAATGCATTTTTTTTTTTTTTTTAAGTTGCTGACAAAGTGGAGTTGATGGCTTTCCCAGATGCCCTGCAATCAGACAAGGCTACAAACATCCAGAAAGCCCAAGTGAATTCTCATGCACATTGGAAAGGTTAAAAATGACAACGGGAAATTCGGGAATTGTGAGGAAAATGGAAAATCCTTAACCTATTTAGGAAGATGCCACAGGCTGGGATGCTCTTGCTTCTGTGCTAAACATAGCTATTGCTAAGGAGAATATGGACCAAAATGTGGCTGCACCTCTTTCAAGATGGCGATCTTCAGAAAGTAGGGGCTTCAGGTGGAGGGCACAGAGGAACAACCAAAAGAGCACTCAAAGAACATAAGCAAATCAGGTTCCTATAGAAAAATATTCAGTAAACCAGACTTTCCTTAAGTATACCCATTTACTTCAGTGACTTCTATTGAAGTTATTCAGTGATATGGCACAAAATGGCCCTAAGAGTACACATCCCAATCCATGTCCGTGGCAGTGAAATCAGAAGTTTGGTTTAGATACAAAGAAACCGACTTGGAGCTTCTTGACTACCTCCTGCCCACATGGTCTTCCTGCTCATGCCACGGGGCTTACACACATAGGCCCCGGCTGTTCCTCTGGAAAAACTCACCTCTACAGACCTTTCCCACAATCTATCTTCTATTTTCCCCTCTTTGCAATGCTATGGCCAAGGGGGAATCGATACCAAAAACTCAGTAAAATGAATGTTTAGACCATTGAATCTCAACCCTGGCTGCCCGTTGGAATCATCTGGGGAGTCTTGTAAAAATGCCCATGCCTGGCTCCCACTCCGTACCAAATAAATCAGCAGCTCAGGCTGGAACCAGAGCACTGGTACGTGTTAAAAGCTGGTGCAGGTCAAGACATCCTCCAACCATGAGAGTTATAGCAGTGATTCTCAAACGTTATTCAAATTCAAATCTCTTCTCTTTGAATTTGAACTCTTCAGGAGCCCTGCATTCTTGTTCCCTATTTTGGAGAGGTTGCTTAAAAAAGCCCAATGCCCAAAGTTCACCCTGAATCAGTTAAATCAG
>NW_024412428.1:25516924-25610347 GCF_014898765.1 Herpailurus yagouaroundi | reverse complement strand
CCCCCCCCCCCCCCCCCCCCCCCCCCCCCTTGGTTCTGGGAACCAGACATCAGTATTTTTAAAGGTTTCTTAGGTGCTTCCAAAGTTTAGCCTCATCTGAGAAACGATGAGTTAAATGACCAAACCCAACTAGAACACCAGGATCTGTGCGGGGTCACCTGAAAGAGAGAATGCTTCCAAGGCAGGGACAGGAAACCAACAGTGTTTGGCTGGAGCCTGGTTGGAGGTATTAACAAATCTAAAGATAGAATGAGTGAACCAAGGGAGGAGGTCGGCATGGAAAGAGAAGTGGGAGTGAGGGGGGACAGCTCGCCAAAGGGAGAGTGCCTGGGGGAACTGACAGGAACAGCCAGTGCTCTCTATTTGGGCAGGTCCATCTCCCAAGAGAAAGTGAAGACATGAGCTTAAGAAAATGTGACACCCTTTGACGTTAAAACCATCCCTCTAATATCCCCTGCTCAGGTTGTGTACTCAAGCTGTGTTCTCATTACCATTTGTCTTCCTATTTAGTTTCCCACTGGGAGAGACTGTGTTAGTCAAGGTGACCACGGATGTCCACTCTGCCTAGAAGTTCTTATTTCTCGTCGCAAATTAATAAATTGAGACTTGGTTTATATAGCAGTCTCTTCTTGAGAGCTTGACTGATGTGAATCTGTCCCTGAGAACTTGATCCACTCTAGCATGTGGACAAAGTCCGGTTTCTAAGTCTGCAAATCAGAGTGGCATCAGCTCAAAATTCCTGGGATTTAGCGCAGAGCTTTTTTTCATGATCGTCTCCACCAGGTTGGGAGATCCTGGAAGATAGGGGTCAATGTTTTCTTTTTCTGTGTATCACCAATACCCAGCTTAGTGCAGGGACATTGGAGGCAATGGTGATAGTCTAGCTATTTACACCCATGTCGGTTGTCACTGCCCTTTTCACACGACGTGAGCTCTAGCGCTGGAGCAGAGTTCTGGAGGCCCCTGTGGGGCCAAGCATGAATCTTGTAGGTACTTGGTCTCAGAGAATTCAGGAGGTGCAAGGTGATTGATAGGTCTGGGGCAGATAGGGACACTGGAAAGACTCAGGGTAGTGACATTTTACCCATAAGTATGGAAATATTTTGATATTTTAAAAACTAGTATATCCAGGGGCACCTGGGTGACTCAGTGGGTTAAGTGTCCGACTTCGGGGGGCGCCTGGATGGCTCAGCCGGTTAAGCATCCGACTTCGGCTCAGGTCATGATCCCACGGTCCGTGGGTTCAAGCCCCACGTCAGGCTCTGTGCTGACAGCTCAGAGCCTGGAGCCTGTTTCAGATTCTGTGTCTCCCTCTTTCTCTGACCCTCCCCTGTTCATGCTCTCTTTCTCTCTGTCTCAAAAATAAATAAACGTTAAAAAAAAATTTTTAAAAAAAAGTGTCCGACTTCAGCTCAGGTCATGATCTCACAGTGTGTGGTTTGAGCCCTGTGTCGGGCTCTGTGCTGACAGCTCAGAGCCTGGAGCCTGCTAAAGATTCTCTCCCTCTCTCTCTCTCTCTCTCTCTGTGTCTCTGTCTCTGCTCCTCCCCAACTCATGCTCTGTCTCTCTGTCTCTCAGAAAATGAATAAACATTAAAAAAAAATTTTTTTAACCAGTAGATCCAGCCATACTGGTGCGTAACAACTAAATATCAGCATTGTTTGTAGGTAACAAATATTTGTTGATTAAATGAATGCCTCTCACTAAAGCATTCTCCCTGTGGCTGGTGGTACTACTCCATTATCTGCCCACTCCCAACAATGCCAAAGACTTTCCTTCCCAGAGCTCCGTGACACCAGACCCATGCAGGGTGTGACTAAGCATGGCTTTGGCTTTAGATCACATAACCTTGGGAGCTGGTTGGGTCTGGTGGCTGGGACACGAGGGGTGAGAAGAGAAAGGAGTGTGGCCTCCTCACAGGATTAATAATACAAAGCACAGACTTGCTTTAGCTTTAATTAAAAAAAAAAAAAAAAAAAAAAAAAAGTTACAAAAGCCCCAAGGCCTTTGCAACTGTGAAACTCCTTTGGCAAAATCACTGCTCTTTGCATGGTATTCGAAAGCTATGCACTATCTAATATGAAAGCAAAAAACCCATTCGTCTAATATTTGTAGCAAGGCAGCCTGATCAGATGAGAACGAAACTTCTGATCCCCTTGAGAGTGGAATCTACTGTGATTTCCCAACAAGGCGACTGTCTAAGAACTGCCTTCTTAGCATTCTGCTCTCTCTCCTACATTTGATATTCTGTGAGGAGTGACCACTGAGGGATGTCACTGGGTGAGAACGCTGGAAAACACTTGTTTACCGTGTCATTCCTGCTTTGTCATTCTGCTGGCAACTCGTCCATTTCCCTCCTCGGGGCACCTTAAAGGGACATGTGCAACCAATCAAGTGGAAAGATCTAAGAGCTCTTTATGGTTAATTGCGCTGTTACTGTTAAATGTGAAAATATGTCCATTTGCAGTTCATCATGCCATACAAACTTTGGGCCTTTCGGACTTTTCCCTGGCTGCCTTACTCTCCCCACCCCGCCCCCGCCCCCACCCCCAGTGCCCATGCCCTGAAATCGTAGTGAACTGTGTCCTGTCTTGCTATTGAGAAATCCAGTCTAGAGTTGTATTTAGAGAAGATACTTTCACGAATACACAGATTATTTCATAGCTCCTGGGTGCATATAGTTAAAAGAAGGGTTATTGGGCGCCCACTAATGATATCGAAGAGATGTCCAAACAGACCGATGAATACCTCCCATGTTGTGGAACCAAAATACATCTAGAACAGCTCTGAAGGTGGGCCACCACAGCAAGACATTTGTTTCCAAGTTACCGTTTTGGTGTCATCTTCCGGGCATCTCAGAAAGCTCTCGGCCAAGATCGAAACAGAAAAGGTTTCATTATCCAAAAAAGAAAAATCTATTCTATCGTGTGAGCCCGGAGTGAAAAACAGCACGTGAACTCAAAGCTGCCAGTGTGCCCTCGTGCCAGCTGGTTCAATGGGCAGAAGTGAGAATGTTAATAAACACTCTAATGAAAGGAAGTTGTTGGATAGTAATTAACATATGCCATTAGTATCTGTCCCTTTGGCCAGACACGGCAGACAGGCTGAAACCATACATACAAATGAGCGTCTGCTAGGACCGTGCAGGGAAGAAAGGGGGACAGTGTCATTGTGAGCGGCTGTTGTCAGGAGCTTTAAATCACAGGCCACTTAGTAACAAAACCAGGGAAGGCTTTTGTGTTCCAGAACAGTCATGTGACTGAAAGTTTTAAAATTTTAATAAACAGTTTTTCATTCGTTTACTTTTCTCTCACCTCAAAACATACTGTTTATAGTTCTTTTTTTTTTTTTTAAAAAAAATACTGTCTTTTAGCTTTTTTTTTTTTTTTTTTTTAAATCAATGAGTACAGGGCTGCAACTTAGGGCTTTTGGTTTTTAAACCACAATTTCCTAATCTCTCCAGGAAGAGAGGTGATTACATGAGTCTCATGGGCACCCTGGTGGTTGTATTTCTCAAGATTTACATTATCCCTTTTCTGGTTGACCTAAAATGGCTTCTAAACACACCAACTACTTCCAAATGCTGCCTCTCACAACGCGGTGGAAAGTCAAAACCGAAAACACAGAGGCCAGTCAGCTTCAGTAGCTTCTTTTTGCAATGGGAAACCGAGGCCCAGAAAGGCGAACCAATGTCCCTTAAATCACAGGCCTCGTCTACTGACTGTATGAGTCAAGCTTTTTTCACATCCTAGGCCACACTGTCTCATTGCTGGATTCTCTCACTTTGACCAGGACTCAAAGGCACATTAAGAAGAGACTAAACCACATTTGGATGCTTCTTCATGTGTGTTGATTTGCTGGGAGCACACACATTTGGGGAGAAAACTCAACATTTCAGAAATACCAGGAGCAGTGACGCTTGGTACTATTTGGCAACGAGATGTTACGAGGAGTGAAAACTAGAAAATCTAGCAGGGACAAAGGAAAAGCAGAAAAAGAAAAGAGTCAGAAATCAGAGAGATTACAGGAAAATATGAGTTGACAAGACAGACGGACACCACAAGTACGTAGGTAGAAGCCTCTGGAAGAGGTGGTTGTGAAAGCTAACACTTTTCCCAGTAAGTTAATTTGAATGACTGATTTTAGGCATTTGTGATAATTCAAGCTGGCTGAAATTTATCTTTGTGCTGTCTTTGAAAAAGGAACTTATTAAACCAATTAAGGGATAAACAGAAGTATTGACAAATTATTTTTAACCTACTTGAGATAATAAAATAACTTTGAAGCATTGTTTGAGCTTTAATTTTTTAATGCACTGTGCTGCCTTTGATTGAGCCGCATCTACTTGCTCAGGCAGACCCAGAAAAACTTTCTTCTATGTCTCTTCAGTCACACTAATTCACTTCCCAACTGTAAATGAGGAATAATGGGCCCTATTTGGTGAGGGAGCAAAATCCTTTCTTGAAGAACATTCTGTGGGGAGGCGACAGCCAGTCTCAGGGTGACGAGCGAGTGTTGTCTTCCCCACTTGCTACACCTCAGGGAACTGTCCGTCAGTCCTGGAGACCTCCCTGGGAAGTGAAGGCAATTGAAGCCTGTCAGGGTGTGGTTGGCTCCAGGAGAACCTTCAAGCCCGACCGCAAGGTCCACTTCAGGAAGTTCCGGCCTTCCTCTAATCAGATTGGATCAGATGGGCTTTTCTGTCAGCTGGTGACATCATTTATTCACTAATTTATTTGTTTAAAGAACTTGTTGAGCACCTTCTCGGTGCTAGATGTGGTACTGGACCAATGGGCCTTCGTCTTTGATCATGACAGAATGGGTGTCTGTCCTAATGTAGCTTTTTGCTGCTTTCTGTGTTTGTCACTTCGTCAGATTCCACATCAGATTATAGCGCCATGAGGTGTCAGATTTTGCTCTAAAAGGACAGAGGAGCAGTCAAATGAGAAAGGATTTGAGGGGCACCTGGGTGGCTCAGTAGGTTGGGCATCCGACTTCGGCTCAGGGCATGATCTCAAGGTTTGTGAGTTCGAGCCTTGCATCAGTCCCCCGTGCTGACAGCTCAGAGCCTGAGCCTGCTTCAGATTCTGTGTCTCCCTCTCTCTCTCTCTGCCCCTCTCCCACCCACTCTGCCTCTGTCTCTCTCTCTCTCTCAAAAATAAAAAAACATAAAAAAAATTTTTTTAGGGGCACCTGGGTGGCTCAGTCGGTTAAGCATTTGACTTCAGCTCAGGTCATGATCTCACACTCCATGAGTTCGAGCCCCACGTTGGGCTCTGTGCTGCCAGCTCAGAGCCTGGAGACCGCTTCGGATTCTGTGTTTCCCCCTCTCTCTGCCCCTCCCCTGCTCATGCTCTGTCTGTCTCAAAAATAAATAAAAACATGAAAAAAAAATTTTTTAAGGGGAAGGATTTGAATAAGTCATTTATACTGTAAGTCTGTGGGCCTCACCTTGGCCCCCGCAAAGCCCTGGATATATGTTCATCCAAAGGTTCATAGGCCAGATTACAAATGTTAGTGCTTATAACGACCCTGGACATTACTGGGTACAACTCTTTCATTTAATAGACGAGGACGCTGAAGCACAGATAAGAAAATAAGCTCTGTTCGAGGTTCTACGGAAGGTTCAGGGCAAAGCCTGCCCTCCAGGGCTCTGTCTCCTATACCAACTTTGCACAGAAACAACCAACTAAATCTGGCTTTGAGCAGGAACTATTTGAGACACGTATTAGGAGGAGAGATGAACTGAGACAGCTTTATCTAAAAATCAGAACCAATGAGTAACTTAAGTACATCCCTCAAAATTGTTTACGAATGCTTATAAGAACAGTGGTGTTGATTAGGTGTCCCTTCTGGAGGCTCAAATGTGATCTGAATTGAACACACTGAAATCCGGCCAGAGGGGCCTGGCTTAGGCATGAGAAAGAACAGTAAGTGGATTCCAGCCTGCGCTCCCAAGCTCGAATCCTCTCCTGAAGGGGTTTCCCACAAGAGAGAGAACCATGTGACCCTGATTAAGGAGCCATGGTGGCTTCCTGGGGGTGTGTTACCGTGGGGTTGGCAGTGACCGGTGCACATTCTGCAGCAGCGGGGACCGATCCTCACAGAGGACGGTGGCTTCGGCTTGTGTGCGGCCCCCTGACCGCTGCTGCTCTCTGGGTTTCTGAGGCCCTCTGTGTGTTTACTCACATTCCAACACGCTTCTGCCCAGCGAGTGTCCTCTTTCTTGAAAGGATTCGCTGCTGCTGCTGCTGCTGTTGCTGATAATTGCAAACATAACATGCACTCATAACAAATTCAAATAACACAGCAATATAAAGAATTAGAACTGAATATTATCCCTCCCTTTCCCCCCACCTTGGTGCTTCCTCTCCAGTTCCTTTTCTTACAGGTAACTGCTGCTAACAGTTTAGTGTACATATTCTTCCAGACAAAAATATATTATATACAAGTGTATGTGTGTGTATATATGTATGTGGATGTGTGGATGTGTGTATATATATCATTTATGTTTTTTACTTACATTTACGTGCACTTATATAAAGTTTTCCCCAACATAAAGTGCATCAAACCACATGTATTATTTTGCACTTGCCCTTTTCCCTTAACTACACATTACGCATATTTTCCCATGCTGGTACAATGCGCTACAAGATGTGTGCATACTCTGGGGCACCTGGGTGGCTCAGTCGATTGGGCATCTGACTTCGGCTCAGGTCATGATCTCGTGGTTTGTGAGCTCGAGCCCCGCGTCGGGCTCTGTGCTGACAGCTCGGAGCCTGGAGCCTGCTTCGGATTCTGTGTCTCCCTCTCTCTCTGCCCCTCCCCTGCTCATGCTCTGTCTCTCTCTGTCTCAAAAACAAATAAAACATTAAAAAAAAAAAAATGTGTTCATACTCCAGTTGCTTTAATGAGTGCCCAACTGATGAACATTTAGGTAGTTTCCAATTCTTTGTTCTATAAAAATAACCTCCAGGGGTGCCTGGGTGGCTCAGTCGGTTAAGCATTCAACTTCAGCTCAGGTCATGATCTCACAGTTCGTGAGTTTGAGCCCTGTGTCGCCCTCTGTGCTGACAGCTCAGAGCCTGGAGCCTGCTTCGGATTCTGTGTCTCCCTCTCTCTCTCTCTCTCTCTCTGCCCCTCTACCACTCACGTTTTTTTCTGTCTCCCAAAAACAAAAAGTAAAACACTAAAAAAAAAAAAAAAAAAAATTAAAATAACCTCCAATTAACATTAGGTAACTTTCCTAATTATTCTCTCCCACCCCACTGCTTAAAGCTCAGTTATATAAGTGCACCACCATATCTCAATCCTGTTAGAAACTATGACACTTCAATTCTGTGCTAGTTAAGTAACTGCTGTGCCAAATGAGGGGATGAATATGAGCATTAGAATGTCATAAAAAATCAAAAGATATTAAGGGATTAATAGCACCGTTTGTTATATGTGGTCTTGTCTGGTGTTTTGGCCTATTTTCTCCCCTCAGACAGCTGCTACATTTTACCTGTATTTTCATAAAAAAAAAAAAAATTAACCTCAAAAATTCAAACCAAGTTCATGCAATTAGTTTTGTTACACATCTCATCGGCCACGTGAGTGGCCGAGCCGACACTGCTGAGCTCTGTCTCACGTCTCCCTCACCGTGGACTCTCTATAAATATTAAACCAACCACAGAGGCTAAGCTGAACTACCCAGGGAACATGCATTCATCAGACCTCCATGGATCACCCACTTTGTACAAAGCCCCTGAAGGCTTAACCAAAAAAGAATATGACACAGTCTCCCTCCCCAACCTTGGCTGTAGTAGAAAAGATAGACACCAACTAGAACACGCAAAATGAATTAAGTGTATGATGGAAGAACAAGTAAAGGGCATGTGTAGGACACAGGAAAGCTCTGCGTTCAAAAGAGAAGTCACAGGAATGTGGGCTTGAACTAGGCCTTGAGCAGAATTTTGACGGCAGTGTGGGTGGTGGGTGGAAGGGAGAAGTTTCAGGTTCGGGAATAAGGACACAGGTGCGAATGCAGATAACCGTGTAAGGAGCAGTGAAGAGTAGTGATGCCCTCTGCCTGGGAACCAGAGGCTGCGGAGGGATCGAGTGTGAGGCTGGAAAGGCACTTGGAGTCGAACTGTGGAAGGCTGTAAATGGGACAGTAAGGAGTTTCTGTGCTATTCAGTAGGCAACGGTGTTCCACAGTGGGTTCAGAGATGTGCTCCATCCCCTGCTGTGGGAAAATAATCTGAGATGGATCGTGAAGAGAAGCAAGAGACTGAAGGCAAATGGTTGGGAGATTTTTTGCAGTAGTCGGGGGGAAGGGATCCTCTTTCCAGCCCAGGTCCTCTAACAGATTTGTCCATCTGTGGCAGAGTTGTATTTCAAATACCAGCTCATAACAATTAGATCGGCCATGTGTACCAACGCATGAAGAATATCTTGTGCTGCCACCAATAAAAATGAAAATGTGGCACTATCTGGAGAGCGTTTGGTTATAGAAGGTGTGAGAACTGGAAAAAAAAAAGAAACGTGGGGCCTTCCTCATATCATCAAATGCCCCATCCTTGCAGTCACGGTCCCCTTCCCTCTCTACGTGACACGGTAGAAGTCTCTGGAACTTCATCACAATGACACAGTAGAAGTTCTCTGGAACTTCATAACAGTGAACTTTTACGTTGGTGTCTATGTTTTAGTTACCTTGCCAACAGGTAAGAACCGCCCTATATTCCTAGCTCTCTGACCCAATATTCAGCAAGCATCAAACTGTGTCTGCGTTCCCAGTTCTCCTACCCTTTAATATCGAGCGCTAACAAGCATTTTACAGGCATTATCTAATTTTGTAACACAACGGTGTTACAAGCTCATCCAATATGTGAGTACCCACTCTGAGGTAGGCAGTAGGAATACAGTGATTAGACGTGACAAAGTCACTGTTCTCGTTGAGCTGAGCCGACACTCACTCAAGTGAGAAAGACAACAGCAAATACACGCATGGCTCTGTAACGTCACGCCAAGTGGTGGTGAAAACGAGGTGGAAGAATGAAGCAGAGAAAGGGGATAGAGAAGGTGAGGGGGGGTAGCGGAGGAGCAGCAGGGAAGAGGGGCCTGGATTAATAGAGGAATGAACCATGCACAGATCTGGGGGAAGAGCATTCCAGGAAAAGTAACACCCGTTGAAAGATTGAAAGACGACCTGGACACTAGGCTCCAAACTGTCTACTGAGGTGAGTGAGCAGGTGTAGGAAGAAAAGTGAGGAGGTCGGGGCGGCTGCAGCGATGTGAGCGAGAAGCGGGATGAGAGGTCGGCGAGGATCCAGGGGCCGCGTCACACGGGGCCTTGCAGGTTTGGGGGGTTTTGTTCTGAGGGCGATCAGATGCCACTGGAGGATTTGAGTAGAGAAGTGACATGATCTGGCTCACAATTATGATTTCTGTCTTACAGATGAGGAAACTGAGGCTCAGAGAGGGAAGTTCCTTGCCCGATGTCATTCAGCAGGCAGGCTCTCGTCCTGTCAGTGTGAGTCTCATCCTGTTCTCTCGCCCGTTCGGCTCGCTGCCTCCTTCCTCACACAACCGCAGGTCGGCTCAGCTCACACCCACCTTCAGTTCCTACTCCAGGCAGGAAAACCAAAGTCCGTGGAGCTAACATTCCCTGCCCCTTGCAGTTACTCTCTTGACCATCGAGCTCCAGCCCCTCTGCCTGCCTTGACCCATGCCAGCCGGTCTGACTGCCAGACCCTTGTCTTGCTTCTGACCGGAATGACTTCCTGGTTCTCAGCCTTGGGCTGCTTAACCCCCGCAAGCACTCTCAGGACTGGAGAAAAAGCGGCAGTGGTGTTGGCTGTGGCATTAGAATGTTTGGTCCCAAGACCTCTCGCTCCGCCACTTGTAGCCACGTGGCCTTGGGCAACTGACTCAGCCACTCGCGGCTCCAGTTTTCTCATCTACTAAACTGGACGAAACTCCAGCACCTCACGGGGGGTTGTGAGGACGGAGTCCCTGGCACAGGCTGGGCGCTCGGCAGAAGTGAGAAGGGAGACGTTCTTCTCGACTGTCTTTGGCACTTCCGTCTCCGACACAGGGTCTGGCTCTCTACCCTGCTCCCCTGGTGGGTCCGGGTCTCCATTCCAAGCAGCTCCCCCTAATATTGCACGTTTCAGGTCGATCAGATGGAAAACCTTGTGAAAAATACTTAGAGGAGGAGGGGAGAAGTGGCTTCACCAAGAAAAGAAGTGAAGTTGTCCATCTCTTTTCGTTTTCATTCAGAACGATTCGAACCACCACTTTGGAGCCATATGCTCTTTTTTAAGGTTATAGCAAACTCATAAGGTATAGGAAAAACATAACATGTTTTATAGATCTCTAAAACATAGGACTGAACATGCAATTCTTAGAAGTAATTGATGCCAAAGAATATATGGTGGGTTCTTAGAGTTCTCAGAATTACTCAGTTACTTAATTACCTCCATGTACCCTTTGGTAGAAGTTACTCAAAAATATACTCATTTTTAGGGCTAATGAATAGCATTTGGAATATAACTTATGTGTTATGATTGAACTGAGTATGTCATGCAGAGGAATGCCTCCACGATTCTCATCTTTTATTATTATTTTTAATGTTTATTTATTTTTGAGAGAGACCGCGAGAGACAGAGAGAGAGAACAAGCAGGGGCGGAGCAGAGAGAGAGGGACAGAGGATCCACAGCAGGCTCTGTGCTGACAGCAAAGAGCCTGATGCGGGTCTCGAGCTCATGAACCGTGAGATCATGACCTGAGCCAAAATCGGACACTCAACCAACTGAGCCACCCAGGCGACCCCCTTTTTCTCTTTTATTTTTTTTTTTATTGTTTCAGATTCTCATATTTTAAAAAACTTCTTTATTTTTGCATAATTTTAGACTTAGGAAATTTGCGAAAATAGTCAATCCAGAGAGTTCTCATATTGTCTTCGCTCAGCTTCGTCCAGCGTCAGCACCTCACCTAATCATGACGCAAATGGCAAAATTAAGAAATTAACATTGATACAAAACAGTTAACCAAGTTACAAACTTTAATCAGATTTCCCAAGTTTTTCTATTCAATGTCATTTTTTTTTTTTTATTCCAGAATGTCATGGCGCTTTTAGTTGTCATGCCTCCTTAATCTCTTCTAATCTGTTATGGTTTCCTGGTCTTGTCTTTTGTGGTCTTGACAGTTTTGAAGACTATTAGGTATGTTGTAAAATGCCCCTCAACTTGGATTTGTCTGTTGTCTTCTGGTAATTTAAAGGTTATAAATTTGAGAGGTGAGGTGCCCTTGTTGCGTCCTATTAGGGAGTAGATGATATTGGTGTGGATTCATTTCCAGGTATGTTGACACTGATCATTTGGTCACAACAATGTCTGCCAGGTTTCTCCTTAAACTTTCACCTACTAATTTTAGCACTCATTATGTCATTCTTTCCTGTCGCAGTTATTCCTGTGGTATTCAAATGAGTCTCTGGTTTCCTTCATTTGTTCTACATTTACTGATTTGAATTCTTCTGGGAAGAAGAGTTGTCATTTCTCTTCTACCCATTCATTGACGGCACTACAGACTCATGGCTATTTATTTTGTTCTTTGTGTTATAATCCCATATTGTTGTTGTTATTTTTTTTTTCCTTAAATAATTCCAGCTTTGGCTATTGAAAGCTCGCTCAGGTTTCAGCAAACCCCCCACGCTGCTTTTTGGAGCACGTTCCTATTTTGTAGCACCACAAGATGCTTCAGGCTCATTTTGTATTTTTCCCTGCCCCAGCCCTGGGACCAACCAGTTCTCTAAGGAGCCCTCATTCTTCCTTTGGGAGAATGGTGTTTAGAAACCAAGATCTGGGTGGGTGAGCTCATTTTTATTGGAGTGTCATTGTTTCTAGGCCTCAGTGAACAGAACTAGGAAATAATGTATTTATACTAACGAAGGCATGCACATACATCTATATTTGCTTCTGAATACATCTAATTCAGTGGCTCTCCACTGGGGTCAATTTTGTCCCACACCTGGATCCCAGGGGATATTTGTTAAAGTCTGCAGATATTTTGGGGTATCAAAACTCAAGGCGACATGCTACTGGGATCTAATGGGCAAAGGTTGGGGACCCTGCCAAATATCCCACAATGCACAGGCACAAACAACAAAGAATTATCCAGCCCAAAATGTCAATAGTGCCAAGGCTGAAAAGCCCTTATCTGTCTAAATATATATTAAAAGTACACCATACATGAGTTCATACTGATGCCTCTGACCCAATCCGGCACTGCAGGGTTGGCCCTTTGCTTATTGCTTCTTCCTCCAATCTGGCTGTCACTACCGATGCTATATTTATTTGTTTGGTCAACTCTGGTATGCAGGTAAAGTGCTTTCAAAATTGCTAACCCATACCCTGTAGGAGACAGTTTTACTCACTAGAGTATATTCTAATTTTGTGTAGAAGTCATTTTGTCTTTAGCCTTGTAGTAGCCAGTCACAACACTATTTCCAAAGTTATGTAAGTTGTCTCTTTTCTTCCCCTCCCCCCTCAAGCATGGATATATCTTTCACTTGTCATATCGTTACGTTCATTTGCCACAGTCTGCATCCATCTTGGGCCTTGGACAGTCGGGGAGATTTTTCCTTTTACTTGCATACAATAAAATTCATTCTTTGGACGATACACTTCTATGGATTTTGGCAAAGGCAGAGTCGTGTATCCTCCACCGCAGGAACATCCGGGACAGTTCCATCAACTTCAGAATTCCTTTGTAATCAGCCCTTCTCCCATCCCAACCCCTAGCAACCATCCTTATAGTTTTGACTTCTTGAGAATGTCCTGTAAATGGAATCAAACAATATGCAGCCTTTGGTTCTGACTCCTTTCACCACACAAAAGATGTTTACGATTTACCCATGTCGTTGTATGGACCAATAGCTTGTTCCTTCTTATTACTGAGTAGTATTCCACGGTGTGGGTATATCAGAGTTTGTTTATGTATTCATCAGCTGAAGGACATCTCAGCTGTTTCCAACATATGAGTAAGGCGGCTGTAAACATCCAGGTAGAGATCATGTGAAATTTTCAGTTCGCTTAGGTACCTCTCTAGCAGTGAATTGCTGGGCTGTATGGTTAAGTCTATATTTAACTTTATAAGAGACTAGCAAACTGTTTTCCAAAATGGCGGTACCACTGTGAATTCCTGCCAGTAAAGTATAGGAGTTCATCCTTATCAGCCCTTGGGGTTCCCAGCTCTTTTCTTTTTCTTTTTTATGCCGTTCTGAAAGCGTGTAGTGATAGTATTGTGATTTCAGTTTGGATGCCTCTAATGACTAATGATGTTGACCATCTTCCCGTGTGCTTACTTGCCACCTGAATGTCTTCTTTGGTGAAGTGTCCATTTTGCCTATCCTTCTGCTTGTTTTAAAAAAAAAACATGCCCCCCTTTTATGGACATAAAACTCTCACACCCTCTCCTGTTTCTGAAATGCCCACTTATGGGGGCTTCCCTCACTCTACCCTTCCCTACCACATAGTCACAGACTCCTCTGGCTACCTCCACCTGCCAACGTGACTTGTTGAATTTTACTTTTCACAGTACGTGTGAAAAAATGCAAGCATTTTTTATCTACAGATATAAAAGTTTACTTTCATTTGATCTGCTTTGTCAATCACCACTCCTAAGATTCTGATATGACTCCCTAGAGGATATGGTTTCAGTACTCTGTCTCCTAATGACATGGTCCTTCAGTATTACCAAGAGAGTTATGGAAATGAAACGTGCTCTTTGGCATCACGAAGGTGCCAAAAGAGCTCAGTGTAGTGTTGGAGGATTTCAGTGCAGGTGTCTCAGATCATGTAGAGTGGAATTTGCATGAGCACGTTGGAGATAAGGAGAATAATTTATTTCCATGGGATTTCTGATTTCTGGAAGTATTCGGATCAACCTCACTGTCTAGAGTTAAATTGCATGATAATAGTTTAAATGCAGTTATAATTATAAGTACATAATTATAATTATGAATTATAGTTATAATGCAGGGGGAGGGAAGGCTACCATGTGCCAAACACTTGGTATTTATTAATTTGTGTAATCCTTGCATCTCTGTGAGGTCATTTACCCCCATGTGACAGATGAGGGAACTGAGGTTGTGCAGGTTACAGAGCAAGTGAATTACAGGGCCTGGGCTACATCCCAGAGCTGCCTGACTCCAGAACTCTCATTCTTTCCACAGCATTGTCTTACTGCCTCGTGGATTTAATCCATGTGCAATATCAGAAATAATATTTTGGGGCGCCTGGGTGACGCAGTCGGTTAAGCGTCCGACTTCAGCCAGGTCACAATCTCGCGGTCCGTGAGTTCGAGCCCCGCGTCGGGCTCTGGGCGGATGGCTCAGAGCCCGGAGCCTGTTTCCGATTCTGTGTCTCCCTCTCTCTCTGCCCCTCCCCCGTTCATGCTCTGTCTCTCTCTGTCCCAAAAATAAATAAAAACGTTGAAAAAAAAATAAAAAAAAAAAAAAAGAAAGAATATTTTAAGAAACTGGCATTTTAGAGAATCACAGAGACCCAGAGAGGTGGGAGCCTGCTCTGATTGGACTTGAGAAGGACAGAACTTTTCTGTTTTCTGGCTCTCCCTCACTTGCTTTCTGAACACAAGAAATAATTGAATATTATTTTCCTTGAGTTTGCTGCTCTTTAACAGTGGTCTCCAAACTGCTTTGATTGCTTATCCCATAAGTAAGAAAAGGTTTGAGCATACTCGTTCATGAAATGTTTATCTACTTATAAAATTATAGACATGTAGAATTCCATTAACATATTATGTATGTCTAAAAAGTTACAAAAATAGAACTTTGAAAGGGATGAGATAAAGATAAAATCATCATATTACTGCTCTCCCTAGTATTTTTAGCTGGGGCCATGTGATGAACTAGATTGTCCTTAATTTTACCATATTTTTACTTCACAAATAAGGGAGGTGTCTACCCTACCATATTCTTGTTGTTTCTTTGTTTGTATTTTGATATTAGCTTTATTCTCTGATTACATTAGAGACACGCTTTCATGCCATTAGCCTATTTTTATAAGGTTTAGTTTTATCAAAACTAGATGATAAGACCTGTGATTCCCTGCAGCCTTTCACACGAAAACTACACTGTGTCCCAGTACATTAAAACCAAAAAAAAATATATGGTGATGCTATTAATCTCTCCACATTATAAGATTCCTTCAAGTTTTCTCCTCTATAATCTAGAACACTCAACCTTCTGGCATGTGGGCTAAGATAGGGGAACCTGTGTCAGCCCACTTATTAAATATTGGTAAAGTTTAATTTCTGTTTTGTTTTAGATAAAAACAAATCTAGGTTCAAATAGTTTCTTATTTTCCCCGGAAGATTGTCTTGCATGTCCACTAGGTACAAATAGTTCATTTTAGGGAGTGCTGATCTACAGAGTGGGTATATGTTTCACCCAAATGGGGAAACCTAGGGTCAATAGTATGACTTCTATTACATATTGTTGAATTATTCAATGAAAAGGTTAAAATGCCTTCAAGAACAATATTATTGCATCTCTATACTAGTCTTGCTGCAGGATTTGAAAGATTCTAGGAGTGTGGCTGCCAGTAACGGAAGCAGGGGATCCAATTAAGTATTAGCTCTCTGCACTTCTGGAGACAGCCTGTTTCCTGGCATACTTTTGACATGTGCTCAGATCTAGGACAGCTGGAGGAGGCAGCTACTTTGTTGGAGCTTCTACTGGTCATAGAACAAAGATAAGCCTAGATCCATTCTGAATATTCTTCTCAGAATTCTCTTTCTCACCTCTAGATAGCTAAGCCATTTCTTTTTTTTTTTTTTTTCTTTTTCTTTTTTTTTTTAAGTAGGCTTCTGCCAGCGTGAAGCCCAATGCAGGGCTTTGAACTCATGACCCTGAGAATAAGACTTGAGCTGAGGTCAAGAGTCGGATGTTTAACCAACTGAGCCACCCAGGCACCCTTAAGACATTTTTAAAAATCTACTTGCTACAGAACAAGCTGACTGAAGTCCCCAAGATGAAGAACACCCCTGGGCTGGTCCAGATACGATCATCCCAGGCCAGCTCATAGGAACAGCCCCTTGGAAAGCCTGAGCTGAGTTTCAACCTCAACCCAAGGGTTTTGGGTGGAAGTGAGTCAACATCAGGAATGCAGTGAATTCTCCATTCAGCCCCAAGTCAGTCACCATGGCAAATAGCAGTACAGCCATGGCTTTTGTTCTACCTCCTTTCCAGCTCCAACAAAGTGACCAGTGGAAACAAGGACCTAAGAGAAGGAGCAGGTGAACTCGAGTTAAACAGGGAGCCCTGGGACCAAGTAAACCACGACACTGCTTTCAGGCCTGGCCTACTTTAGTTCTAGTGAAGTGAAGTATTATATGGCTTTATTGGGAATCTCAGCTATACACACACACACACACACACACACACACACACACACATATATATATATAGTCCTTAAGTAGAAGTAAAAGAAACATGAGATAAAAGGACCTGCAATTTAAAATGCTTTCAGAAATCCACAATTCAACAGAAAGAATACAATTGAAATGACCTGGAGGAAAAGAAGTTTCCAGTTTCTAAAGTAGGGTTTGTGTCAACTAAAACTTTTACAGCTGAGGTGAGCCAGTTAGCAAATCGATATATCCTTCCACTGGAAAAAAATTTTTTTTCTTTAATCACATTTACTTCTTTGAATAGGACATTCTCATACACATTTTTATTTAAAGTCGAAAGTTACAGCAGAGCATATAGTGAAAGTCTCCCTCCTTCCAAACCATCCCTGGTTCAGAGAGACGCCGAGACAGCTCATCTTTATTGGCTCACAAATATGTGACTTATGGGTGAGTTAGTCTGGCTTATGGGTAAGGGCGACAATCCAAGAACTAATCCCAGCAGAATGGAAAAGTTGCTAATGATGCCCCTCCCCCTTTAAGGATTCTTCCATGTATGCACCATGTATCAGCAGCCACATTACCTTTAGATATAAAGCACAAGTGAAAACCATAGAGGTTGTCAGTACTCAGGAGAACAACATTTAGGCAGAAAGGGAAAAGATAACATAACTTGCCTTCTTTCGATTTTCTACAGGATGTTTGGAGGTTCTTGACGATGAGGATCTTCCTGTAAGTGTTCGAGTTGGGTTTGGCATCTGGCTTGACCTGAATTGCCCAGACACAGCTGGCCCTAATTATCATGAAATCACGTGTGACAAGAAAGGCTTCTCTTGGTTTTGGAATGTTCCAAACGATCGGGTGTAAAATCTAGTCATTTCCTATTAATTTTTCCTTTCTTCTGATATACGTCTAGACTCCTCCAGCCATCAGGCTCAGCTGTATAAAAGAAGCTCTTCACATTCCAACCATCGCTCTGGTTCCAGATTCCACGAACCCAAGAAATGATTAGTTTGAATGATTGCCAGTTAATCTTCTTCTCCATGGCGGTGCCTGAAAGAGAAGGTAACACGCTTTTATTCAGTGCCTGGTATTTTACATGCTTTATCCCACTTAACGATAGACGACTACCCACTCCCCACATTTCCAAGGTAACAAATGTCATGAATCGGAACCAGTAAAGCCTTACAGCTGTGGTATACGCATCCTGATCCCAGCCATTCCAGAAATCATCTGTAACTTAGAAATGGGGTTGGGGAGTCATATTTACTAGGCAAACATGTATAAATGTACCCTTATAAATGAGTACTTGAAGTTTCTCAGGTGTCACAAGCACTTCCAGTGTGGGTGATAAAACCTTGTGATGTCTCCATGTTAGAATCCTCTGCACCAGTCTCCCCAGAATAATTCACTATAACTTAAATAAATAAATGCCTGTGACTTGGGCATCATGACAACAAACAAATGTCAATGGAGCGTGGTGATTTCTCTCAATCAACTCACAGATTCTTGAGAGGTTAAAGTCTTGCAAGGCCAGTGTTTTCCAAAGTTCTGTCCTTTGCATAATGCCTTCGTAACTTTTTAAATGGAATTTTTGAAATTGTGCCAAAATTATTTTGCATATAGTTAAGGATGAAATAGTTCTACAGTATTTGTTACAAAAAATAAAACTGCACTCCACCTCTTGAAGTTACCATTTTCAATGCTTTTAAATGATTATTTTCATATTTGCCTTCAGTTCTTTATTTTTTTAATTTATTTATTTTGAGACGGGGAGGGGCACAGAGAGAGGAGAAGAGAGAATCCCAAGCAGGCTCCATGTTATCAGAGTGGAACCCGACACAGAGCTTGAACTCATGAACCATGAGAACATGACCTGAGCTGAAATCAGGAGTCCGATGCTTAACCAACTGAGCCACCCAGGCACCCTTCAATTCTTTATTTTTAAAAGCAAACCTGGAGATTTATATTCAGTTATTATTATTATTTTTCATTTTAGCAGTATCTATTGACTTCCTTCTATGGAGGACTCAGATGAAGTTTAATTTCAACATTCCTTGCCCACATCCACTTTCCACCTTGCCCATTCTTCTAGGCAATATTCAGTTGACATGACTTTAATGGTGAAACCACTATTACCATCTGAGCCAAACAGGAAACTGTGATTAGTTTTCCTTGTCTGTACAGCTCTTTGTTTTCCTTGGGAAACCCTTTACAGAGTTAATCACAGCACGGTAGCAGTGCTTGGGTGGCTGAGTTGGTTGAGCGTCCAACTCTTGAATTTGGCTCAGGTCATGATCCCAGGGTCATGATCAGGCCACAATGAGTGTGGAGACTGCTTAAGATTCTCTATCTCTCTCTCTCCCTCTACCCCCTCCCCTGGTCATGCTCTCTCTCTCTCTCTCTCTCTCTCTCTCAACAAATAAATAAAAAATAACAGTAGTATGGTTTGGTAAGATTTTTTGACACACATTTCACTAATGTATCTCCAGACTTCCCCGAGCTGCATACATCTTCCCTCAGCATTGATGCCCATGGTATTCCAACAGTTTCGTCTTCTTGAAGAATTCCCTCATGGAGTCTCCTGACCATCTGAGTGAGAAGGGGCTGGTGTCTGGCTCGGCAGCTTGATGGAGGGTGTCCTACTCTTTCCTCAACAGACTGTCAAGCACACTTGTCCTGTTTTCAAACCTATTTCCCCACCTTTGCTTCCAGAAGGAACTGATGCTACCAATTCTGAGGTGTCTCAGAGGTTCTGGAATGCAAATCAGGTTATCTCTCGACCTCACCCACTGCTGGCTTCAGAGTCAACTGGTCTGTTCCCCCAAGTCCATCTGATATCTACTTTCCACAGTTCTGTTGCCAGGATATTTCTCTCATTTTGTTTATAATATTATGAGCAAATTATGTGCTATTATAAATGCTTTTAAAAAATATTTCTAAACCCAGCATTTTAGACTGATAATCTTTTCAGATTTTCTTCTCTGTCTTGGTATTGTGTGGACTATTGTTTACATAATATTTGTTTTTATATTGACTTCAGTTTTACGTGTTAACTCATCCTAATCAATAATATTTCTAAAGTTATGGTGGGCTATAGTTATATTCTCTAAAACAGTTATATTTTTAAAAATACATCTATATATATTAAAAAGAAAAAAAATGTGCTGTACCACCAAGGGTATGCACTCCACTTAGGGAAGCATTACTCTGGTCCAAGTAGAAACTAAGGCCCACGGAGGTCAAGGTCTAGCTGATGGCAGAACTGGGACATTGTCGGGATCTCCTGAATCCCCTTTGTTCTTTATTCCCAAGTGAGGCTGCCTGTGCCTCTGTCTAGGTGTACTTATTAACCATATACCTTCCTTCTTTAAGCTGTCCAGTGCCACTTAACATGTTATACCACTATCAAATGATCTGGCCACCAAGTAATAGACCTTATTCAAGCTCATAGTTTCAAACATAAGCCACGTGTAGTCCTGACTAGGGAGACATGTTGGTGGAAAAACTAATGAGGTCAGTCAGTATTATTTTCTCCTCCTCTGACAAGAATGGTGAGTTCTTAAGTAAGCAACTTTTCTATCACAGTTTCCAAAAGTCTTATTCATTCTACAGTAAATAAAGAAGGGCACCAGAGAAGTATATATTCTTCTCTTTGTGAGGTGTGGGACCTCCAAGTCACAGAGACCTTACATGTTTCCCCCCCACAGAAGGTAGTACAGTTTGTAAGTGGCAGAATCAGTTTGTAAACACAATTTTGTCCAAACCCATCATTTAAATAGAAATGGCCTGACGCCAGCATTGCTTCAAGCATAGGAATTCTCACATAGTTTATCCTCACCAACAAATTCCACAGTACCAAATTTAGCTTGCTGAGACCAGCACGATGCTGAAAATACTTCCTTTGCTGTTACTTGGCAATGTTTAATAGAACAGGAGCAGATGTTGAACTACAGAGACAGGTTACATTTTGAAATTACAAATACCACTATAACTAAAGCCAGAATGAAAGACACAAATTTGAGAATGATAAAATTACTGAATTAGCTCTACAGAGGGTTGTTTTGTTTTGTTTTGTTTTGTTTTGTTTTGAACAGGACGTGATTTGTGTAACCTATTTTGGTCCTGATAGGGGACACATTACACTTTTTAACTTACAACAGTCTAACATCAAATAATATCATTCCATCTTAAGTATAGCCAAAGAATCTTACAACAGTATACTTTGATTTCTTCCTTCTTATCTTTGTGATATTTTTCACACATTTTTTGCTTCAACAGGTGTTATGAATCTCACAATACACTGTGATTATTTTTGCTTTAAACAATCAGTCATCATTTAAGGAAATTATGCACATATTTACCATTTCTGGCACTCTTCGGTCATTTAAGTAGATCCTTTTCTTGTGTGGTATCCTACCTAAAAAACTTCTATTAATATTTCTTATATTGAAGAACTTCTAGTGATGAAACGTTTGAAAAGTTTTCGTTTCACTTTTATTTTTGAAACGTTTTTGCTGGGCATGAAATCCAAGATTGACAGTTTTTTCTTTTATCACTTTAAAGATGTCACTCCATTGTCTTCTGGATTACAGTTTGTAACAAGAAATCTGCCGTTTTTGTCATTTTTGCTTCCAGGTATGTGATTTGTCCCTTTTCATCTGACTGCGTTTGAAGATTTTCTTTTACCACTGATTTTCAACAATTTGATTATCATGTGTCTTCGCATGGTTTTCTTAAATTTTTTTTTAATGTTTATTTATTTTTGAGAGAGAGAATACACACTGCCAGTTGGGGAGAGAGTGGGGGCAGAGGGGTGGAGAGAGAGGGAGACACAGAATCCGAAGCAGGCTCCAGGCTCTGAGCTGTCAGCACTGAGCTCAACTCGGAACTTGAATTCACGAAATTCATGAGATCCTGACCTGCGCCCACGTTGGACGCTTAACCGACTGAGCTACCGAGGCACCACCTGGCAAGGTTTTCATAATGGTTATTCTGCTTGGTGTTTGTTGAGCTCCTTGAATCTGTCAATTTATAGTTTTCACCAAAGTTAAAATATTTTTATTTATGGTTTCTTCACATATTTTCTCCCCACTCATCACATCATTTTCTTGGCACTTTAATTATACAGATACAGTGTATTTGGATTATATATGCATAGCCCACAAGTCACTAACCTCTCTTAATTTTTTCAGTCTCTTTTCTCTCTGTTTCCACGTGGATAGTTTCTCTTGCTCTGTCTTCAACCTCAGTTATCCTTTCTTCTGCAGTATCTGATCAACTATTAATCTCATCCACTATTTTTCATTTCAGTTATTGCATTTTTCATCTATGTATGTGCCATCTAGGTATTTTTTATGTTATCAGTTTATCTTCCCATCCTGTGTCTGTTTTCCTCTACTTTCTTGTACATGGGTAGCATATTTAAAATAGCTATTTTGGGGTTGCCTGGGTGGCTCAGTCAGTTAAGTGTCCAGCTCTTGATAATGGCTCAGGTCATGATCCAGTGGCCATTAGTTTGAGCCCTGCATTGGGCTCCACAAGGAGCATGGAGTCTGCTTGAGATTCTCTCTCTCCCTCTCTCTCTCTGTCCCTCCTTTACTCACAGTCTCTCCCTCAAAATAAATAAATAAATATTTAAAAAGATAAAATATAATAAAATAGCTGTTTTAATGTTCTTATCTAATTTGCCATTTCTATAATTTCTGGGTCTGTTTCTATTGATCAGTTTTTCTCTTCGTTGTGAGTAACATTTTCCTGCTTCATTGCATGCCTGATAATTTTTTACTAGATGCCTGACACTGTAGTTCTATATTGTTTGCTGGATTTTGTTGTATTCTTTTAAGTAGTGTTGAACTTTATTATGGCACAGGGTTAACTTACCTGGGAGAAATCGGATCCTTACAAGGCTTGATTTTAAGCTTTGTTGTGGTGGGTCCAGTGTAAACTTTAGTTCAGGACTTACTTAGTCCCACTACTAAGTGAGCCCCAGAAAATGTTCAGCCTGCTGCTTTCAGGTGGTTTTTCCTCTCAGATACTTTCCTTTTGTGTGTAGATTGATCAGTACTCAGCTAAAGTGTTTTTTATTGTTGTTGTTGTTTGTTTTTTCTTTGTTTAGTTGATTAACATACTGCACAATATTGGTTTCAGGAGCAGAATTCAGTGCTCATCACAAGTGCCCTTTTTAATACCCATCACCCATCTAGCCCATCTCCCACCCACTTCCCTCCATCAACCCATAGTTTGTTCTCTATCATTAAGAGTCTCTTGTGGTTCGTCTCCCTTTCTCTCCATTACCCCTTCCACTATGTTCATATCTGTTTTGTTTCTTAAATTCCACATGTGAGTTAAGTCATATGGTATTTGTCTTTCTCTGATTGACTTAATTCACTTCAGCTAAAGTTTTGAAGTGACCCTTCTGCAGATCTCTGGAGCTTGCTCTCTCTCTGTAGCTCCGTTTCTCACAGCCTGATCCATAAATTCTAGTGCCATCAACTTCCTTTCACCCGGATCTCCGGTTACTCACTGCAATGAGACTATCGAGTTCTGTTCCTCCCTCCCTGAACTGCAGTCTGGAAATTGCCTCCAGGTAGCAAGATGCAACAATGGTAGAACTCACTCTTCCCCCCACCTCCTATCCCCTCTCAAGGTCATTGTTCAATGCTGCCTGTTGTTTAATATCTGAAAATTATGATTTCATATATTTTGTCCAGTTTTCTTGTTATTGAAGGCAGGAGGGTGAATTCACTCCCTGTTACTCCATTTTGGCCATGATGCAGAAGTCTTTGATCCCCTACCGTGAATGTCTGTGGTTAGAGAAATGCTTTTTCTTTTTCTTTTTTTTTTTCTTTTTTTTTTAATTTTTCTCAAGCAGGCTTCTATCCCCTTTGTGACACATGCCAGATCCTTAAAAGAAGGTGGAGTCAAACCTTTGGTGTTCCAGGTTGATTCTCACCAATTCACTCACATACACTTTATGTGGTTTTCATGTTTAGATCACCACAAATCATGATTATCTGGAAACCAGGAACTAACTATAGCTGTTGGAAATGATCTATAATCAAAGTTGTGAGAGGCAAGAATGTTCTCAAATGCCCTTCTTTTTTTTCTCCTTCCATGTCCTGGAGCCCCTACTCCTTGAATTTAGGCACTTAGTGGCATTCACTTAGTTCCATGATTCTCCAATATCCCTTCTAGAAGCTTCATATCCAGATACATCCTGTTTCAAAATTATATTGTCTTTTTTTTTTTTTAATAAACCAGTCAAACTCCAATGATCTCATAAGCTTAACCCATCCACTGAAAGAAGCTTGAAGGCAGGAACTAAATCTTATTTTTGGTGTTTCACCAGTGTCAGGAAAATCATCTGACAATGGAATGATTTAGAAAGAGGTTCTCTCTATGGTCTGAAGCTGTAAAGCTAGTAAAAAGTTGGAGATCTTGGTGGCCATTTCTGCTACCAGGGAGGAAGAGTGACAATGGAGGCCACCACATAGGAAATGTGAAGAAAAAAAGAAAGCACAGAATACTGTCATAAGGATGTGATCCGGGCTCTTTGATTCAGCTACATAGATTTACCCTTAGATTTCCCAAGGCCTGTAATTTCCCATTTTTACCCAAATTAGTTTTAATTGGGTTTTTGTCACCAGTGGGTTTAGGCAATCTTTTATATCAAACACCGAGATGGGATTGAAGTATAGGGAAAATGGCTCATGTCTTACAATTGTGACTTACGATTGTCACCCCACAAGCTGCTGTTACCCCATCTGAGGCAGCTGAGCCTCAGGTGGTAAAGCTCAGATGAAATCCAAAGTCTACCTGGAACACTGGGGGACCAAGCCTGGACAACTGCAACCTCCGAGGTCTTGTCACTTTCAAATGCTGCCAAATGTCCCACAGAGGGGGTGGGGAAATGGGCAGAGGCACTTCATGCTAGCTTGAACACAGACCAGAATTTCCCTTTCTGTGCCCCAAAGTGCTGTTAACAAGGTGGAGTGGTTGTTTCACATTGCACAGTGTTTCTATTCCTTGAGTCCTTGTGGAAGCTTCCCTCTGTTCTACCAGTCTATCAGGTTAAGCCCTGGGAACTACGGGCAGGCACGTATGGGGGGTGGCTAGGAGAGAGGAACACTCCACAGCCTCAGTGCTGATGGATTGGTTAGAAAAAGCATTTCAGCCTTCGTTTTCCCTGGTTGGCTTTGGCCTCTTCTCCCAGTCGTCCTTTGGCAGAGGTGCAGAATGCTGATGAGGTACCTCTTGGACCTCTTCCAGATGGGTCTCTGATCCAGGTGCTTAGGTGAGAGCTGGCGGACAGTTAAGTGGGCCATGCAGGGGGGGGTCAAGGGTCTCCTAGGTCAAGGGGCTGGGTCTCAGCTCTGCCACTGATGGACTAGTAGAGAGGTCTCAATGAAACCAAAACAAATAATCACGCCTCCTTTTGTAAAACACCCCAGGATGTTCAAAATAGCACAGGGTTATATTGCCTTGTCAGTAAGAGTTAGCATAATGTGTTTTGCATATCAACTCCATCCCCCGGTTGCTAAGATGAATTTGGCAAGAACCACATCACTGACAGGCAAATCATGGTAAAATGTGTCCTAAACAGAAAACTTTTAAAAAATGAATTATCGCGGGGAGACCAATAATAATGAACATTTTTGCGGATAATCATTATGTGGTAGGTACTTTCAGATATGACTTTTCCATTTCTGCAAAGAAGAGGTTATTCCCATTTTACAGATACAGAAAGTGAGCCCCAAGAAGTTAAATAACTACAAAACTAAAACCTAAAATGTCTAGAAAGAATCTTTCTTCTACATCACAGTACCTGTTGCTATACCCCAACAGCTAATGGGTACCTTACCCCTGCCACTCACACAAGCATACACGAGGAAGGCAAATGAGTCCCTTTTCCTAAGGAAACTTGCCTTCCTGCCTCTATTTTCTAACTGTCTCTAAAACTCTGAGTAATTAGCCTCTTCCTCTCCATATTAGATTGTGGTCTCTGGGACTGTGTCACCAAAACTAAAGCAGTGGCAATTACCAGAGGTACACACTCGTGCTAATGTGACAAGCTGGCTAATAGCCACTTTTCATTCACTGTCACAAGGTCCTTTAATCTCCAATGGTGTTTACTTAATTTTTTTATTTTGATAAAGTATACATTACATAAAATTTACCCTTTTAACTATTTGTAAGTAGTACAGTTCAGTGCATGAAGTGCATTCACTTGTACAACCGTCACCACCACCCGTCCACGGAACCCCTCATCTTCTGTTTGGCAATGTCCTCAAGGTTCATCCATGCTGCAGCGAGCGTCAGAATTTCCTTCCGTCCTGAGGATGAATGATATTCCACTGTGTGTATACACCACATTTTCTCTATCGATTTATCCGTGGATAGACCCAATCCACTTTTCTTTAAGGTTTATTTTTGAAATAGAGGTAGGAGAGAGGTAGAGAGAGGGGGACAGAGGATCAGAGGCAGATTCTGTGCAGACAGCAGACAGCCCAGTGTGGGGCTCGAACTCACAAACTGTGAGATCATGACCTGAGCCGAAGTCGGCTGCTTAACCAACTGAGCCACCAGGTGCCCAAGATCCAATCCACTTTTGAACAACCCCAAGAGATAGAAAACCTTCCTCATTTTGTTTTTTTGATTTTTGTTTTTTGTGTTTTTTTTTAAAATAAAGGATGCCTTTCATTTAAAAAAAATTTTTAATGTTTATTTACTTTTGAGAGAGAGAGAGAGAGAAAGAGTGTGTGTGTGTGTGTGTGTGTGTGTGTGTGTGTGTGCGCGCACGCGCAAACAGGGAAGGAGCAGATTGAGAGGGAGACAGATCTGAAGCAACCTTTGCACTAAGAACAGAGAGCCCCGAAGTGGAGCTCGAACTTACCCACCATGAGATCATGACCTGAGCCAAAGTTGGACACTTAACTGACTGAACCACCCAGGTGCTCCTCAAACTTTCCTCATTTTGAACCCAGTTCAGTCTCCTTCTAACTTGTGTTCATAGGTCCTAGTTCAGCCCCTCAATGATTGCACAGAATAAGTTGAATCCCTTCCCTCTTGTCTGTCCTCGGCTTATTTGAGGACAATTCCAGGTTGCCCTAGGACTTTTCCTTTCTGACCTATGAAATGAAGCCTGAGAACGACACTCTGCCCAAAGAGCTGCTTCAGAGGGGAGATACCTTCCATGTATCCATTCCCTGCCTCAAGCACACTGGGGATCCTTAATGCCATTCACTCCACACCAATGGCCCCCTGCCCTGGAAGACTGGCCCAGAGAGTGGCTCATCTTCTCAGTCTCCTGGGGGCAGTACTGTGCGCCCCACTCACCCCACAGCACAGAGGATCAGCAGAACCTTCTAGGTGCCAGCCCCTCCTGAGCAGAGCAGAGCTTTGGCCTGCACCTTCAGACCGGCGTTAACAGAGCTGGGGAGCACATCAGCTACTGGCCCCGTGACATGTTTGTGAAAGATTTTCTGAACACACATTCCTGCTTCAGCACATTGTCTCCAAGAACACAGTAAGGATGAAGATAAGTAAAGGGGAGATGCCAGAATGAGAAACTAAATTGGTCACTCCTAAGATGGCCAGTGCCGAAGGCTTGCTCTGGGTATAAAGAGGAGAATTCACCACACGCTTCTCCCCAGAGGTGGAAGGGGCAGATCAGGTTGCTTTCCCCTCCTGCCCCACCCTGAGGAATGGACTCAATGACACTGCAGGCCTTTTTCTTCCCTGATATCTTTGAGTCAAGGCGCCGTGTTGACCAAGTAGGTCAGATAAAGGACTGCAAAAGCTTTGTCCGAATTGCCCAGGGAGGATGTAGCCAACATTCCTAGGTGTGTTTGCAAATACGGCTGAGAGAGTAGGTGCAAAGGGAGTGATGTTGGCAAAGCACACCCGTACATGGAGACCGGCAGGCCCCTCCCCCAACAGGTCCTTCTGGTTAATCCCTTCCAACTCGGAGGTACCCACTTTCACACGCAACTGCAGAGGGTGAATTCCACATTCCCATCTCCATTCAGGTGGGTTCCAAAATAGGATATTGTGCATTACAGTAGAATTCTGTTTTTCCAGAACTTAGTAATCCATCAATTGACAAACTTCCTGGTACATGTTTTTAAGATTCTAGAAAATTCAACCCATTTATTTATTACTTACTCATTAATCACTTCTAAAGTCATTGAAAATTACATTTGATAAATACCCATGAAGCTATTACATCAAGGACCTGTATCCAGAAGTTACATAACAAAATGGGTTCAAAGAAGAAAACGATTCTAGCAGAAGATTGAAACTAAGGAAGTAATGAAATTAAATATAAAGTTCAGCTCTGAGTTTCCTGGCAAAAAACTAGAAAAGGAAAAAAAAAAAAAAGAGTTAGGCTGCATATGTCCTATTATTTAATTAAAGAGAGCAGGAAGATCCACCAAGAGATGCTGCCTTGATAATTTTAAGTAGGGATTATTTATAAAAACTGAACTTAAATATGACTTTTTAGGGATTCATCTACTATGTATGTAAGACCTATCCGTATGCATGAGTGTGTCTGTGGGTATGTATAGATGTACATATCCATCATCTATAGCCTCTTTGTGTGTGAATTTCAGAGATAAAAAAAAATCTATGAGCCATCTTTGCAAGAACTCATCTGTTTCAGTTTATAGGAATGGCTGCCTCTCAAAGAAAGAATCTGGGGGGGGGGGGGGGGGATGGGGATAAAGGTAATCCTATATCTCCAGGACAGCTGCACACTTTCTCTATCCTGCTAGGTAGCTGAGCTAGTCCTATTCAAGCTTATTGTTTCATAATTTGGGGTCTTTGGCCACTAGTGGGGAGACAGGATTGATTACTCTTGCTGTCCCAAGCCAAGTACCCAGGGATATAAGGAGAGTTCTTTGACACCCAGGTGCCCTACAGCCCGAGTATTATTGTCTAAACCCACCCTGTGGGCCAAGTCTACCATATGACTGGGCACCTGCTCAGCTCCCATTTGGCACTCCAGTTCCCTGCTGGCCCTGGAACCTGGCCCCAAACCACAGCTGCCTGGCTTGGGGCCCAACAATCTGCCCATGCCTTGCCAGAATACTCCTCTCCCTCTGGAGGGCTGGAACTTGTCATCCTTTCCTTTTCCCAGCTGCCGTGAGGGGCCTGCTTCCACCGTGATGACCCATACAGGCCCCACCTCCGTGAGGCCACTTGCCTGTTGTGGATGTTTCTCTGCCCAGAGATTCTAACTATCCCACGCCTCCAGCTCTCTGATTAAACACCATGGAAGGTTAGACCCAATTTCACCAAACCTTGAGTGGTCATGATGTAGATTCTAGGCTGTCCTCCTTAGAAACCAGGTTGGACCAATCCTGGGTCCTCCCTTCTCCCCAAGGACCCACTGTCTAAAAGAGTTATGAAAGCAGAGGAAGGTCTCACCATTCCCAGGGTGTAGCCCATGTGGAGGATGTGTCCAGGCCCCCTAACATCAGGGGGGTGTTTGTGGGACAGTGACTATGGAGAGGGCTGTTCCTCCACCCCACAAGTAGAATCAGTAGGGATTATTCAAAAAGGTCCAAAGTTACCACACTGGTCCAAAGTGAACAAGGTTTGCTGGCCTCACCTGGCCGTGCTGCTGTATAGAGACTGGGCATATGTGCCCTGTGAGCAGCCCCTTGGAGGGAAATACAGAGACAAGATCTCCTCTAGGTCCCCTTTACGGTGAGGGGTGCCTTTGAGTGAGTGGAAATATTTCCTGCCTTGAGGAGCTTGCTGTAAGAAGTTATCAGTTGTCAGCTCTGAGATAAACCAAAGTTGGGGGCAGACAACCGTGTGGCTGTACCAGTTAACTGGGTCCTGCCGAAGAATTTCCAGGTGCCCCCAGCACTGGGCACCTCCAGAAGGACTTGTGATCCTTGGAAATCCCATCGGGAAACCCTGCCAAGGCCAGGAGATGAGGTGTGTGCTCCCTGAGGACTGAGGGGTCCCGGAGAGTACCAACCACCAAGAGAGCCACAGATGATGCCTAGCATGTGGGGTCCCATCTGCTTGAAAGAAGGAGGTGTTTGTAACTGACCAAAGCAACTCTGTGGGGTCTGGCCCATAGTGGGCACTCCATAAACATTCATGCTTTGTCTCCCCACCAGAGACCACTCAGCCGAGGTGGAGGGAAGGACACACGCCCTGGACTTGGCAAACAGCATGAGTGGCAGACTGGGGCTCATTTGGGCAAAGTGGAAACCTGCCCCCTGCAACCCTTGCTGAGGCCGTGCCTCTGGGGAGACTTTGAGAAGCCATTAGTATGTGGAAAGAATAGTTTTCCCCCGGGGTTGACTCTGCCTTCCAGGAAAACATTCCTGTGGAGTGTGAGGAGACAGGAAGTGTATGGTGGGCCGGTGGAGGCTGAGGAAAACCGGATGAATAGACCACTGAGAGGTCCCTGCACTTTTGCTCTTTAGAGCACCTAAACCACACTGGCTGGGGTCCCTTTTTTGTAACTTGAGATGCAAGGGCACGGGTATTAGTTCTCAGGTGATGATTGAAAAGTAGATAGAATTCATAAATAGTGAGCCTCTAGCCTTACGTGACCTTCAAATAAAGTAGTAACAAACAAGCAATGACATAAAGAAGGACATCTGATCTTAGCTGTGCCAGAAAGCTAAACAAAATAGAAAGAAAATCCGTTATTCAGGCCAAATAAGACAGGGAGCTGATATGGACAACCTTGCTGTTTTCTTAAAAGAAAAATGACCCACCGAAGTCATCACCTGCAGTTGGGCAGGAGTGGGGAAGATGGGGAAACAGTCACACCAGCCTCTTCCCGTCCCCTTCTCTCCGTGGCTACGAAGCCTCCTGCTCTGACCCCCGTCACTCCGGGCTGAGGCTTCGGCTCTAAAGAAGTAGGCGTGTGGCCGCGCTGCCGTGGCCCGAGGCCTGCTGCCGGGGAGCCACGGGCACCGGGGACATGGGGACGGTGATCACCGGGGAGCCTTGAGGCGGGACAGGAGCAAAAAGGACCAGGTGGTCACTAAACAGCAAAAATAGTTGCAAAACCAAGTTTGCTAATGCCAGTCAGATTCGGAAGGATGAGTACTCAAATAATAGTTTTAAAAAATCTACATCCATTTTTGAATTATCATAACACGTACTTGGAGAACACGTGCCCCCAGTCAGTGTTGCCTGTGCACTGGGAAATTGGGAAAACAAGCAAAGACCATGGCAGTTCTGGTTTTCAGAGAGTGCCTCATGACCCCCTCTCCTCACATCCCCCGAGGGTGCCACAGAGGCCTGCGCCCCCTCCAGAAACACAGAGTCTGAATCTCCGAAGGTGGGGCCCAGGAATCTGTGTTTTTAAGCTTGTAAGTATAGTAATTTGAAAACCATTAACCCAAAGGGCAAGAGACCAAATCACTAACATATATCTTCCCCCTTAATCTTGCAGTCGGGCACTGGAAAACCCATTGGATTTGGAATCAAAATGCTTGGGTTAAAATTATGCTGCTTAGCCTTGAGCAATTCACGTAATTTCCTATGGCTCCAGTTTTTCTCATTTGCAACACGGAAATTCTACCCAGGGTTGTAAACATTAATTGACAAAGAATGTGAAAGCATTTGCAGTGTAAACTCCACAGGAGTATATAGATGTGTGTGATTATCATCACTCACTGTCTTGGGATCAGAAGTCCTCACCCACAGCGCCAGCACCCTGATGGAGGCCCACCACATCTTGGCCACGGGGGGCTGCTGGAATAGTCACTCCGAGAGTCACTTTTCCTCCCTCCCTCCTTCCTAGTTCATACTCTGCTTAAAATCTTCAGAAGCTTCCTGTTGCCCTTAGAATAGTCTAAAATCCTTAACAAAACTAGCTCTTATCCTTACCAAGACCTGATTGACTGCAAGAAGATAGACTGAAAGGTGAAAGATCCGAAGTATCAGTGGCTGCCCAGAAAATCCACCCAGGCTTAATTCTAGCATGTGGGAACCCCAGACGGCTAAGACCCAGGACAGAGGGTGGGGCTGCTGGCCCAGGGGCAGGGCAGGATTAAAGACAGAGCCATGATCTCACTGGCATGCCTAAGGTAGCCCTAGTGAAAAAGGACAAAGACACAATCTTAAAAACGTAAGCTTTGGACTAGGCGGGCCTAAAAATGTGATTCTAACTCACAGTGTTTATTATTATTTTTGTAATGTTTATTTACCTTTGCTAGAGACAGAGTGCAAGTGGGGGAGGTGCAGAGAGAGAGGGAAACACAGACTCCAAAGCAAGCTCTCGGCTCTGAGCTGTCCTCACAGAGCCCGACACGGGGCTGGAACTCACCAGCCACGAGATCATGACCTGAGCTGACGTTGGACACTTAGCGGAGCCACCCCGGTGTCCCTAAAGTGCCATTTTCACCATGTCATATCAAAGGAACGTGCTATCAACATGCCTTATCACTGTTATGTTGACCACGACAACCCTGCGAGGTAGTGCTCGCCACCGTAATTACTGTTCGCACCTTTGCATATATTGCACTCCCTAAACACAGCTCACCATGTTCAAAGTGCGGGGGTTTTTCTTTTCTTTTGACTGGGGGTGATTAAGCTTCCCCTCCTGGAAGTTGGGTAGGGTCTATGTAAATTATTTAGAATTCTTCTTTAAGCAAGAGTTGTCACTTCCCCCCCCATTTATTTATTTATTTAATCACTTATTTGTATTATATTTATATTATTTATTGCTATTATTATTTATATCACATTAGGAACTCACGGATATTTATTTTATACTTTGGGTTATAAGCTAATATCATCTATTTTGCATCTCACTTTGTTCCAGATTTGGCCACGGGGAGCTCTTGCAGGTCAGTGCCTGTGTCCTTTTGATATGTCACAATTTTTTTTTTTTGCTTTTTGAGCTCTTTCTTACTCTCTGGCACTAGCAGATGCTCCAGGATCATCTTGAATTTCCTCTGCCCCAGGCCTAGAGTTAGCCTTTTTTTTTTTTTCAAGGAGCCCAGGTTCCTTTTATTGGAGAATGGTATTAGAAACCAAGATCTGGGCGCTGGGTGTAAATTAAAATTTAAAAACAGAGGCACCTGGTGGGCCCAGTTGGTAGAGCATAAAACTCTTGATTTGGGGGTCAAGAGTTCAAGCCCCACATTGGGTATGGAGCATACTTTAATAAAAGATTTTGTAAATTATTAAAAAAAAATTTTTTTAATGTTTATTTTTGAGAAAGAGAAAGAGAGAGACAGAGAATGAGCAGGGGAAGAACAGACAGAGAGAGAGACAGAAAGACAGAATCTGAAGCAGGCTCCAGGCTCCAAGCTGTCAGCACAGAGCCCGATGCAGGACTCGAACTCACGAACTGCGAGATCGTGACCTGCGCCAAAATTGGACACTTAAATGACTGAGCCACCCCAGATGCCCCCCAAAAGTCACTTCTAGATCAGAGTTATTAACACTGAAAATGATTGAAATATATTTATAACTGAACAAGAGCAGACAACAACAAAAAATTATATAGAGCATAATGCCCCTCCCAGAATTTTTTAATTAAAAAAATAATAAAATTTAAAAACGCTTTTTAGTATTTTTTTAATCATAAAATTAATACACACTATTGATAAAATTTTCAAACAACATAGAAATGTATCAAGTAAGACATGAAGAAGTGCCACCTACTTTTTCTCCAACCTACTTTCCAAAATTATACTATAATATTTAGTACAGTATATGTCTCTGCTTTTTAAAAATTAATATATCTTTGTAGTACACTTGAAAACTACGAAAACATATAAATTAATTAGGTTTTAGAATTTTTTTCATGGTTTATACAAAAACCTAGGCACTTCACCCACAGTGAGAGATTAGTTAAAAAATACTGCAGTTCATCCATAAAACGTAACCCTAAGAACCTGACAACAACCATATAAAAGAAAAATATTTAATGACATGAGGAATTGTTCACAATCTATATATATATATTAGGTGAAGAAAAGCATTTACTTAATAGTATGTAAGTACTGTAAAAAAAACCAAACAAACCCTTTTTTGTAAAAAAACCCCCACATATTTGCATAAAAAAAGATTAATAAGAAATATATATATATATATATTTTTTGGTGATATATATAATTATGGGTGATTTAACATTTCTTCTACTTTCCAAATTGTCTAAAGTTAGCACTCATTACTTTTGAATTAAGGAAACAAAGTTAACCGGGCAGTTCCCACTCTGCATTAGCATCACGTTAACTGAAACCACATTTCGGAGCCGGGATCTTAATTTGCACAGTCCTGTGATAACTCCCATTATTATCTAAAAAAAAGTCCGGACTTAAATAATACAGAGCATAAAAACAAACACTAGTGCCCAGAATGGAAATTGAGTTGACATGTCCACTCTTTCACTCAACAAATATTTTAGTGTACATTCACTAAGTGCCAGGCTGTTACAGGTGTCAGGGACACCACACTATGTAGACCCAAGGATGTTCTCCAGTGAATTATTTATGATAGTGAAACATTGGAAACAATGTCAAAACTACATAAGAAAAGTACACTATAGTCATAAGACAGAGTAATATGTAATCATTAACAATCATGTAGATCAGAGTGATTAACACGGAAAATGTTTAAAATATATTTATAATTGAACAAGAGCCGACAACAAAAAAAATATGAAGAGAATACTGCCATTTTTCTTACAGTGTATGTATGTGTAAGTTTGTGAATAAATGTTTTATATATACCCACAGTCTTTGATATCTAAGTAGATATAGGTAGACACTTTAGGGAAGATGATGTCCCAGGTAGAGACTGGGGAAGAAGATGACCCTGGTCTAAGAACTTACTCAGACTCTTTAAAGTGAAACCTCAAAGCATCTGCTAAGTCCTTGGAATGTGTAAATACAGGCTTGGAAGTAGCTCTGGGTAGAGGCGCAAGAGAGTGGTATTGCTTTGCGTAAGAAAAATGGCATCTATTTGAAGGTGTTCTGAGTGGACAGAGAAAGGATGGCTCAAGTCGATTCCATCTGCCTCCCTAAGCTTTCAGTCAAGTCACCTTGCAAAGGCTTCGACTTAATAACCTGTGTGAGTGTGTATGTAAAACAAGAATAAATGCTGAGTTCCATATTTAGGCTAATGCCTGTCTGTCGGTGAAGAAACAGCTACAAGTGCAAAGAATAAGAACTCGGTGGAGGCAAGAAGTTGACCCTAAAGGTCGCCACAAGGACATAAACTTCATTGAGGAAAAAGGCAACATCACATTTGTGTTTGTATGTGCATCCCTGGCAGCTAGCTACATTCATTTAAATGTAAATTAATCTATACATTAACCCCAACTTCTGACACGTCCTGCCCCAGTCTCTTTGCTCTTTACAATGTCTTCATTATCAATAGCAACAACCTCACATTCATCATAGCGAAGATATACAGTCGGCTCATTATGTACAGCATTGTTCTAAAAGTTCAACCTTCCCGACAACCCTATGGGGTAGTTGTAGACAAGGAAACTGAGATACAGAAGTTAAATTTTCTCTTATTCTTATCCTCTATACAATCCCTGGGTACCTCATTCACCCATATCACCTCAAAGATCACTTATACACTGATGACTCAGGCTTAAATATAAGCTTCATGAGTCCAAAACATTTCCATGACTATTGAGTTCTCCCATGGATCCCATTAATCTCGGCCAGCGCTTCCCACACAGCAGACCTTCATTCAATAAGTATTTGTTAAAAGACTGAGTGAGGGGCGCCTGGGTGGCGCAGTTGGTTAAGCGTCCGACTTCAGCCAGGTCACGATCTCGCGGTCTGTGAGTTCGAGCCCCGCGTCAGGCTCTGGGCTGATGGCTCGGAGCCTGGAGCCTGTTTCCGATTCTGTGTCTCCCTCTCTCTCTGCCCCTCCCCCATTCATGCTCTGTCTCTCTCTGTCCCAAAAATAAATAAATGTTGAAAAAAAAAATTAAAAAAAAAAAAAAAAAAGACTGAGTGAATCTAACCTAGAACTTTTCACTCACCTCAGGTCCCGTCATTTCTATTTGCCTTCTCCACAGACAGCTCATACTCAAAATATCCAGAACACAACTCCTCACCTCCAACTCTTCTCCACCCCCAAATATGTCCTCTGTTTAGTAATTCCTCTTTCTCCATGAGTGGTGGCATCATCTCCCCAACATGTAGGTCATGTTTCCCTGATTCACCATGTTCAGCCCGTCCCTAAGATCGAACATCTCTCAAGTCCGTCTGCTCCTCTCCCTTCCCACCCTGATCTAAGAGGCAATCTAGAGCAAAGACACTAGAGATTGATTTCCTGGTTTTTTGGTTTTTTTTTAAGTAGACTTCACACCCAGTACAGAATGCAATGTGGGGCTTGAACTCACGACTCTGAGATTGAGACCTGAGCTGAGATCAAGAGTTGGATGCCTAACCGACTGAGCCACCCAGACACCCTGATTTCCTGGGTTTAAAGTAAACACAACTACTTACTGGCTGTGGGAACTTGGCAACTAATACAAGTGTGCCTTAGGTTCCTCACCTGTATTATTTAGAAATATTTGGGTTATATGTAGCAGGAAACTCAATTCAAACTGAACAAGAAAGGGAATTTTTTGGTTCATTTAACTGGGCTAAGGGTGTCCAGCTAGATCTGGGAGCTCATATGGCAGTCCCTCCCTATATCTCATGGTGAATTTTCTTTGTGTGAGGCTCTGCTCTCCATAGGCTCCTCCCCCATGGTGGTAAGTTATCTTCCAGAACTCCAGTCTTATATCCTAGCTTTTCGACCACTCCAGAGGAGAGAAAACTTTTCTCATTTTTTTTTTTTCCCAACCAAAAGCTCAGGATTACCTGGGTTGATTGGCTAGGACCTATGACATGGCCACTCTGGAACCTAAAGGTGGAATTAATCTCACCCAACCTCATGGAACAGGGGTAATGGTTGGGGGGCTAATTAATGAAAACAGGGTGTTCTTTCCAGGAAAAAAAAGGGGGAATGGGTGCTAATGTTACAAAAACAGCAGCTATCTACAATACACACATGCACACATTCATGTGCATTATACATGCTTATTGGTTTCCCTGTATACAACTGGTTGCTTTTTTTTCCTAATATTTATTTATTTTTGAGAGAGAGAGCTTGCACGAGCAGCGGACAAGCAGAGAGAGAGCGCGAAAGAGAGAATCCCAAGCAGGCTTCGCACGAAGCCCGACGGGGGGCTCCATCTCACGACCACAAGATCATGACGTGAGTCAAAATCAAGAGTCAGGCGCTTAACCGACTGAGCCATCCTGGTGCTCCAATCTGGTTGTTTTTTGATCAATTCTCCACACTGTTTCTGGAAAGAGGTATTTATAATGAAAGCCTAATTATCAAAACATGTATGTGTCACAGAGCAGTTATCAACCTGTGTGCATTTTGGTTCCAAGCCTTAGCCCCGTGCCCAGAACAAGGTTGCTTAGGAAATCTGTTGAATGAATGACATCGTTTGAGGCTCGTGCCTAGACAGATGTGAAAACCCGTGTTTCATACGGCAAAATAAACCAGGAGAAAATAAACACAAAATTAACTCACTGAACACAAAGATGGGAAAGCAGAGGTGGGGTTTTGACTATATTTTGAAGGATAAAGAAAATGCTTACGGGTATAATAGGGTGTCCCAGCTGAGTTGGGGTGATGCTGGGGGTGAAAAGCCCACTGACTAGCAAGAAAAGAGTAGCCCTTCCCAAGTGTATAGGTGTACTAGGATATTGCTCAGATTCTAGCAGACAGATCCATAGATAACTTAATTATGTGATTAGTCCATACCTTCCTCAGAGCTTTGCTCATGCTGGTCCTTGTGCATGAATGCTCTTTACATTACCAGTCTCCTTTACCTCACTCGGGGTTTAGCACTAATGTCACCCCCTTGGAGAGATTTCCCCTGATGTTGATATTTAAAGCGGCGCTAACTACATCATAACCCAGTTGTAATTCCTTCATTGTGTAGTCACTATCTGAAATTACCTTGTTTATTTGTTTGTTGTCTCTCTTTTTCCAGAGGAACATGAGCTTCATTAAATCAGGGATCTTCACTGTCTAAACCAATGAATTAGCAAAGGAAATCACTCTTCTTGCTTGAGGCAAAGTAAATAAAAAATAGGCTTTAAACATGTCCAGCACATTCTCCGGAACATAACAGATCCTCAAAAAAAGGTAGCTATATGACTATGATTTATGGATGTCATGAAGTATCAGAAGGCCTGACTTCAATGCTTCTGACCCTTCTCAAAGGCAGGGCCCTGAGGTTGGAAAGGAAAAATTCCTAATCTGAATCCTGCTTTAATTATAAATTGATGGCGGCAAGGTCTAGTTCAGCTCAAATTCAAAATTCCAGAATATAGCTAGTGAGCATCTCCTATGCTGAAAACACTTGTTGGCCCAACACAAGGTAGAAGGTTGAGCCAGATATGGCTTAGACCCCTTAGGAGGCACATTCTCTTGGGGGATGTCGAGTGGTAGGTCACAGTTACCTACATGTTAGGATAACTCACTCTAATTGTGATTCCCAGTGGAGGTTGGAGTGATCTTCTGAAGGACTTCTTGGTAAGAGAGAGCTTACCTGGCCAAAAGGATGAGCGGGATCAAAACCACATTGGTGACTGAAAACACAAAATTCAGGGAAGGTATCAATTTCTTGGGCTTGGATTTTGTTTTGTTTTTTCACTAAATTTATGTCGACAAGTGTAAGGGTTAAATTGTAGTGTAGGGCTAACCTGTAGCTTTAAGAAATAACAGCTTTAACACTGTAGATTAAGAGATAACGTGTCCTATCAATCAAGGGAACAAAAGTTTAAGGAAAATCAACTGGTTTAGTGTTTGATTGGATTGGGGCAAGAGCCTGTCTGAACTGTTTCCACCCCCATCTGGGAACTATTTCTTTGTTCTGTCCCCAGGTGATGATAAGACGATGTGGTCAACTATAAAAACTCTGTACCCTGGTTGTTTGAGACTGCACTCTGGTCAAGAGTGTCGGTCCCCATCGGTTGGCCTTGCCTCTCATTGCAATAAATTTTGTTGTGACTGTCACTGGTGCCCGTAGCATTCTGTTTCAGGAGTCGTGTGGCTGCAACACAAGTTCAGGGTCACCTTTAACTGGCAATAAGAAGGTTGGAAAAGATCATTTCACCAAGATAGCCAGCATATCTGAGGTCAGCATAGCTATCAATAATTGGTTTTTGTCTTTTCAGAAGCAAAATATGCTGAAATTCAAGAACTGGGCCTGAATAACCATCTGTGTGACTCGCCAAAGCTGAGCCACCTCCACAGAGAGCCGGGCAGAGCACGTGGTGCCCTACAGCATTGGGACAATGTCCCTGCTCTCTTCACCACGTGGCCACCCAGCTCCCCTGACTGCCCTCGGGGTGTTTCTGACTCTCTACAAAATAATCAGATAAAAATGCTAACTTCTCACAATCAGAAAATATTCCCCATTTGGACTTTTCCCAGGACTTTAAACTTAAACTATTGAAATCCTTTATCCCTACTGCCCTTATCACCAACTTTTTGAAATGGAGAATTTATCTTTAAGGAAAAATCTATGCTTAATAACATGAGTGGTAAAAGTCAAGTCTTTAACTCTCAAAAGAAACAAATTTTATATGTAGTACATATTTATATGTAACATGTATATTATATATTCAACAAATATATATTCTAAGAACAGGAAAGCTTAAGGCACACTGACGTGGATCATGCACCTTTATTAGGATTCTGCATGTCATATACGGAAGTTAACTGAAAGTGAGTTACAAAAAAAGAAGACAATGAAAAGAACATGATAGGCTTTTATAGAATAACGAATCTACCAAGCATAAAGTGATCATCAAGCACTTACCATATGTTCAAAACCACTCTGCATTTACCCAAGTAAAGTACGGGCTGTCTCCAGCTTTACACAGAAGGTGTGTGCCTAAGTTCATTGATAGGTTTTTGTTTTGTTTCTTTTTTAACTCAGAACAAAATTCTTGTAGGCATGAATCTTTGTTCCTATATCATGTGTTTAGTAGACTTTTGTGAACTAGCTGAGGGTGTAGCCAGCATTTACTGTTTATGTGGAAATTGTTATCCACGTTTCAGTTTATAGCTCAGTACTGAGACTCACCACCCCATCCCCTCCCCCAGTCATGAAAAAAAAAATACAAGGACAGTTGTGGGAGGGGCAGGATCACCACCTTGGCCTCTGGGCTGTCTTCCATTACCTCTGAGCTCAGCTTCTTGAGTCCTCAGCCACTTGGTCAGTTCTTTTTTTTTTTTTTTTTTTTTTTTATTTATTTTGAGAGAAAGAGAGAATGCGAGCAGGGGAGGGGCAGAGAGGGAAGCCGCCGAGAGAATTCCAAGCAGGCTCAGCACTCTCAGCACAGAGCCCAATGTGGGCTTTGATCCCACAAACTGAAATCATGACCTGAGCCAAAATCAAGAGGTGGGCCCTTAACCGACTGAGCCACCCAAGCACCCCAACTTGGTCACTTCTTAAGGAGAGAATTGGCCCCCCCTTGAGTCTGGGCTGTCCTATGACTTCTGGCTTGGCACTTCACCTTTCCTGATTGAGTTGTCTTGAGGGCATTCTGAACTCCTCTCTTGGACCCATGTCCTCTCCATTGGCCCTTAGAGGGGTGAGAGCTCTAAGTGCCAGTCATGATCAGAAGAGGAAGTGATCCTGGACCATCAGGAGAGAAGAAAATCTTGGCTGGCTCAGTGGTCTGGGCTAGGCAGTTTTCCCTGGCTTGGCAGTAGACTCAGTCTGGGAGCTCTGTCTCCAGTTTCCCACGTCCAAGCAGGGAATCCAGCATTCATCACTTCAGATGACATGAGATGAATGCACCAACTTGAGAATGAGAGGAGTAGTCTAGCCAAAGGACCCATTTGCCCAAATTTACCAACAATCATCAAAGTCCTCTTGGTGGGGTTAGCACCCAACATCCACTTCTGGGACAAGTTCAGAGGCAATTCCAGGGACAGAGCATGTAGTCACTCCTGTCTTCAGTGGGCATTTTCAAATTTTCCTGCTTTTGCAGGCCCAGCATGAGGATGTGCTGAATGACTCTGGACAGACCTTATTTTGTTAGAGTAAGATGTACTCCAACTACTCTGCCATAAATGGGACTGGACCAATCTGTTGCAGAGATTCCCTTTGGCTGGCTTCCAAAGTAGAGTCTGGTCAGAGAACTCCAGCACGAGTTCTGATTTCAGGGTTGGGAGCAGTGGGGATAGGTACTCAGTACATGAAAAAATTGAGAACTTCATTTGGTTTTAACAAGTACATTCAAGATCCTGATATAGCCTCACTATATCTAAGTGTAGAGATCTATAAATGAAATTACTTTCATTCCTCCCAAAGAGTGGTAGAAGGGTAAGGAAGAATTGTCCAAGAGCCAGGAAAAACTGAGAAAGTTTGGTCTTTTTCTGGTAGAGGAGGATGGTGGTAAGGAGTTCAAATTCAGTGTTATATTCAGGAGTATTTCAGAGCAGGCTCAAATACAGTCCAGGCACCAAAGTTCGAAAGAGCCAATGAAGGTTTGGGGGAGGGTTCAATGCAGGCAGTATTTAAGCTTCTGTGGGCAGTAAGAAATCTCAAATGAATCAGGGAGGAGTTGAGTCATCAGAAAAAATTCTACAAGGATTTATGAGAAGCATATCCTAGCCCTAGGGTTAAAGCAGGTGTCAACCTTACAAAAAAGCAGACTCTCCTGTTGGCTGGGTTTAGCTGGGCTGCTGACCGAGAACCTAGACGCTGAAGATCCAGGCTCAAGGTCTATTAGGCAGTCTCATTACACACAGAATGGGGTGAAGACCATCATACAACAGTATCATTGGCATTTAGGACTCTGCATCTATTGATGCAAGCATGAGTCATACATAGCTCGGCCATGGACTCTTTATAGAGCATCTCCTTCATAGTGAGAAGTAAGTGAATCAGTCAAAGCTCTTTTCACTGCAAGTAACAGAAATTCAACTCCAAAGTCTAAAGTGAAAAAGAAATCCATGGGCTGGATAACTAAAACGTACATGACTAAAACTGCAGAGGTGATGGATCCAGAGATTCCAATGATGTAATCTAGGATATGTTCTTCTCCACCTCCCACTTTTCTTTCTGTTAGTTTCAATAGTTAGTTTATAGGTAGCTGCAATAAGTCAGTTGACCTGGTGATAAGATGACCATTAGCCACTTCCAGATTTATTTTCTAATGTCCTTTCTTCTTCTAGTTGAAAGAGAGTCCCTACCCAGTAAATCCCAGAATCAAGTTTTATTTACCTCATTTCATCTTAGAAGAATCATTCCTGAACCAGTCACTGCATCTAGAGGGTTTTGGTACTCTTACTGGCCACTTACATCACATTGGGTGGACCCTCTCTGGTCACATGGATTAAGAAGTAAGAAAGAGATGTCTCCATGAAAATTTTTTGTACTATCATCAGAAAAAGTTGTAATTTTTTTTTTTTTTTGGACAGCCAAAAGAAAAAAAAGATGTCCACTTCCAGGGACCAAAGACTATTAACGTTTGGCATTGGTAGAACCAACCACAAGACTGATAAAATCATAGTGTGGTAAAACATGACAGCATGTCTTACAAAGTCTTGTATTTGTTTAGTGTTAGAGCTTTCACCCAGTGCTTTTCTCAAAGATTGTGTTATTAAATATTTTAAAATTAAGTTAGCTACTTTATAAGAAAAAATATCATTTTCATTTTAAGGATGGCAACATTGATGCTCTGAAAGCTTAAACAAAAGACCCCTTTAGTAACAGGTAATCTGGGTTGTTGACAGACTTGGGGCATAAACCCAGCCTCCAAATTTACTATTTATTTTATTCCACTGCAACTGCATCTGGGCAAAAGGGGATTCCAAAGACTGCAGAAGGTTTGGCTCTTTATCCGGGAGATGATAAGGAGGGTCATCCATTGAGACAATACCCTTAAAGGAATAGTGGAGGTGTTTATACTTCTTTTCTCAACTCCAATAATGCATTTATTTGAACTAATCTCTCCTGCAATTATTTATTATTGTTATCATGAAGGCATGATGTCGCATTTGAAGTTCTATAACTAAATGGAAATGTTTACAATCTACTATATCCCAAGAGGTACCCAAGTGTAATGACTATTTTCACACTTAAATACTGCTAAAGCTATAGAATATTATTTAAATTATTGAGTCCTTTTGACACAACTGCATGTTGAATCCTCATTAATGAATGTGTTCATTTTTCTTCTTTCGATTTTAGCCCCTGTCATACATGGTGCTTAAAATGGCAGAACTTTCTAGAATAGAGATCCTCATAGGATTGCTCTACAATATTCAAATTGGTTTCTTCTTGAGGCCAGCCGTTCACTTAGGCACCTTAAAGCACCTCTGGGGCCTTCTCTATCCACAACGCTTCTGCTCTGAATTCTCCACATACTGTGGATATTTTGATATATGGATATATCATTTATAATGATATAAATGCTGCACTCCTCACTTTCTACAATGACAAAGTTTTCAGTGAAGATTATCTCTGATTTTCTTCTTGGTAGAGAACATTTCTGCGGGATAATTGGCACACTTAGGCGATGTTTTGCTAGGTTGAGACCTTATATATAACAGGGGCAGGCCTTATCTCTGTCATCTCACTTTGCAGGGCTCTGGAGAAAAGGAAAAAAAAAAAACCTTCATTCCCCTCTTCCCCCGCCAAAAAAATGAACCTAGTGTTTGCTATCCGATTCCTGAAATTTCAGCCTTGGCTTAAACCACAATGAATTGTTGTCATCATAACTGCCAGCCTTGATCGGTATTGACAGATGGGTTCTGAGAGCAAATCCAGGTTTAGCAGGGAAAAGTGCCGTGGGGAGGACACTGAACTGTAATGCAAGTTCCCCAGGAAGAAAAATCTTCTGAACTGTCGACAGTCATTTGCACTTTACTGGGGGAAGAAACTCTAAAAGTAAATGAAAACTGGAAGGAGAGGCAGTCAACACTGGGAGGAAGGACAGTGAGGGTGGTGTGGGATGGGGTGGTGGAGAGCCTCACCGTCATGGCTGGTGGTGACAAAATAAAGGAACATGTTTGCAGAACAGAATTCTTAAAGAGTATTTGAAGGCTGGATTTGAGGTTATTAAGCAACAAAGACTGTCCATTTTTGCTGACCCTTGAACTTACTACAGTGCATGGGATAAAGGGACAGCTCAATGGATGTTGGTGTTTTTAATGAATTTTTAAATTAGTGAATATCTGGGTTTTATTCAATTAAGAAAAGCCTCTTTTCACTGCCAAGAGACAATACCCCTGGCCAATGATTTTAGGAATGTACGCCTTTGGATCACTAGTGTGGACAAGTGAATACTTGATCATGGCAATGTTTTCTGGAATTAGGTCCAGTGCTCTTCTCAATATCCAAATAAAGAAACCCTAGAAATACTACTCTGATGCATAATCCCAATCTACTCAGGTTTCTGTACATCTTATAACAGCAATCATGTTACAGGTGCTTTAAAGAGAGATATTTAGGGGAGACTGGGTGCCTCAATCAGTTGAGTGTTTGACTCTTGATTTCAGTTCAGGTCATGATGTCAGAGTCATGAGACCAAGTCCCATGCCCAACATGGAGCCAGCTTAGGATTCCCTCTCTCCTTCTCTCTCTGCCCCTTCCCTGCTTGCACACACCCACACACGTGTTCTCTCTCTCTCTCACAAACTCTCTCCCCGCCCCCCCAAAAAAAGAGAGAGAGAGACATTTAAATGGAATTGGAGTGGACTTTACAGGGCTCTTAATTTAAGGCACATAGTAGGAGGTCAGCAGAAACCCCAAACCACCCACAATGTTTGCCTCTTTTTCCATGTTGTTGCTTCCCTCTCCTCGGTGACTAGATCATCACCCGGTAACATTAACTTCCCTTTCACCTTCAAGTATTCTGCAGTTTGCGTTTGAGATTATGCCGTCATTAATCAGAGCTGAAATTTGTTACCCATCTTCCTCCACATTTGCTATGTAGTCCTTGTCTATTAATACTGGGCTCCAGGAGGATATAAATAGATCCCAGGAATGTCCACGATACCGAGATGTGGGGATCTCCATGAGGACTTCTCCATTATAGGGGGTGCATACCATGTATCATCAGATGCCAGGAACCAACAATAAGGCAGTAAAGGCACTGGTGAGCCTACCAAGGACAAAATCTAACTGGTTGCAAATGTCACATAAGCAGGTTTTCTCTTCTTGGCTTTCTAGGTCAGAGGTCAGCAAACTTTCTTTTGCAACAGGCCAGACAGTAAGTATTTTAGTTTTGTGGGGCATACAGGCTCAGTCACACTGTTCCACCCCGCTATTGCAACAGAAACTGTGTGGACCATACACAGACAAACGGACATGGCTGGATTTGGCCCACAGCCACACCTATTCCAGATGATAATATAATACATAACATTTTGAGTGTTATGTATCAGGTATATTATTTTACTTAACCTTCCCAGCAATGCTATGAAATGGGTACTATTATTTTCGTTCCCATTTTACAGATATAAAATGTAAGTCTTACATAGATTAAAGAAAGGCGCTTCCTATAACATAGCTAGAAATCAATACCATCAGGGTTTGAGTGTGGCTGGCTAACTCAGGGCCTGCTTGGATCCTCGTTAAGGGAAAAGGGTTGATGGGGTGATGAGCAGTGGAGTGGGGGAGCAACCTGAGACGGTTGGGGGGAACATCTTAAAAGATGGAAACAGGGGTGCCTGGGTGGTTCAGTCAGTTGGGCGTCTGACTTCAGTTTGGGTCATGACCTCATGTCATGATCTCGGGGTTAGTGGGTTTGAGCCCCATGTCATGCTCTGTGCGGACAGCTCAGAGCCTGAAGCCTGCTTCAGAGTCTGTGTCTCCCTCTCTCTCTGTCCTTCCCCCACTCACACTCTGTCTCTCTTTCTCAAAAATAAATATTTAAAAAAATTTTTTTAAATACAAATAGAAGATGGAAAGAGAATTTAACTGTTAACCTTTGGTTGGTGTTTATTCTTCTTAGCTAGACTTGAGATATATCATCACCTCCTTTGAGACTTGAGGATATCACAAAGTCAGTCATGAGCACCCCAAAGTTCTGGAAGCTGGTAAACCAGCCTTTTCTCAGACTCCCCGTGGTATTTTATTACCTAGAGAGGCCATGGCTTCTGGGAAAGGTGAGTAGTGGCCCCAGGAGAGTTAACAAGTAATAATTTGTTTTACTTTCATTTATTTATTTTTTGGTGTCAAAAAGGTGGTTTTATTAAAGCACAAGGACAAAACCCAAGGGCAGAAAGAACTGCCAGTAATATTTTATAACTGAATCATGCTTTCCAGTTCACAGACTCATTTGATGGTCATGGAGACCTCTCTCTTGTTTTGTTCCTATTGTCCCCCTACTTGGAAAGTCTTCCAAATCGTCTTCCCTCAAGGCCTTGTTCAAATGTTTGTGCTTCCATGAAGCCTTCCCCAATGGCACCTGCCAGAATTAAAGTTTCTTTTACTTGAGTCTGGATCACTCTGCAGCCATCACCAGGATGATGTGATACTTTCTATTGTAAACATATATGCACTGGTCTTCCTTTCTATCCTCGTCCGTAAGTTCCATGAATGCAGGAAGCATGCCTTTGCCTCCTTTTGTGCCCACAGAATTTGACATGGTTGAGTGGGCGCTAAATACCTGCTTCATTGGCTTAAATGTAATTATCCTCATAACAACCTTAGGGATAAAGCAGGGCAAAGGTTATCCTCTTTTGCAGATAAGGACTCTGAGGATGAGAGAAAGACTTACTTGTCTTGGGCATCCCACGAGAAGGTGTTTGCTGGAATCTTCTTGCATTCTTTACTACATGGCTCCTCACGGCAACAAAACTGCTCCCGCGTTTTCAAGTTCCTGGTGGTATGGGTTTCCAGTGGCTCTAACTGTACATACAGAAATTAAAAAAGTTAAAACTTGAACATTCATAACCGGCGAAAAGCTGTTGCTCATGGCATTTCTCATAGCAACAAGCATTGTCTTTGCACAACAACAATAATACCAATGGAGATACTGCTGGGGGCAGCGACCAATGCATAAATCCACTCAAGACGTGTTTAAACTCTCATTAAATGTGCTGTAAATTTGGAAACACAAACTTCTTTTTCTTCTTGAGGTATAACTTATGTGTGAAATGATGTACAGATTTTCAGCGTGTGGTTCAGGGAGTTTGAGGCAGTTGAACACACTCTTTGTAAACACATAAGTTCTTATAAATCTAAATTGGTGTCTGTGTGCAAGACAGCGTATGGCTCATTTGAGACAGAAAGGAGCAGAGACAGGGCACAAAGAGATGGGTCCAGAAAGACAACATAAAGACAGATGTGTGAAAAGGGATAGAATTACTCACCAATTCTGACATGGTAAGTGGTCATAAGACATAAAGACATAAAATAAATGCTGAACCACCTAAATAGCTTTCTTAGAAAAAGAGGTTAGGGATTGCTGAGTGATTCAGGGCTACGTGGGCAGAAAGGAAATGATGAAGTTTCTGAGATCAAAAGCAGTTTCCTTTCTCTGACAACTCCATGCATACACACAAAGATAAAATCCTTCGTATCAAGGAAAAAAGCAAATTATTGATAGCTTCATTCCTGAAAAATAATTGGTCAGAGGAAAGAACTGTCAAAATGGCCTCAGGGGCAAGTCTGACATTCCAGAGGCTGAAATAATTTCTGCCCAACGTGATAAAGAGATGTGGTGAAAAAGTCACATCAAGACTGAACTTGTTGTCTACTGTATGGATTTATGGGATAGAAGATTTTTGTTTTCTGTACTCCAACTCTTAGTTTTTTAAACTCACACCCACACACATACACACAGCAACTTTCAAGGTTTTAGTTTCACCGAACAAGTCAAAGAGTAAATCATGTTTCCATATTTCACATCCCTAGTAACCAGACTGAGTTAAGTTACTAAGACGTCAGAAGTAAGGAATATTCCAGGAACACTGGCTTCAGATGATATTACAGGATCTGAAAATGTGACTCAGTACTTCCTTATCTTATCTGGATTGCAAGTTCCCTGGGTTGGCACAAGGCTTCTTTAACCAGTGATTGGCCTTATATACCACTCAATGATCCGTTTTATAAAATCAGTAGCATCTAGAACTGCAATACTGAATTGGATTGCTTTTTGGAGGTCTTTAAGCAGAATGCCATTTAACCAGAGAAAAGTTATAAATCATATTGGCATATTCTTTTCACAACTCTTTCCATTTTGCACACAGGCCTGTGGTGCAAGACCCTGGAGTTAGACAGCCTGGGCTTATTAGATCCTGATTCTACCACTCCATTGGCTGCATGACCTTTGGTAAATGACTTAATCTCTCTGTGCCAATTTGCTCATTTGCAGCATAAGGAAAATAGAGACACTGTAAGGACTAAATGAATAATAGCCATTCATTCATTGAACGAATATGTATTTTCTTGAGCACCAAGTATGTGCCAGGCAGTGTTTTAAGCCCTGGGGAAAACAATAGTGAACAGAACAGGCGAATGTACCGGCCCTCATGGAGGTTACATTCCAACCCAAGAGACAGACAATAAACAATGTCAGATGGTGGTAAGGACTGTAAGAGAAAAGAAAAACAGTAACAGAAATAGGAGGTGGGGGGTTGCTATTTAGAGTGCCCAGGGACAGCCTCACTGAGGTGACCTTTGACAGAATAATATCTACACATAAGCAAGCATTTAATAAGTGTTACTGTTGGGGTGCCTGGGTGGCTCAGTTGGTTAAGCATCCGATTTCAGCTCAGGACGTGATCTCACAGTGGTGAGCGTTCTCAAGCTTGCGAGTTCAAGCCCAGCGTCGGGCTCTGTGCTGACAGCTCAGAGCCTGGAGCCTGCTTCGGATTCTGTGTCTCCCTCTTTCTGACCCTCCCCCGCCCATGCTCTGTCTGTCTCAAAAATAAACATTAAAAAAAAAATTTTTTTTAAAGTGTGGACAACTGAGTCCCACTTGACCTTTAATAAGTGTTACTGTTGTATCACTAATAATTAGACCCATACTTAGCAAATTTACTTATGACAAACTCCCAAGGGATCTGAAGATGTTAAATTTTCGCCCAGGAGATTGTAATTGCCATGAAATACAACCCTAACTGCTACTACGTGCTTTGGCAACCTATGGGCTGTGCCTTCTCCCGCTGCCCCTTTATTCCCACCATCTCACCTCTTCCTTGACATCTAAATATAAACGTCATCTTCCCAGATGCTCCAGCCTGGGGTGTGCATATACCTGCACAGCACTTTTTTTTTTTTTAATTTTTCTAGCATTTCTCTCTCATACAATGAATGATAGTCTTACATTATTTATTCTTATTTATTTAAGTCTGTCTCCCCACTAGACTGTATTTTCCATGAGGGCAGGGTTGGTATCTGCCTTATTTACCTCTAAACTATGCGCCCCCTCCATACCCGGCCTAGTAAATGGGTAACTGGGTGGTTAGAGGTCTCTAGTTACCAAGGCCTGTGATTAGGCAAATGGAGTCGGTAGGGTACCCACATCTTGGGCATCTGTGTCACGTGTGTTTTCTCATACTTCCACTCAGCATAGTTCGAACTTCCCAGTATTTTTAAAACAAAAAAATTTTTTTAATGTTTATTTATTTTTGAGAGAGAGAGAGGGGCGCCTGGGTGGCGCAGTCGGTTGGGCGTCCGACTTCAGCCAAGTCACAATCTCGCGGTCCGTGAGTTCGAGCCCCGCGTCGGGCTCTGGGCTGATGGCTCAGAGCCTGGAGCCTGTTTCCGATTCTGTGTCTCCCTCTCCCCCGTTCATGCTCTGTCTCTCTCTGTCCCAAAAATAAATTAAAAAAAAAAAAAAGTTGAAAAAAAAATATTAAAAAAAAAAAAAGAGAGAGAGAGAGAGAGAGAGAGACAGGGCACGAGCAGGGGAGCAACAGAGAGAGAGGGAGACACAGAATCCGAAGCAGGCTCCAGGCTGAGCTGCCAGCACAGATCCTGACCCACGGTTTGAACCCACAAGCAGTGAGATCATGACCTGAGCCGAAGTCGGATGCTTAACCAACTGAGTCAAGGTGTCCCTGAACTTCCCAGCATTTTAACTGGAGACATAGATCAAAGCTAACCTACAAGACAAACAGTCTTTGAAGAAACAGACAATAACCATCCCAAATTAAGACCCAAGTTTACTATTCTAGGAAAACAGAAGAAATCCCCCAAAGGGAAATGGCGTCTGCTTTGTGCAGCCTGGTATTTAGATCTTCTTGGCACAATCTTATTTATAGTCATTGTTCTGGACCAGCTATAAGAACCTTGACAAAGACAAACCATCAAAACTCTAATTCATGACACAGAGAAAAGAGGTATCACATTCAGATTTTGAGTTATTAACCAGGAGGTACACAGCGATGGCCGGTCAGCACGTCATGTGTGACTGTGCGTGCGCACACATTGGAAAGGGTTTGGGACATACCAAAGCGGGGCTGAACAGGTCAGCTTGAGGGGCAAAACTGGTGTTTTGATTTTTCTCTACAAAGCAAGGTGGCTAGGAAGCAATAATAACCATAGCATCACCCCCTAGGGTATCAGAACACACACACCACAGCAGTCACAAAAAAGAGGAAGTCCAGTGCTGGACAGACAGAGGCGTGGTTTTCGAAACATGGTGTGGCTCACCCTGTGCATCAGTGAAGTGATTCAGCAGGGCCAGGAAGTGAGCGGAACACAGCACAGTGAAGGGCTGTCTGTCTGGTTTATAGATTATCCCACCCCTTTGTCAGGCCCTCCTCCTCACCTACAATTTCTTTTTTTTTTTTTTTTTTTAATTTTTTTTTCAACGTTTATTTATTTTTGGGACAGAGAGAGACAGAGCATGAACGGGGGAGGGGCAGAGAGAGAGGGAGACACAGAATCGGAAACAGGCTCCAGGCTCTGAGCCATCAGCCCAGAGCCCGACGCGGGGCTCGAACTCCCGGACCGCGAGATCGTGACCTGGCTGAAGTCGGACGCTTAACCGACTGCGCCACCCAGGCGCCCCTACAATTACTTATTATAAGCCTCAATCACTCTCCACTAGTGGGCCAGCCTCAAGTAGAAGTGAACTAGAACACTAGGTTGCCAACTGTTACTCCAAGCCAACAATGGGATAGCATTGGTTTAGCTATTGGTTTATTAATTTGTCTACCTACAGGATTCACTTTTCTAAGCTATTTTTTACTTTCCTCCTGGCTCCACCCTCCAGTACAATAGATTAGCAGGAACAAAGTCAAAAGCTTTCTCTTCTCCCCACTTCTAAGATAGGGTTCCATAGGGTAACGGAGAGCGTTGCTTGAGGGAAGGCAAGCATGGGTATGCATTAAGCCAGGACCATTCTAAGAAAAAAGAAGGCATTTCAAGGGGGAGCAGGTAAACAGGAAGGTAAAGAAAACGGCCAGGGTTCAGGAATGGATTCACACTGAGAAAGTAACTAGAGTGAACATCACTGCTCTATAGGAAGCAGAGGACAACGCCAAGGGACAGGCTGACACCAGGGAGGAGAGTGGACTGTTAATGGTTTCGTTACGGTTTCCTTATACAGAGCAGATGAGAATCACAGAGCAAGCTGCCTACTCAAAAGAGGAAGCCCACTGAAGAGAAGCCAACGGGGAAGTTGTAGGATGAACGACTGAGGGTAGGTGGGGGTGGGCAGGGAAGGAGAAGGAATCACGTCATTGGCTATGTTTCTAGAGTAAGACAAGAGTACTTCTCCCCTGTGCCACAGGGGACCCCATGTGACATGATTGATTTCACACCCTGTAAAGGAGCATTTAAAAAGAAGCCTGGCTGGTTTTGAAATATGAGGCCATGGTGTGGCTGACTGTACATTTTTGGCTCTTTGTTTTTTTCTCTGCAAGGCAATTACTTTAAGTGCTTAACATCAATCCAGAAAGGAAAAATGAGGGCATCATGTTTTTTGGTGGGAAGGCTGGGGAGGGCGACCTCCACCATCTCTCTGCCACCTATAAACATGGCATAGATAGAAAATGAACCCCCTAGATCCTGCGTCCTGACTACAATGGCAAAGGAACACATAAAGGCCCAAGAGCATGAGGTAATATTAGTTGTGTCAACAATTGCATGTTACAAATGCTGAAGGTGAGTGAAACTTGCCAAGTGTTAATGGAACTGTTGGAAACAGATACAACTGGGCACCTGCTACAAGCCTCGTGACCTGGCCCACTGCACCCGAGCTGGGGCCAAGCGGGCTGTCTCTCTCTTTTCTTCTCTCCCGTTGGATCAAAATAAAGGTTGTTCCTGAATGTTTTTTAGAACCTGGCCTGACCCCAGAGCAATCAGCCAATGTCTGAAGGTGTGCTGGGCATCAGATGCTAGGGAAGAAAGGCCCCTTGCAGTTAGCTGCAAATGCCCCAGGGGCTTCCCAAGCTCTCACTTTGATCTTTCCTTCGGCTGGTGTTGTCCCTCGATGGCGATGGCGATGGCGGAGGCAGCACAGAAGGGTCGGTAGAGCCACCTCAGAACTCAGAGTCCCTAGAAAATTTTGTGGAATCCATGCAAAGGGCTGATGATGAAAGGAATACCCAAGCAAATGCCCCAAAACTTCTGGTGCTATTAGTTCACCTGGAAGCAAGAGAGACCACCTAACCTATAGGAAGCCCTCCACACTTACTTGTAAAATTGATTAAATAATTCTGTCCTTCAGGAAACATCAAATAATGGAGATGACAAAGAAAGGAGGGAATTCGCCCGGCGGGCGCGCCCCGGCCGCAGCACACAAAACTCTATATAGGAAAATACATGCCTTTAAAACAGGCTCAAGTTAGGAACGTGATGGCCCAATAATCCCTTTGCATTTTTCTAACTTGGTTTAAAGATAGTTTCAAAAATAGAGAAAAGTAGAGAGAATAAGAGAATGCACCCCCATGTCCCCGCCATGCAGCCTCAACAAGTATCAACATATACCCTTCCTATTTTATCAGGTCCCATTCCTCTTTTTTCTGGGAATAAAGAAAAATCCCCGACATATCACCCCATAAATATGAAGGAATCTATTTGTAAAAGATGATTTCATTTGTGTTTTTTACAGAGATTTCTCCCTGAAATATTGAGAATTTACATAGAAAAATTAAGAGAGAAGAGCCTCAGGGAGGTGATGACAGAGTTTTAGGGACTCATTCCTGCCTACCTGCTTCACTCTGGGGAGTCATCCAAAGTCTGGGGTGGGCATATTGTACGGAACACTCTTTTTGGCAGCCTCCTCAGCACCCTGGCCCTGGAAACTACTCCAGCACCCACGGATAGATCGCCAGTAGTAATGTCTGACCACCTGGGTTGGGTTGTTCCAAGGGTAGAGACTTTAGGCCAAGGTGGGCAATGAGATTCCCTCTGCTGGGGACGTGAACTTGAAAGCAGAAAAACATGACCTCGACTGAAAGAAAATGTCCCCTCAACTCTGCTGCTAACAGCCTGGAAGCCACCCTTCCCCAACCCTGGGAATCTTGGAAAGTTTCTCGGTCACCTCAAAGCTGGGAATGGACTCATTAATATTTGATTAGACTCCATGAGGACACCTACAATCTTTGTAACAGTTTTCCCTTCCATACATCAGGCAGACAGAACAGACTTTTACTGTTGCAGCAAAAGGTCTTTGCTGTAGATCTCTTTGAAAGGATACCATGGCCTAGAGATGCCAGCAGCACAAAACTAACACAGTGCTGTCCATGTTATGCAACGAATCTTGTAGGTCATGTTCACTGCGGCCTCCCCAACAGCCAGCACAGTGCCCAACATGGAGTGGTGATTGTTCGTTATCTATTTGTTGAATAAATCCAGTCTGGATCCTCCCAGGAGAGAGAAGATTGAGGGATCTGCTCACCGTGGAGGAAGTCCTAGTGTCTTGTTAGACACATGGGTTTGGCTCAGGCCCTGCCACTTTCTTTCTGGGCAAATGAGTCACTTCACCACTTTGGCCCTCAGTTTCCTCATCTATAAACTGGTGATTATAAACTTCACCAACCTTACAGAGATATTGTGAGACTCAGATGAGGTCATGCTATATGAAAGTGCTTTGTAAACTGTAAATTGTTTGCAGATGAAAGGTGTTATTATCTTTTCTAGCTGGGGATTCCATTCTGCCTATCTCAGCCTTCTGGCCTGAGAAGACTTTAGGGCAAAAGTGGCTGATGAATTGCCTTCTTCATATTCCCTGCCCGGCCCCCCCCCCCCCCCCCCCGGGGCCATTCTAAGCACTTCTTTTAAGCTTGCTGTCTACTTTAAGGACTTTTTTTTTTTTTTTTTTTGGTTAAACTGTGAGAGCCGGACACAGGGCTCGAACTCGTGAACTATGAGATCATGACCTGAGCCGAAGTCAGATGCTTAACCAACTGAGCCACCCAGGTGCCCCTAAGGGCTCTTTTTTTTTTTTTTAGATTAAACTGTGATAAGCCTAAGAACTAAAATGATTCTTTTTTTCTAAAACCCATTGCTTCTCCATTCATCCCATTTAGGTACTCAAGAGAAATTGTGGGCATGTTAACTAATCCAAATGTCCCTCTGATCATCATTGGTGTAGAGGCAGGTAGAAAATCCACTCGTATCATCCCCCCACCCCTTCGGAGACTCACTCATTCATCTTACTGACTACAGAGATCTGTAGAAAGCACAAGGCAGAGGAGCAGAAGACATAAGTAACTGCCATTCTCAGTAAGACTTCCAGACGCAGCTCTCCCGCTTGGGAGGGCCACCAGGTTGGAAAGAAGCAAGTAGGTTGTCCTAGTACCTGAGTCATGAAACAGCTTGAACTTGTCCATTATCTGAACAGCGCAACACTTTCAGAACATTGCTGCATTGTTCTGTGCCCTCAGGTTTCTCGGTGGCAGGCCAACCCTGGGCTGTGCCAACAAGTACATAGCTGTGATGATTTGTCTGCACCTACAGTCATTCATCTAATTGAGCACACTGGGACATCATGTCATAATGTTACTACCCAAGGAAACAGGAGTGGGGCTGTGGGGGAAGGGGATTACATCATCATTATTATTGTTATTCACTTATCAGATGATTATTAATTATACTTCAATTAAAGGCTTGCACTCTTTACAGGCATGAGCTCATCAGCCCTCACAATGCCCAAAGGAGGTCAAGAACCAGGAGACGGCTGATTTGCTCATGAATGCAGCCGACTTGAGCTTCAGAAATCCTGCAATCTTTTATCCCCCACTTCCTATTGGGGACCCCCAATTTTCCCCATGTATATGTTGCCCATACCACCAACCCAGCACTGTAAAAGTAGCAAGGATCAAATTTTCCTTTCTCGGCCCTTGCACGGGTTAAAAAAAAAAAAAAAAGCAAAGAAGAAACAGTTAATCACGAGGCGCTCCAAAGCAGCCAGCTCGCCTTCAAGATAAATATGCCCAGGGAGGTAACTTCACAGTGGATCCGCAAATTTCAATGAAGTCCTGCACAGTTCTTGGTGGACTTCTTGGCTAGGGGAGGTGGGTGGGGCCCGGCTTCGGTAATCAGGAAGTCGTTTGTTACTGGAGGTCAAAGAACAGGGCGTCAGAGGAGGGACAATAATTGGTGACTAGGTGCCAGAGCCTTTCAGAAGGGGCTAAGTTGAGGGGCAGGGGGCCACAGGCCTGTCACCTTTGCAAGATGAAGTGCCCCCCCCCCCCCAGTCCCAGCATCCCTGGGGCCCTGCTTTTCCACCCCAAGGGGCCTCGGAGCCATGGAGCACTGTCAACACCCAGCCATACCCCAAGCCAGAGGAGAGGTTTCCTCTTAAAATCAGGATCATATAGAACAACTGCAGAGTTTAGGGAGGTTTCTTCTTGTTTCTTTTCTTTCTTCCTTCTTTCTCTCTCTGTCTCTCTTTCTCTCTGTCTCTTTCTTCGGAAGAAAAGAATAGAGTGGAATCTCCTGGCAGGCAGGGAAAGATACAAAGTTCCTCAGTGGGCCAGATGCCCAATCCCACAACCTCCACACCTTCAGCCTGGCTACAGAGTTAATAAAACCTGAAGCAAATGGAAAACAGAGAAGTAGAAACCTGAGGCCCAAAGTGCTTTATCTTGAAAGAGATCAGCATTTTAGTTAGGGGCAAGGTTTACTAATTAAAAAGCCCTTGAAAGGAGTAAATAAACAAATCCCTAGTTAGTTATCCTGTGCTGGGTTGTGGGGAGGGAGTGGGAGTCCTGGGACTTTGTTCTATAAAGGGCACGGGCTTTGCAGAAGCATTTTGAGTAAAGGGAGTAAGGACTGTACCCTCCCCACCCCTCCTCACGGTAGCTTTACCCAATGAGGCTTGTAGTGATCTAATCTGAAAGAGATAAAACCCAATTTCCTCAGCTCTGGAGCTGATAAACACCAAGCCAAAGACCAGCTCCATTCGAAGGGTGACAATTAAAGCTCTCAGGAATCCAACCAGTATGGTGTTCGAAAGGACAAGGACAAACTCATATTTCTCAATGCCATTCTGGGCAGCTGTACGCACCTGCCCTTTTGGTGGAATTTAACCCAGTGGAATTAGCATCGCCATCATCCAAGCTTTATGGGTTCAGCTAGACCATATCAGCACATGACCAGTCCAGCTGGCACATAACTTGCTGATCACAAACACCAGACATGCCATTAATTTAGTATTCTGTAGGAAGGTAAACTTCCACAACAATAAATGCTAACATATTTCCTTACTGGTTAAGGAAGAGTCTAAAGTTCTAGAAATTATATAATCCCACATTGAGGGATGGTGACTTCTTACTGAAAAAACACACATGGCAAGGTATTATCTGGACTGCTGCAATATATTAGTTCTGCAGAGCAAATTCTGTTCTCTGGAGTACTTGGAAATAGTACAATGTTGCATATGTGTTATCAGATGTGGAGACTGAGGAAGCACAGCAAAAGGAAAGAATATGTATGGTCATGCTCTCAAGACCAAGAGGCTTCTCAAAGATATAATCCTGAGAAAAGTGGAGGGAAAATGGGTTGGAGATGGGGGACATTCCCCCAGGAAGTCAGCCATACTTTAATTTGTTCCCCTGAGAACATATATTCCAACAAGACAGTTCTCTATTTGAAATAGAGTTGATCTTGGCTGGAACAGAAAACTTGCCTGTGGACATCTGGTGGTTCTTTTCTCTTATGCATAAGGAGGACATATTGTGAATACCTTACTAGGATCAAGACAAAAACAGTCTTCTTGAGCCCTTAATGGTTTTCAGTTTTGTTTTGTTTTGTTTTGTTCTGTTCTGTTTTGTTTTGTTTTGCTTTAAGCACTAGAACCTGTCTGTTTAACTTAAAAATTTTTTTTGGAGCTCAATTACATAAAACAGAAATATGATATTTTACAAATATACATTTTAAACGTTTATATTTCTAGTATTTATTTATCCATCAATAAGAACAGAACAACAAGAGGGGGTCCTGGGTGTTTCAGTGAGTTAAGTGTCCAACTCTCGACTTCAGCTCAGGTCATGATCTCATGGTTCGTGAGTTCAAGCCCCCATCAGGCTCTGCACTGACAGCATGGGGTCTGCCTGGGATTCTTTATTTCTACCTCTTTCTCTGCCCCTCCCTGCTGGTGCTTGCTCTCTCTCTCTCTCTCCCTCTCAAAATAAATAAATAAATAAATAAATAAATACACTTTTTAAAAAGGTATTTAAAAATAAAAATCATAAGAACAGCAAGATAAGTTTGATGAACATAAATATCTGAAATTGGGTGTTACATTTTCCTTCATATCAATTTCTGCATTCAAATTATTTCAATTGCCTATGCTTATGTTTGGGCCATTAAAAACAAATTATGTATTTCCAAGTAATTAGAAAATCCTAGTTCACACAGAGAAATAGATGCAAAAGAAAAGTATGTTGTTTGTTTGTTTTAACAGCCCTCCTTTCAATCATAGTATACCTTCAAATGAACTAATCTAAAAACTTAGGCAAGGTGTTGAAGAGATTTTAGTTTCAAAGTTTAACTACAATAATATTTAATGATGAATTGCATTTCTTATCATGATATACAAGTCAGCAGCAAACACCCCAACCTTAAGTGCTAAAATATCTCTAGTAAAATACGATATCTTGACATGTAGCCACACATGTGCCAAGACTGAGCCTCAGCCTTGTTTGATATTTAATTGCACTGGATAGTAATGATACACATACATGAATTTTACTTGAGCAGAGTTTTTTACTTGGCCTAGTTTAAAAAAAAAATGTAAAAAGCCTGTGAAAATTACCAACTTTTTTGAATCAATGACACATTTAGCAGAATTTCAAGTATATATCAGAGAAGGTAGACTTTGCATCCTGAAGAATTAACTTGTAATCCAAATTAATGTATTGATGGCTCTCTGTACACAGAGCTGTGATATCTAACACATTTAGATGAATGTTTTTAGTATAGTTTCTTACATAACTGAAATAGATTTAAAACATAAACTTGAATCAATCATCTGTAGAAATCCTAAAGAGCCTTCCAAGAAATCTATAGGTCCAGTATGGGTGGAGTTTGGGTTTCGGATGGAGGAAGAGAGATCTACAAATGATGAAGGAAAGAAGGGGTCAGATTCTAAAAGATCTTATACATGATGTTAAAGAGTTTGAACTAGATTCTGAGAATCATGAGCAAGAGAGAAGCATAATAAGGTCTGCATTTTAGAGAGATCACACTGGATATGCTGTGGAAAATAATGGCTTTGGGTGGGGGTGATGGGGAGTGCAGCAAAGGAGACCAACTGGTCAGTTAGGAAGTGCTATGGTATTCCAGGAGAGAGACGGTGGTGGCCAGTTCCAAAGTTACAGCACCATGGCAGGAAAGAACAGGGGTACAATTCTAAGGTCATTTAAAAAGGTAGAGTTGACAGAACGCAGTCATTGGTTAGATGGAGGTCAAGAGATTAAGGAACAGAGGAGAAAGAACTATGTTAAGTACTCTGGCATGGGCAGTGAGGTGAATGGTATTCCCATCACCAAGGTGGGAAATCCTGGAGGACGTTGGAATGAGTGCGGAGAAAAGAGCTACTGAGTTCAAATGTTGGGTTTGAGATTCAAGTCAATAAGTAGTCACTGAGTCCCTGCAAAAACTATGCCAAACAGAGTCTAATGAGTGAAGATAAATAAGCAGCAGATGTTTCCTGCACAAAATTTATAGCAAATGTAAACAAGTAATCTGATTATAAGGCAGAAGGGGTCAGTGGTTTAAGGGAGGTACATATCTTTGGAGAAATAAGAAATGGTATCTGAAAAAGGTTCAGAGGTCTTTTTTTTTTTTTTTAATGTTTATTTATTTTTGAGACAGAGAGAGACAGAGCATGAACAGGGGAGGGTCAGAGAGAGAAGGAGACACAGAATCTGAAACAGGCTCCGGGCTCTGAGCTGTCAGCACAGAGCCCGACGCAGAGCTCGAACTCACGGAGCGCGAGATCATGACCTGGGCTGAAGTCGGACACTCAACCGACTGAGCCACCGAGGCGCCCCAAAAAAGGTTCAGAGGTCTTAAAAGATGAATATGATTTGGTTTTCTGGAGCTGAGAAAGGGGAAAGACGATCCAGGGAGGAACAACAGCATAAGCCAGAGATGGAAGCAAAAAAAATGGGTGTGACATTTGTGGGGAACTAGAATAATTCAGTTTGTTTGGTTTGAGGTAAAGAAGTGCTAGGAAGGCCGAAAGACAAACTAGTGCATATTGGGCAAAGCCTCGACTGTCCCACTATATTGGGGGGTCTATTCTGTATGTATGGGGAGCCAGGAAAAGGCTTTGACAGGGAAAAGCATGAGTTAATGGGTTCCAATCCCCTGAGGCATGGTTTGCTCCCTCCATTTCTGAGGCCATGGTCTCTGACTGCAAGAGGTGCTGGGAAAGTAATATCATCTATTCCCCCATCAATCTCCCCAGGTAAATGTCACTGTTAGTACAAAGGGAAATACCAGTGGCATGTGAAAAACCACCGCAGCAGGGCCATATGGGTGAAATCATTCCATCTGAGTCACTAACGCTGCTCTTTAACTTGTTGTGGAATCTTTGGTTTGTGGTGTGGGGGTGGATTAATTGGCAGAAATTACAGAAGGAGCTATTACTCCATCTTGATTTCGGGAGCTTGTGCAGAGATTTGAGAAACTCTTACTCTACTTTGGGGTCTGTGCCTCATTCGTACACTTAAAATAAGAGAGAGGAAGATCCTGACGTCATGAGGTGAAGTTCACATCCTATGCCAACGGTCCCAAGAATGCCTGAAATAGTTTGTCATCAGAATATAAAAACTGCACTTTCCTCCCAATATAAAGTAGATTGATTTGATAAACACTGAATGTAGAGCGTGGAAAAAAAGAAAAGAAAGAGTAAGAAATTCAGTGCAGGCAACTATTAATGCCATCTTAATTCTAACCGCTGCCAATGGAAAAACCATGAGAAATGAGTCTGAAAAGGTCAAGGTTTTTCCAAATCAAGGACGTTTCTCCAGGCTTCTTAATTTGTTTATTTTCTGTCTGGCTACATCAGACTATAATATACCTGGTACATATATCTACGGTTAGTTTTATACACAAATACATATGCACACGCACAGGTCAGAAAGGTAACAAGAAACCCACTTGTAAAGCTCTCTTTAGAAATTGTTTATTTAAATGTGCTTCGAAATTTTCAAAAGATAAAAGTTTTTATCCCATTTGAGATCTCTCCTAAAACATCTGGAAGCTTACACAGATTACTAAACAATTCTAAATTAGTAGTCCTAGCCAAATAAATAAGTATACACTGGAGAAGGAAACTGAGAAGAAATTTATTAGGAGTTATCATCAGAGACACTCAAGTAGAAATGACCACTGTCAGGAGAGTTAGAGAGCAGACAACCAGAATGTTTCTTTCTAGCTAAGCCAAGTTGGATGGAGTGGTACACAGGTTTCTTCTAAAAGAAGCTAATGGAGAAGGAGTTAAGTATTAACACCCCAAAAGTAATTAGGACCTAATGTTCAGAAGATCAATACATTTGTTTTCTCCAACAAGTTGCGAATCACGAGCTAAAGTTTTTAACCTGATATGGAGCAGTAAAAAACTTTAATTGCTTTAGAGTTCCAAAGTGCTAGAGACAAAGGTGAATCTTTTTTCCAAAGACTTTTGACTAAGAAACAAGATTCAGGTAAACTAACTAAGATGAAGTAACTAACTAACTTAGATGAAGCGATGGTAAGTATTCATGTTAAATACTTGTCTTCATATCTTACTCTAAGTTGCTTTGTTTAATGCAAGGTTAGCTATTAGTGAATCAATGATGGCAGTTACCTGAACTGGAGGCATAGTTCTTGGGAAGTAAATAACATCTGAAGGATTTTTTTTTTTAACTGAAACTCATAAAGTTGACCACTAGGTCTCAACTAGATAGTTGAGATTTTTTGCTTGAATTACATAGTGTGATCCTGCCTTTCTGTAAGATCTGAATGAGCCAAGCTGCGTATTTCCATGTAGAAGTCTGCTCCTGGAAAACTCAAAGCAAACCAAAAATTCTCTTATGTTGCTTTCAGCCTTAGCAAAATATTCTTGGAAACATTATAAAAGCACCTAGATACTACAGTGGTCAGTCTTATAGAGACAGCTAGAAGGATAGTACCTAAGTATTTACACTCTTAGTTCCAAATTCCATCCTGAAACGTGGTGTTTCCTATTCTGGCAAATGAGTTGTGCATATTAATGAACCAAAGGATCAGAAAACACCCACTGCTTGTTAGCTATCCTGGGATTCTCCTGGGATGCATGTGGAAAGCTTCAACCAAGACCATATTCGTCTTACTTTTGTTCTTTTTAGGACATTATTATTGTGTTACATGTTTTAATTTCACCAGAATATCCAATTCAATTGATTGTAATTTTAAAGGATATTGCAATGTTTTATTCTTACCCAGAAAAAAAAAAAAAAAAAAAAACCTGTATGAATGGATGAGGGAAACGTGGCATAGAAAAGTCTTTCTGCCTATCCTCCTTTTAACAGCTCAAATCCTACTTAAAAGCTTCTCTGACCCAAATCCAATTCTTGTGGAAAGGTAGTCAAGAATGTGGAATTTGCCATCAAAAATACCTGTCTGAGTCAAGTCTGGCCTCTACCACTTAAAGCTCTGTGGCCTTGGACAAGTTACGTGACGTCTCTGAACCTCGGCTTCCTTATCTGTAATAATAAATAATAATAGCCCATTACTTGCTTTGAGAATTAAGAGTAAAGTACTTAGCACGATATCTGACACATAGTGAGCATTCAACACATGTTAGGTCATTCAGCAGTAGTAGTATTTTATGCTATTTTCAGCATATTCAAAGTATGTGATAAACTGGAAACTCTCTATACCAAAGATTCCAAGCAGTGACCCATAGGTCAAATTGTGCTTAGCCAACACAGTGGCTTTTTAAATGTATGAATTTGTGGGGCTCCTCGGTGGCTCAGTGGGTTAAGTATCCAACTATTGATTTTGGCTCAGGTCATGATCTCACAGTTTGTGAGTTCGAGCCCCGAGTTGGGCTCTGTGCTGAGAGGGCAGAGCCTGCTTAGGATTCTCTCTCTCCTCTCTCTCTCTGCCCCTCCCCCACTCGTGCCGTCTCCTTCTCTCTCTCTCAACAAATAAAATAAATGTATGAATTTGATTTATACCTGGCATTTATTCTTTATTGAGCTATCATATCCTATCATGATTTATTGTTGCTTCCCATATTTGCATTACTTGTAACGCATGACCTGTCATGGACCCATGACGGCATTTGAGCTTGTGACTACTGATCTAAACTTTTGATTTTGTATCAGAAAAACTCAAAGGAAGAGGAGGAAAGACTGGCCAACCTTCAATGGCTATCATCAAGAAGGGGAACCGAGGAGAGAGTGGGCAGGAGATGTTAAAAATTTGCTTCACTGATCACTGCCCCAGGACTTAAAATTTTCTGTCTATTCCACTTAGTAAGCACTTAACCAGAGACTGACTTGTATTTAGCCATGTTTGTTTTATCTTACAAAGAAGCCTGAAATCTTGAGGACAAGACTCAAGTTACATACTTTTTTTTTTTTTTAATTTCTCACAACACCTTCCTCATTTCCTTCCCACAGTAATATTTCAGTTAATATATTTTCAAAATAACACTACAGTGCATTCGCTGAGCCCCTACTATATGTCAGTATCCTATATTGTAAATGCTTTGCTGCATTTATCCTGATCAATCTTTTCAATAACCAAATGAGACAGGCACTATTATTAGACCTCCTTGTTAGAGGCGAAAAAACCTGAAACTACAAAGGTTATGGAGCTTGCCCCAAATCACACAGCTGGGAAAGGGCAAAGCCAAGAGTGAAACCCTGGTCTGTCTGGTACCAAAGACCATACTTTTCACCACTTTTGGATATTGCCTCCCAAATAAGTAAGCCAACAAACATTTCTTGATTAATTAGATGCTGAATAGCTGGACATGAATGAACTTTTTAAGCTCACTTGTAATATCTAGGTCAGTTGGCAATAACTAGATATTTACTGTTGTGGATGCTGGAATTTGAGTTTTATGCAGTCAGCAGAAAGTTTTGTGAAGCTTGTGCCCCCAGGGATAAATGAATGAATGAGATAATGTCACAGAAACAAATAATTATAAAACAATGTAATACAACTTTAATACCATCTGGGAAAATGCTTCGGAAACATAGAAGGCAAACTTATCTTAAAATAGTTTGGGGTGGCTGGGTGGCTCAGTCGGTTAAGTGTCTGACTTCAGCTCAGGTCAGGATCTCACAGTTCACAGGTTCAAGCCCCGCATCAGGCTCTGTGCTGACAGCTCAGAGCCTGGAGCCTGTTTCAGATTCTGTGTGTGTGTCTCTCTCTCTGCCCCTCCCCCACTCACGCTCTGTCTCCCTCTGTCTCAAAAATAAACAAACATTAAAAAAAATCTTTTTTAATAAAATAAAATAGTTCACCTTATATGGTCAGCATTTCCAGAATTTCTACTAAGTGCCCAGCACTGTGCTAAGCAATTTACAAATATTTCTTTGTTCAACACTCACAACTACTTTAGGAAGTAGGTTTCATGATCCATATTTACAAATAAATGATATGAGGTCTGAAGCTGCTAAGTGGCTTGGCCAAGGTCACACAGTTAATAATAAATGGTGGAGCAGGGTTTTAACCTCAGGTCCACAAGACACCAAGATCCATGGTTGCTCCAACTTACCAGGCTGGTTTTAGCCATATAATCTTCTGGCCATTTGCACTATCAGGAAACTCCAAGAGAAGCAATGTGTATAAAGGAGGCTTCAGGTCTGTCTCTTTAAGGTGTCTCCAGCCAGCTGAGTGAACCAGCACTGTCTTGTGGCTGAGTCATCGTCTGACTTGGGGAAGAGATTATTTTGATATTTTGCTTCTCACTTTTTTTTTCTTCAGCTAGGGTTTGTAATCCCTCCTACTCTTTAGGCTAACACCATTTTTTACGCTTGCTGGTCTTGTTTAATGATCTAGTCTTGTTTCTTGTCTAGTCACCTTAGCCCTTTGTATTGAGTGTAAGCATGGTCCTTTTGGCTTCTGTATTCTTCCCTATCCTCTTACGGCATCAAACAGGACAGTCTTGTCAGTTAGTTGGTTGTTTGATTTGCCATTCTCATGATGAAGGTTCTAGATGAAAGCCAAAGCACGATCAGTAATATTTACAACATATTTTAGGAAAAGAAAAAAATCAAGCAAATGTGGAAGATTTTCAAGGGACTCTTGGGAAATGCTTTGGGACTGCCCTCCAGCAGGAAAATTCTGGAGCCTGGTATGTATGCCCTCTATATCTAGCCAGGGGAATGTGAGAGGAGGGCAGGACTGTGTTACAAAAGGAGAAAGCAAAAGGCTATTACTGATGGAGGGTATTTTGAAAACCTGAAACCAACACCTTAAATACAGGCCTAACTCTGGGCCCACCAGTTTCATGTATAGGAGTCTATTCTCAAGAAACAGAATGTGGTTTTCTTTTTTTGTTTAAAGTTTTTTGTTTACGTGTATTTATTCATTTTGAAAGGGAGAGTGGGGGAGGGGCAGAGAGCGAGAAGAAGACAGAGAATCACAAGCAGGCTCCACACTGTCAGCTTAAAGCCCGACGCGGGGCTTGAACCCATGAACCATGAGATCATGACCTGAGCCGAAGTCAGACGTTTACCGACTGAGCCACCCAGGCACCCCAAGACATGGAATTGTGTATAGTGAGTTACATATCTTATTAATAGCCAAAAAAGCCAAAAACTTAAGAGTCTGACAATGGAAATTGTGCCAATGAACACAACGTTCATTGTTACGATACATCTATACAACAGAATGCTACACTGAAAACTTCATGTTGTAGAAAAACATTTAATGACATGGAAAAATGTTTTCTATATATTTAACCCTTTTGGTAATAGGTTGTTTCAAGCATACGCAAAGTAGTGAGGTTATTATTATAACAAGCCCATCATCCAGTGGCCAATCTTATTTCAACTGTCATCGTGCCTGTTTCCCTCCCTGCACCACACTGAAGTCCCAGAGCTCTTATCACTGTGTTTGTAAATATTTCAGCAGGTCTCTCTAAAAGATAAGGATCTTGGGGCGCCTGGGTGGCGCAGTCGGTTAAGCGTCCGACTTCAGCCAGGTCACGATCTCGCGTTCCGTGAGTTCGAGCCGCGCGTCGGGCTCTGGGCTGATGGGCTCGGAGCCTGGAGCCTGTTTCCGATTCTGTGTCTCCCTCTCTCTCTGCCCCTTCCCTGTTCATGCTCTCTCTCTCTCTGTCCCAAAAATAAATAAATGTTGAAAAAAAAAATTTTTTTTTAAATAAAAAATAAAAAATAAATAAATAAATAAAAGATAAGGATCTTATAAAAGAAAAACCCAGAACACTATAATACACCTAAAAAATTGGCAATAATCCCTTAATATCATTAACAATCTAGACAGTGTTTACATCTCTTTGTCTCAGAAGGCTTTGCCATTTTTTTTTTCTTTTTGAAGTTGGTGTGTTCCAGTTAAGATCCACTGGTGGATAGGTCCCTAAAGTTTTTTAAGTTTTCATTTAAATTCTAGTTAGTTAACATATAGTGTAATATTAGTTTCAGGAGTAGAATTTAGTAATTCATGACTTACATATAACACCCAATGCTAATCCCAACAAGTGCCCTCCTTAATGCCCATCACCCATTTAGCCCATATCCCACCCACCTCCCCTGAAGCAACTCTCAGTTTGTTCTCTATAGTAAAGAGTCTCTGTGGTGTGCCTTTCTCTCTCTTTTTCCCCCCTTCCCCTGTGTTCATCTGTGTTGTTTCTTAAATTCCACGTGAGTGAAATGATATATTTGTCTTTCTCTGACTGACTTATTTCACTTAGCATATACTCCATCCATGTCGTTGCAAATGGCAAGATTTTGTTCTTTTTGACGGTCGAGTAATATCCCATTGTGTGTGTGTGTGTGTGTATCACGTCTTTATCCATTCATCAGTCGATGGACATTTGGCTTTCCATAATTTGGCTATTGTTGATAGTGCTGCTATAAACATTGGTGTGCACATGCCTCTTTGAATCAGTATTTTTGTATCCTTGGATGAATACCTAGTAGTGCAATTGCTGGGTCATAGGGTAGTTTTATTGTTTAACTTTCTGAGGAACCTCCATACTGTTTTCCAGCATGGCTGCACCACTTTGCATTCCCACCAGCAGTGCAAGAGGGTTCCCATTTCTCCGCATCCTCGCCAACATCTGTTGTTGCCTGAGTTGTTAATGTTAGTCATTCTGACAGGTGTAAGGTGGTATCTCATTGTGGTTTTGATCAGTGTTTCCCTGATGATGAATGATGTTGAGCATAAAGTTTCTTTTAGCCTTTAGGGCCCACCTCCCTTTCTTTTTTCCTTGCTATCACAGTTATTTGTTGAAGAAGCCAGGTTATATGTCTTATACAATTTTTTACTCCCTAGATTTTGCTAATAAATTCCCCAGGGTACTTTAAACATGCTTCTCTGTGTCCTGTACTTCCTTGACTTGATGTGTGATTTTTTGGTGAAAATACTTTTTTATTGATTGCTATGGGCTGAATCGTGCCATCCCTTCCCCCAATTAATTTATGTTCTAAATTAACATAAATTCATATATTAAAGCCTTAAACCCCAGTACTTCAGTATGTGATTATATTTGGAGATAGGGTCTTCAAAGAGGTAATGAGTTAAAATGACGTTATTAGGATGGGCTCTAATCTAATATAACTCATGTCTGTATAAGAGGAAATCTGGACTCAGACTCAGCACTAAGGGAAGACGATGTGAAGACACAGGGAGAAGAGGGCGATCTGCAAGCCAAGGGAAGAGGCCTCAGAAGAAACTACCCCACAGATACTTTAATCTTGGACTCCTAGCCTTCAGGACTGTGAGAAAATAAATTTCTGTTGTTTAAGCCACCTAGTCTATGGTACTTTGTTACAGCAGTTCTAAAACACTAACACATAGGTGTTATTGTGCTCTCACATCAAAGGCAATCCATTCTTGAGTAGGGAATTCTATAATGAAGAGAAAAAATATATGACACACAGTAACTAAAAGAAAAAAACGCTCTATCATAAGAATGGCTATCATTTCAGAGTATATAATGTGCCAGGCACTGTGCTAAATACTTTATATCCATTGTATCCCTTGATCCTTACAACAGCCCAGCAAAGTGGGTATTACTGGTGCCATTTATAGGTAGAGACTAATTCAGAGAAATTCAGACACCAACCCCAAGGTACACAGTGAGTTAAGCGGCATCGCTGGGACTCAAAGGTAGATCTGTCCAAGTCAGGCCATCTGCCTACAAGGGCCACTTCCGTACCACGCATGCGATCACTGAGAGTTTGCACGATGGCAGTCCAAGATGAGGGCCAGCCAAGACGGCGAAACTCAAACTGGAGAAGAAAGTAGATGAGGGAGATAGTTCTCAGTGAGAAAAAGAGGACGTCTTCCCTGGGGTACCTGGCATCCAAGGCCCTGACCCTGATTTTCACAGCTCACTCTGCGGCTGCTAGCAGCTCTCTGATGGTGACTGTTCTAACGATTCTAGCAATGATTCCTCTCAGATCATCGTGGAAAATCACTGAGGCGTTATCTGTCACAGACCTCCCGCCTCATCCCTTGCTCCTCTAAGCCCACTAACAACACTACACTTCAAGTTCACATTCACAGCTGTTTCACTCTATTTTCATTTACTTGGGAGCAGATTTCTTTTCAATTCAGAATTAAGAAGCAGTGAGTAGGAGGCGAGACAGTGTGGAGATTGAAAGCACAAGGTTTGAAATAAAACAGATCTGGGACGGAGTCCCCATTCTGTCCCTTTTCCCCAGGCCCCTTCTCAGTGAGGGCCTAATTTCCTCTATGCCTTGTTTCCTTGTTTCAAAAACGAAATGAATTCTAGCACCTACCTCACAAGGTGGCTGTGACAATGCATTACATGAGGTGATGCATATAAAGCACGCTTCGCAGGGCCTGGAAGTTAATAAGGTAGCTCTGAAATGTTAGCTCTGAAAGAAAAAAGGATGCTAGAGGGAAGTGAAAGATATTGGTACTCCACAGTATCGCCTGTCTCTGCCGGGAGGGAAATTCACCATGGAAAAAAAGCAGGTCAGATGATTCTCGGTGCTTTACTGCAGGCAGTACTTGACCAGAAAGTTTCAGGCACCCTTGCCTTCCCTACACTGGCCCTAGATCACATTTACTACTTTTTTCCAGTGACTTTTTAGCTATCTTATCACTCAATCAGCTCTGGACAAATGACGCTGACCTTGAAAGTTACAATCTGGTTACGGTTAACTAAATAACAGTGAATCTATAAAAGAACCTTGAGCCAGTTTCTTCTTGTTTCCTCCTGAAGTTTCTGGCCACTCGCTTTGGCCAGCAATGGGGAATTTCAGGTCTGTTAAGCATGCTAAGCTTTATTTTAGTATATCAGTCTATGCCGACGTCATGTCCCCGACTTCTGCAGTGGGAAAAATACGTTATATTTAGGACCAACCGGCTGCATTGATTATTACCTTTGTTGATGAGACCCAGTATGATATATACAGTCTGGGCTGGTCTACCATCTTCTCTCCACTGCCTCGACATCAGCTTTGTCATGCTCGCTTTCCTACTTGTCGGCCTGGTCAACCTTTGATCAATGCCGGAATGGGCTCGTCTTCAATCTTCTTTATGGTGGACTCCACAGTTCGGGAAGCACAATGCTGATGTGGTGATCCAACGTTTCTATGAGGGATGGTCTGCCAAACATACCCTGGCTCCAAAATGTCCAGGGTCTTGGGAGGTGGGGCAGTCTCTAGGTGGTGTTCCTGTGGGCGTGGACACTTCCAGTATGGCCTTCTTGGCTTGCGAGACCTCCCCCCTGCCGGGGTGGGGTGGGATGGGAGGTACAGGCTGGTACACACAGAGAAGAGGTAGTTTCCTTTTTCCTTTTCTATGCTTTTTGCTGAGAAGAGTCTGAAGTTATATGTCTGAAGTAACTATTTCCAGAAAAGAGAACCATGTGGTTTTAGCTGACATCCCACAAATGCCACCAAAACCAAACGTTTCTGGTAATCTTTGCAGTTCAATCAAGGTTTGGGAGGGCAATCGGTGGTTTTTCTTCCTAAGTCATTTTGTGCCTTAATTTCTGCTTCTTCTATTTTTTAACCACCCAAAAAAAGCAATTGATATTTTTTGGTCAGTAGGTTTAAGGGCTGTCTTCCAAGTAAACTGCTAAAATAAGGGTGACAGTCACAGTGAAATAATATTTTATCCTATGAAAATAATTTGCAAGAAATGTGCATTGGGTTACATGTTGTACTTCACCAGAAATGCCCTACCACAACTTTTCTGGAAGTGATGAGCAGAGCATTGGAGATTTTGATGTTTGATTTATTTTGTCAACAGCAATATTTCAGGTGGACTCCATCTTTCATCCAAGAATCTCTAAGCACATGGCATTGACTGCCCAGCAAAATAAAATAAATCCCTAATTCCCCCATTTGGGAAGCTAATTTAAGAAAAGTGAAGAATTTGTCTGGTTACTCAGGCAGTTCAGTAAGACCTGGGGTGGAAAAACCAACCAACCAAACAAACAAACAAACAAACAAAACCCCATGTAGCTCCCAACTTTTAGTTCTCAATAATCAAAAGGTAACCTCTCCCTGCCATCCTTGTTTTTATCAACTTCTGGAATTTCTGGAAATATAGACTGTGATCCAACTTTTATTCTTTCTTGGTCAATATTAGCTAATGTTACTATGATTAGAGTTTTACTTGGTATCACATTTGTTTTCAAGATACAGATTCATATATTGCACCTAATTCTACACATAGACCAATAATTCTATTATCCTTGCTTGAGTCATGGGTGTTGGTTAAAAATTGTTCATACAGGGAAGGAGAAGGGAGCCAACAGACACTGTGCACCAGTATGTGCCAGGGAAACCACCAGACATCTATAAACATGACTTCAGTGAATCCTCCCTACCATCTCCAAGGAAGATATTTTTATTTCTATTATATATGAAGAGACTGGGACTCAGAAATTAAATAAAAATCTGCCCAAGATAATACAACCAATAAGATGGTGGGAATTGGGTTTGACCCCAGGACTCCCTGGGGTCCATGCTGATTAAAAACAAAAAAATTATATAGTAGCCAAATTCCTCACTTTCATACTTTCCCAGAGAAGGAACATACAGACACAATGAACCTCTTACATCTAAAGTTCAAGTGAATATGTGGCCTCTCTGAGGACTTGGCTATTTTCCATCAAAGATCCAAAAACAGACTAGAACCCTTGCAGAAAATAATCTTGAATTCTCTGTCATGTGCTGGATAAGAGCTTAGGTTTTTGATAATTGTCTGAAAGTGATGCTGGGACAGTAAATAGTGCTATTTGGTTTAAAACTTTCAGTTTTCGGAGCACCTGGGTGGCTCAGTCGGTTAAGCATCCGACTTCAGCTCAGGTCAGGATCTCGTGGTTTATGAGTTCGAGCCCCATGTCAGGCTCTGTGCTGACAGCTCACAGCCTGGAGCCTGCTTTGGGTTCCGTGTCTCCCTCTCTCTGCCCCTCCCTTGATCGCACTCTGTCTCTCTCTCTCTCAAAAATAAACATTAAAAAAATTTAAAAAAAAAATTTAGTTTTCAAGTGCTATCATAATATCATTTCCAAATTTCTATATATTATCACCTCTGATAAAAGTAACATGGTCGGGGCGCCTGGGTGGCGCAGTGGGTTAAGCATCCGACTTCAACCAGGTCACGATCTCGCGGTCCGTGAGTTCGAGCCCCGCATCGGGCTCTGGGCTGATGGCTCAGAGCCTGGAGCCTGTTTCCGATTCTGTGTCTCCCTCTCTCTCTGCCCCTCCCCCGTTCATGCTCTGTCTCTCTCTGTCCCAAAAATAAATAAACGTTGAAAAAAAAATTAAAAAAAAAAAAGTAACATGGTCATATAGACAATGGGTACTCTCATTCTAGAAGTGGGACCAAAAAAAATAAGTTACCAAAAATGTAAATTGGTTATGGGCACAAAATAAATTATTGAAAAGTAAACTGGCCCTGGAATTCTAATTTCCCAATTCCTTATGCTTCATGCTTTCTTTCTGACAGTGTAATTTCTTTCCAGATCATTTTAGAAGCACAAATAGTAATAGAAGGACTTCCTGTTTTGAGAATATAACTTACCATAAGGTTTAATCATTTTGACCAACAAATAATTATTTACTATCTCGCCCTAGAGTGGTATTACTAACATTCAAAATTTTTAGAATTGGGATTATGTCTATATTGGGACTCCACTGTCCTATTTAAATGTAATTTTATTTGTCCCAATGATCTCCCTCTTAATTTTTATGTCTGACAGATACTTCAGGATGTGTGGCTTTGGGCTGAAGTTGAAAACCTGCATGCAACATAGAACAGTGATTGGTAAACATTAGCTAAAGATGAAGAAGTTCAGGACATGCCCAGAGCACCTTCACAGACAGCTCACCTTCTCAGATCATAGCTGGGAACACTGCCCCAGGGGCCCAGATCACATTACTCAATATTGAATTGGCTAGCTAGCACCACTGCAACAAAGGAGCAAACAAACCTACAGGGGGAATGGGGTGAATCAGAATATAGGTGTGGGGATCACATTACTGAGAGGCTTACTATCTTGCATGCATTTGGAATACTAAAAAAAATCTAGGAGATGATAAGAGAAAATACTAATCTTGGTCTGCTGCCCAGTGTTATGAGACCTAATAAGTATTTGAGAAGGAATATTTTGCAGTGTTAGAAAGAAGAGATCCATTTTAGAAGATGCTAAGAAATTAGCCTTCCGTATGTGTCCACATGCGTGGGAGATGCAGCCACATTTTAATTAATTTCAGTCTTCTCCAATAGACCATTAGCTCCATGGAGCAGAACCAAGGACCATTTCTATCTTGATGGACATCAATCCTCTGAGTTTATATACATAAACTCTCATTATGTTTAGAAAGATATATATATAGATATATAGATATATATATATAATTAAAATATTCAAGTAATTGTTATTTCTTTGTGAGAGCCTCTGTATTTTTCTTTTATATGGTATTTGTCATTTTTTTCAAAGATCTATTTCAAAAAGAAGTGATAAAAATACATAGAATGCTTTAATCCCAAAGGAAAAAACACTTCTTGTTGAACAGCATAAACTCTCAGGAAAACATCTACACAAAGATCTTCTACTGTATAGCATCTCTTAAAAAGAAAGAGAGAGAGAGACTACTTCACCACAAGGTCAGGACTACAACCCTACTTTATCCCAAATGGTCCATTTCTTATCAGGGGGGGACCTCAATCTGGAATTTTACACCCTATCCACCAGGAGGTGCCCCTAGATTGGACTGTTAGGTCCTCATGTTACTTCAATGGGGAGTTGCATTTATCAGGATTCTCCAGAGAAATAGAACCAATAGGAGGTAGAGAAATAGAGATAGAACGAGATTTATTATAAGGAGTTGGCTCATGTGGTTATGGAGGCTGGCAAGTCCCAGGATTTGCAGGGTGTGTTTGCAGCTGGAGATCCAGGAGGACCAAAGGTTTAACGCCAGTCTGAGTCTAAAGGCCCAAGAACCAGAAGAGGCGATGGTGCAGTTTGAGTCCAAAGACAAGAAAAAAGCCAATGTTGCAGTCTAAAAGCTGTCGGATAGGAAGAATTCCCTTTTACCCTTGGGAGGCTCAGTCTTTTTGTTCTATTCTGGTCTTCAACTGATTGGACAAGGCTCACCCCCATTATGGAGGACAGCCTGCTTCATTCAGTCTACCAGTTTAAAAGTTAATCTCACCAAAAACACCCGCACTGACACAATAATGTTTGACCAAATATCTGAGCACTCCATGGCCCAGTCAAGTTGACAGATAAAATTAACCATCACAGGAGGCATTTCAAGGGCTGGAACCTTTATTTCAACCCATGTTTCATGGTAAAGGTGATTTAAAGGGCTCGAGAGACTATCTTTCTTCTTTGCCTATATCTCTCTGGGTTCCTAACTGCAAGCAACAGAAATAAAATCTGGTTAACTCATACAAAAACGTATCTGTTGGAAGGATAACAGATCATTGACAACATGGATAGGAGGGTTGGTAAAGGCATCCAGAGAGTAGAAATGAACTTTCCAGGGCTCTACCACCACCAAATCATACACAGTCCCCACCACTGGACGCCACATAACTGCCACGGCTATGAATTGGAGCCCATCATTTATCTGCTTCTCTGTCACTCATTCACAGTTGAAGTTCTGGTGGGAGTATCCAACTGGTGTAAGCAAGCCATATGCCTTCATCCTGACACCCAGAGGGATAGGAGAGGAATCATTATTTTTCTATTCTGGTTTCCTGTGTGGGAAGGGGGCGCCTGCCTCCCATCTCTGCTACCACAGTGGGGGACTCCCCACAACCAGGATGTGGATTCAGATGCTGCGAAGCCAAAGAATAGCGATTGTGCACTGCAGTCCTTTTGGAACTAATCTGCTATTGATGGGATTGGTCAGTGCAGGATACAGTAGACTCAAGGCAAACGAGCCAATTAGTAAGCCTGGCACAGGGAATTACAATCAGAAACAGGAAGCAACATCTAAGAAAGGGCAGTTTGCTAGCTTGTCCGTGGCCTTAATGTTGGAGTCCCAAGCAGAAATTTTGGAAACAGTCCCTCAATCAATTAGCTTCCAGAAAAGTACTTAGTGCACACTGGTTATGCACCTGGTATGAACAGAACGACCTCGTAAAATCAGGAGGCCTCTGTCTCAAACCCTTGCATACTGTTTTCACTTAGCAGGAGAGGAAAAGGAGGGAACTATCAGAAGCTGGCTCCTTGCTCTGTCTGGAATCCTCCCCCCTTTACCCCTTCTCTCTCCATATGCCCAAAGGTCCCAGGTGCTGGGGCAACAATGGACATAGAACAAAGCTGAGTGTGGATTGAGCCAGTAACTACGTCCAGTAGTGTCTCTCTCTATGCGAAAGATTCTTCACCTGTTTGGAAACCAGATCTCGCTGAAAATCTGCTGGAAGCCGCAGTCCTTCCATGTCCTCGCAAAACACCAAAACTTTTGTGACAAACTTCAGAAACTTTACAAGCTCCCTGAAACTCGAAGGAGTTTAAGAAACCCAGATTAAGAACTTGCATTCTAAAGTTAAGACAAAAACACCAGCCATAAATAGTTCTTCCTTTCCTTAGGATCAAGTGTAAAATGGGGAGGAACGGCCAGCCCCCTGCAGAGGGCCTCTGGACTCAACGACCTTCTACCAAACAGGAGTCCTTGGCACCCAAATTTACTAACAGTTCAGTAGAATTTCATGCTCCCCCTTTATCAGTACTCTAAGGCGGTCATTTACTTCTTTGCTGTCCTGTAGTTATAAACTGTTCAAATGTCCAAAACTTTTAAACTTCTTTGAATATTATAATGCATCTCAACAGAATAGAATAACCAGTCTATTGGAATAGAATAGCTTTTAAACAAATAATTTCCTTTCAAGGACCACAATCCTACTTATCACCCAGGCTCAATCCCTCAAAAGCATTCATGCCCTCACTCTTCAATTCTCCGGTTTAGCAAGCTCTGTCAATTCTTCCTTTAGAACATTTCTAAATCTAGCTCCTCATTTCCATTTTGTCCCCTGCAGCCCTTTCTCAGGCCTCTATAATCTCACACCCAGACTACTACAATAAACTTTTAACTACACCGTCTTCATTTTCATCTTCCTCCAGCCCATCGTATACAATATAAAATTAATCTTCCTCAAAATATCAATTTTGTCAAATAGATGCCTTCATCAGAACCTTCTGTTTCCCCTGCCTACACAACCCTGTGATGGGTTCACGCTGAGTTAATTTAGCTAATATGAAACAGTATTTCCCTGATTCCCTTCTCCAAAGAGTTCAAGGATAAGGTTGCCCACAAAAGAAGTTTGCTTAATATTTGGAAGGCAGGAGCAGGGGAGACGCCATATTTTATGGTCTGAAGGTCAGAATAGGCCCAGCTCACATACGTCGTTGTGGGTCCTCTGGCTGTTGGCCTGTAGTTCCCCCCAGCTCCCACCAGCTCTCATATTTCAGCTTCTCCAAGGGCAGGGCCAGGTATATGTGCAGCTCTGAGGCACAGGCACCCACTCTCCCGTAGGCCTCCTATGTTATCGACCCTGGAGGTGGTGAAAGACAGATGTGAGGGCCAGTTTGTTCTTGAGGGTTTCAGATTTTCTTCGAAGGTTTCTATTTGCTCTTGCCCTTTCCTACTGCCTACCTAGCTTTCCTTCCCAACTGCCAGCCCCTGACCTATGGAGATTTCAGGCCCAAAGTCATGACAGACAACAGACCTTGCATAGATCTCTCCACCTGTTCCCACAATACTGGAAGCTAGGGCTCTCCCTCACAGCTCTCAGAAGGAACCAACCTTACCAGCACCTTGATTTCAGACTTGCAGTCTCCAGAATCATGAGACAATAAACTGATGTTGGTTAAGCCACCCAGTTTGTGAAACTTTGCTACAGAAGCCTCAGAAAACTAACGTAACCCCCACCCCCAGTCATCTTTCCCAAGCAGGGGCCTTCCATATTGCTAGTGTTCTGCCAATACTCTGCCCCAGACTTTTGAAAAGGAAACAGTTTTGAGGGCATCAGACTCTGTATTAGATACTTCACATTCCTCATCCCATTTACTCCTCAGCTGGCCCTAGGAGGTATTTGTTACTATCCCCATTTTATAAATGAGCAAATGGAGACAAAAGACTGTTTGATACTTACCCAGGGTGAGAAATGTAGGTGAGATTCAAACCCATGTCTAACTCCAAAGCCAATGATCTTTTCACTAATTCATTTCGCTTTCCTTTCCATTAAATAGGAGAAAATTCAAACTTCCAAACCCTCATGTCCTCTGACTTTTCTCATCGTCTACATTTCCCAAAGGAGACCCTCATGATGGCAAGAAGAAGCCAAGAGGCAGGGTTCACTTCATACGTCTCAACCCCTACCTTCTGGTACCTAGACTCTGCACACTTGCCTATCTTGTAGAGATATTCATGGAAATCTCAGTGCATTAGACTGATTGTAGGGAATATCAGGAAGAAATTGAAAAGACTAGGATTTACAGGATGGCTTTAAAGTTGTGATTTTATGACTTTCAGGTGTACATGAAATACAAAATGTGCCAACAAAAAGTACTGCTTGGGAGAGAATCCTTTGGGGATCTGCTTTAATGAGTAAATTAGTATGTTTTGAAATTAGCTTTCCATTGTCTATAGTAAATCCCCATGCAGGCTTGAAAGCTGTTGCTTTTTTATTCATGAACGAATTTCCCTCTTTTGTCTTGTTTGCATGTTGGAGGGGATGGTGGTTTTAGAGAGCTTCAATTCAGGGAAGGCCATTGATTCTCAACCCATCAGTCAGAGCCAGTGTCAAAGGGCAGAGACAGATGCTGTCAAGCTCGGCCCAGGGAGGGTCCCAGATCCAGAGAGAGTCAACTGACCTGGTATCCTTGGATCCTGAGAGGCTGAGTTGCAGGGCCTACCGCAATGAGGACGTCAGCAAATAGAGACTTTATTGTTATAACCAAAGAGCCCTTGACTTGACATCTTGGTAGGCTTGGACCCAGGCTCCTATATGTAGCTCTTGACCTGGAACATCTCGGTCTCATTCACCACTTTATGCTGGATGGTCTCGGCTTGCCCCGCCCCCACCCCCAACCAGCTCATTAGCCATCCTGCTCCATACCCTATTCTTAGAACTCTAAACACAGCATCTTTGGACTCTTACCTTCTGGCTTCCATTTGGGCCCCTCAATGTTCGGGGTATTTAATACCCCAGATTCCTCAGCACTGGGCCAAAATTTGGCAGTGACTGCATCCATCTATCAAAGGCCAGTGTGGCTGTCTGGAAGCCCCATTCCTATAGCTACATTCTTGGCCCAATTCCTTTGCTCATTGCCTCCCCTTGGCTCTCTGGGCTTAGCAGTGAGCTTCCTGTTACTGCTCTCCTGGGGTCCTCCTCATCTTCTCCTGGTTCCTTTAGACTCTCCCTACACCTTTGCAAATAGTCCCTTCATTAACTCCCGAGGGTAGGTGCTTCCTGCTGGTACCCTGATTGATATACCACTGGCTCTTCAGTATCTAGTACGTCAGAAAATAGCAGTACTCAATAAAAATCCGTTGGGGAAAAAACAGGATTGATGCACAGGGAATAGAGTTTGCTTCAGCTTTGAAGTAATCCTATTCTTCCTTCCCTCTCTTCACAGTCACTCTTCTCTCCATTCCTTTCTTAAATTTTTGTCTCTTCAGCCTTGGGTTTAGGATCTTGCTCTCCAGCTGTCTCCAGGAACAGAGAAGTGAGGTGATAATGGCTTAGCCACAGTTACTCGTCCCTAACCCCGAGAAGAACTAGAATTGGAAACTCGGGGCATCCAAATACCTGATTCCCTAACCCAGGGTTTGGACTCTGCCTCAAATGTCGGTGGAAAAGGTGACACAAGGGTTTGGTGAGAGGGGAGATGTCTGTGCATGGAAGTCGACGAACTGGTAAATTAGCAGTACCTCCCATCTGGCACGGACAGGCCATGACAGAGAATAAACTGGGCTTGTGGAGGGGAATTCTGGACTCATACACACTGTGCCAGAGAGCTTCTCGTTTGGCATTTCAACATGCTGACAAGCTGTGCTGAAGGCCGTCTCATTTTCTGGGCCCATAATGAAATGATAAAGGAAAGAGAGGTCACCTGCCCTGGTGCCCTGGGCCCTCCCCACCCCCATTTCTTTCTTTCCTTTTTGTTATTTCTTTTCTCTCTCTTAAGTTTTCTCAAATTTATTTTTTATTGAAGTATGGTTGAGGAAACTGAACAGACATTTTCCAAAGAAGACATACAGATGGTCAACAGACATGTGAAAAGATGCTCAACATCCCATATCATCAGGGAAATGCAAGTCAAAACCACACATGAGCTATCACCTCACACCTGTCGAAAGGGCAAGACTCACAAAGACAATAAATAGCAAACGTTGCCCTGGGCCCTTCTTTAGGCAAGGCCACAAATGCTGAATTGGTGCATCTGGACAGAGAAGGCTGACTGAACATATGAAGTTTATCATGAGAGATTGGAACTAATTGGAAACCATGAGGAAAGTGTTCAGCTGGAGCTTCTGGCCTTTATAGAATCAATATAGACGAGGTAGGGGACTCTGATGAGTCAATTATTCATAGAAACTTAGACCTCCATGTCTTTTTACCCTAACGCTTTTTACAAAGCCTCTCTGAACATCCTTGTATTGAGTGGGGACATTTTCTGTGACTTTTAGAAGACACTCTCGGTCAACCTCAGTCTCCTCATATCTTTTGGATTGTGTTCCATTCGCTGTGAGTATTTGTCGGACATCAGGGATACTCTAGGCCTTCCAGATCAACATCCCTGGAGGCGACACGTTAGAGGAGGGGACTACCTTTGGCCTATCAGACATCAGTAACAGGTACATATTGAGGACAGCAGTCAGTCGGGAGTGAGCCAGGCCTGAGTATGAATGCTGGCTCTGTGGCTGTTAACTAGCTGGGCGACCTTCCCCTCTTCGCATCTCTGTTTCCACGTGACCACAGTGGGGATAATCCCTACATCACAGCATTGTCGGGAGGATTAAATTAGGCAACATGTGCCCAGTACCTAGAATAATCCCTGGCCCTTAGTAGGCCCTCAGTAAGCGGTGTCTGTAAGGGTTGCCCGCTGCAAAGCCTCGCTGCATTGGTTGACCACAAAGACCCTGGTGAGGGTGCGTGATGAAATGAATCACTTTTGTTTCCTGATCCTAACAAAAGAAGTCCCCTGGCTCTTGCTGGGTATAAAGCAGCCAAAGCAGAATGAGTCCTAAGAGCCCCCTTTGTCCCGACAGAGGCCTCATTTGTCGGACACAAATGCTGCTCTGGCAGTCCTGGACGCCTGTGCCACTGTTACAAATCTGTTTGGGTTGGAGAACCACCAGTTCACCGCTGTGACGCGTCCAAGCTCCCGGGCTGCCCGAGCGCAGCTGTGAATTCATTCAGAGTGGCCCCGCGCACGGGGCTCTTGTAACCTTGGGCTTTAAATTCTGAAAGTCAGCAATTAATTTTGATGATCTTGGTCCTCTCTGGGTCAAGGTTTCCCAGGGGCCCCGGCCTGCCAATGGGTCAGATGACTTCTGGAAAGACTTCTGGGATCAGGGAGCAAGCATTACTGGTGTTGGAAGTGAGGGGACCCAGCAGGATTCCTTCTCGGAGCCCGTGCATTGTACACATTAGCTGGGGGAAAGCCGCTGCTTTTCTTTGTTAAGTTGCTGTGGTTGTTTTTCCTAAATGTTTATTTTTGAAAGAGTGGCGGGGAGAGAGAGAGAGAGAGAGAGAGAGAGAGAGAGAGAGAGAGCATGTGCCTGTGCACAAGTGGGGGAAGGGAAGAGAGAAAGAGTGAGGAAGACAGAGGATCCAAAGCAGGCTCTGAGTTGTCAGCACAGAGCTCAGTGTGGGGCTCGCACTCACGAACTGCAAGATCATGACTGGAGCCGCAGTCGGACACTTAACGAACTAAGCCACCCAGATGCCCCTAAGTTGTTAAAGATGAAAAGTGGGAGACTTGAACAGAATTTGGTAGAGGGACTCATTACAAACAGTTCCTCGTTCCGATCCGATGAACTGCAAACCTGAAGACAAGGTCAACTGGAAGCTATCCTCTCTAGCAGAGCACGAAGCATATACCTGGAACAGGGGTGTAGACGGGGCAGCCCAGGGTTCCACCGGGGAGGGCCTCACACTCACCCCTATTCCTCTGGGGCACTTGCTGTTTCTACTCTCCCACTTGCTGTAGGGTGAATGATCAACGGACACAAATAACCATGCATCTACAGAATTTGCTGCTAGTGACCTCACAGCGGTCTTTTTTTTTTTCTTTCTATTTTTAATTGTGGTTAAATACATATAACAAAATTTACCATCTTAACCATTTTTGAGAGTACGCTTCAGCAGGGCTTAGGACTTTCACACTGTTGTGCAACTGATCTCCAGAACTCTTTTCATCTTGCAAAACTGAAACTCCATACCCAGTAAACAGTAAGTCCCCGTTCTGACCGCCCCCAGCCCCCAACAACGACCTTGCTACTTTCGGTCCCCTGTGAGTTTGACAACTCTAGGTACCCCAGATATGTGGCATCTTTCAGTATTGGTCGTTTTGTGACTGGCTTACTTCACTTAGCCTAACGTTCTCAAGGTTCCTCCAGGTAGCAGCACATGTCAAGAACTTCCTCCCTTTCACCTGAATAATATAAGAGGTCATCTTTTCTTAATTGGAGTTTTATTAGAGATCCTTTGAGTATGAGGGAGAGCAAGGTTGGGTGACAGAGATCCTGTAGGGCCTGAAGTTTTCATAAAGCCTGCAGAGATTGAACCTTTTTACGGACATGTTCCCCTCACCCATACTTGATACCCACCATCTTGGGCTGGCAGTCAGGCAATCAGTGAATCTTGATCACTGACCATGAAGACAGCCTTGCGTCATGCCTGGCCTTCTGTACTGACTTTTGGGGAAGACCAAGCCTTGCCTCCCAGGGGAGAGGGAGGCCCACCAGCACACAACTCTGACATTTATTGGTGGTGCGATCCTAGGTAAGTACAGTGAATCACAGTGAATACGATTCTTCCAGAATAACATGAATGACATTATGAACTCACCCTGGATTGAATGGCGATTAAATGAAAGAATGTATAGTAAAGCTCCAAGCATGGTGCTGGGTATGTTTTCAATAAGTGGATGTTATATATTAATACACAGCAAATCAAAAATGTATGCACCCACATAAACCAGGGGCTCTTCACCTGTTTTTGAGTCAGGGATCCCTTTGAGAGTCACATATACAAAGACACAGTTTGAGGTTGAATTTTCAGGCAATTCTTGAATCTTGTGATTCGAATGCATGGACTTGAGACACAAGATCAGGGATCCAGGACTAGACGGCAGAAGAGAAGACACTCATACAATGCAGGTTATGCCCTGTACAGGGTGCATAAATGGACTGAGTCGCATACAAGGCTGAAGAGACACTAACAGAAAGGGCCGATAGAGTAGGTGGATATTCAGACATTTCCCAAGAGCTCAGCACCTACTCTTCTTTATCCTGTGAGTGGTTCATTAGTCTTAAGAATTCTCTTTCATTCACCACCCTTTCTTTGAAGGCACTTACCCTCTTGGTAGCTACACATTGTAAATACTTATCGGTGTTTGTCTTGTGGCTAGTTTGATTTGCTTGTCTACACAATTTTTGTGCATGCTTCCTCATGATGTATGCTCTGGAGAGCTTGTCTGTTGCTGGGTGCCTCTCCCAGGGCCCCATAAACACAACCCTTTTGATGAGATTGTGAGTGAAAAATCACTCTGGCAACTGTTTTAAACTTTCAGATACACCACTGTCCCATAAGGTGGAGTCACTTCTCAACTGATTTCAAGTCACTCCATATGTGTTTCTATGGATGCTTGGCACAGCATGGATAAACACAGCCTTGTGTGTCAAAGGGAATTTTTTAAAGGGCTCAGATGGCTTAGCCCTAAGATCCAGCTACCATCCTCTACCTCATAGAGCTTTCTGTCTAAAATTGGGGATTGGGGCGCCTGGGGGGGCCTCAGTCAGTTAAGCACCCAAGTGTGGCTCAGGTCGTGATCTCACAGTTCGTGACTTCAAGCCCCATGTTGGGCTCTGAGCTGACAGTGCAGAGCCTGCTTGGGATTCTCTGTCTCTCCGTCTCTCTCTGCCCCTCTCCCGCTTGCACTCATGCTCTCTCTCTTTCAAATACAAATAAACTTAAAAAAAGTAAAAATAAATAAAATTGAAGATCAAAGGTAATGATTCAGGGAACCATCCTGCCAACCTGGGCCATTCTCCTGCCAGTCCCGGACATGGGCATCGTGAAAGCGGTTCTAGAAGTGTGAGCTGTCATTTCCAGCCCACTTACACTGGCACTGTTTCAACTGCGTTACAGATACCACTTCTGCACCCTCCTCTCTGTGGTCTGGTGTGAGTGTTTTACCAAATTTCAGTATCCTTGTAATCGCCGCTTCAAGTGTGTCATTAAAGATTTATATGGTAACAAAAAGCCTCTTGTCTAAGCACGTAGGGGAAAAACATATAGGGAGTCTAATCTTCTAATTGCCTAGGAACTGGCAGGTTACCTAGCTCTCCAATTAGAGAACCTTTGATTTAAGTCAAATAGCAAATCTATTAAATCTGATACCTTAGAATGGCTTGAGTAGCCATACTGTTACAAACTACTTTAAAATGGCAGTAATCTGAGGAATCCAGGGTAAGATAAGAAACAAGTCTACTCACACGGCCAGAACAAATAACACAACTCCCCCAAATACGTTAAGTGTTCCAAACCCAGAACCATGGAAAAGAAAGCATCGATCAAAAGGATTTCTACTGTTTTTCTCCAACAATCTCAATTCCAGCAAAGCTGATTCCTCCCAGTGGCAAGAAAAAAAAGTCAAGCTATGCATTTTGTTCGATTTGTTTTTCAAATAGCAGTTTCTCCCTAATTACAAAACGTGTTCATGCTTCCTGGGGAAGGCTTGGAAAACAACATAACAAAGTAAAGGTTACTTATAATCTCACTTAGCAGCAATGATAACTATAAGCATTTTAACATATGTCTTTCCTTTCTTTTATATTTACATAGATAGACTATTATTTTTACAAAAATGATATGCTGATAATAATGTCATTTGGTCTACTGATCTATTTATTTCCCTTAGCTAGATATAAATACAAATAGGTTTCCAAAGTAATAGATTTTCTCTTTAATATGTCACCGAATAGCTATATATAGTCCCATCATTTGAATGTACTATAATCCTCTCCACTTAGATGTTAGGGGTATTACAATGCTTTTCTGTCACAAATAAGGCTTGGATGGACATCTTTATGTGAAAATCTTTACCTTCACCTCTGACTGTTCTTAGGACAACTTCCGACAAGTTTACCTCCTATCATCAACATATACACATACTTTTAATCTTTGGCGATCTGCAAGTTCTTCCTTTGATCCTATTTATTTAGGAGTAATGTCACCACCAAACAATAACACAAATGTAGGTATAAAACAAAAACAAATATGCCTCCTGTAGACCCAGAAACATATCAAAAATGGAAGTTGTTTGTTAAGGAACACTGTAAGGCCAGACCAGAGATGAGCTATTTCCTGAAAAGCCAAGCAGAGAAATGAGCTATCCACTGATGTTAATGGGAAGACTCAAGAGAAGTTACTAAAATATAATTGCAAATTGAATTTCAAACACATCCAAAAGCAAACGCCATCGAGGAAGGTAGCACAATTAGAAGAGACACAGGTACCCTGCGCAAAAACAATGCATTATTTACAGTGAGTAATGTGTAAAATTGCAACATGTGTACATTAAATAGTCAAAGATAAAAGCTGGTGATGCAAGAGTCATATCTGGTTCTGTTTGTTTCTTTCTATCCATGTTATGCATGCATACATTTAAGGAGTGAAATAGTTTTACAAGGCTGATTATGGAAAACAACAGTGGGTCAGCACATTGTCTCTTATCTTCTCCATGCCAGAGGCAACCACTTTCTTATCTGCTTAGCTCATTCTCTTGCCATTAACTTCCATATTCCTAATAGCTTATTTATATGCTATTTTTTTAGTGTTTTATTAAATCCGATTCTTGAGATTACTTCATCATATTTTCAGATTAAATCACCATACTTCGACTTTCCACCATGGAAGATGAGAATTTAGCCCTCCTCACTCCCATCCATATACTCATGCAGCCGCTCAACATATTATCCATCAGTCTGTGTGTGTGTATGTGTGTGTAAGTCTGGTCAGATCAATAATCAGTGATCACATTCTCTTAATAATACTCTCTGATTACTTTTCTGCACAATTTTGTTTTCCCTGGAAGCCATCATTATTTCCTTTGTTTGCTTAGTTTTGTATGTACTTACTATTGAGTCAACATCAATCTCTCCACCACCTTAGGCAAATCATTCAGTTGCCTGAATCAGGACCTGAGCTGAAATCAAGAGACGGATGCTTAACCAACTGAGACCCCCAGGTTCCCAACTCTTCTGTCATTTTTATCCTGAACCCATATCTCCTGGAAATCCCAACTGCCCCAGTCTGATCCAGCTGTCCTCATGCCTCATACAGGTACCTCACCCTCACCTCCAGAGGAGTCTCTTCCTGTTAGATCTTCTGTTCCCTAAAACTCATGCGTTTTCTTGACAACTCTCCCAGGAGTTTTTCAACAAGGAGTGCTTAGGAATTAAACATTTTGTGAGCCAGAAATTGTTTTTATTCTGTCCTCTCACTTGATTGATATTTGACTGGATGTAGGGTTCCAGGATAGAAATAATTTTATGTCAGAATTTTGATAGCAATGATCCACTTCTGTCTAGACTCCAGAACTGTTGAGAAACACAAAGCCATTCAGATTTCTGATTCTTTGTACGCAGCTTGGTTTTCTCCTCTGGAAGCCTACAGAAACTTCCCTTGTTTTCAATGGTCTGAAAACTCATGATGATATACCTTAACATGGGATTTTTTTTCACCAGCACTGTTCTGGTGCTTCATTCTGTGAAATTTTCTTGAATTAGTGATTATTTCATTCCCTCTATTTTTCTAGTTTTACCTTTTCTCTTTTTCCCATCACTTCTGCTTTTAGTTCTACTTTCTGAGATATTTCTACAACTTTATTTTCCACCCTTCTAGTGAGTTTTCCATTTCAGCTATACTGTTCCCAAAACTGTTTTTTATTCCCTTGATTTTTTTTTCATTGCATCCTGTTCTTCTTTCATGACTGCTATCTCTGGGAATATTAATTATATTTGTAAGTTTTTTCATGTATCATTTATTTCTTCCAGTTGTTTTTTTTTTTTTTCTTTCCTATTTGCTTGTTTTGGTCCCCATCTATGTTTTTGAAGGCTTACCCTCAACTGTCCTGTCTAGTGACTTTACATTGTCTAATCATATTTAAGAGCAAAGTACTTAAGTTCTGCTTGGAAGTTCTGAACACATGAATGGAGCTTATTGGATGTCTGCTTCAGTGTAAGATGGTCCAGCTGGGTCATTCCCATAGAGAAACTCTCATATTACATATTTAGGTCTTTACTCTTGAGCTTGTCAAATTTCCCAGAGAAATTCCTTTAGGAGTAATGCCTTGGGCATTTCCCTGGAAATTTCTCTGGGGATTTCTCTCCTGCCTGGAGATTATAGGCCTGTCAATATTCCAGAAGCTTAAAGAAGGAAGAGAGCTGGGAATCAGTCTCCTTTTTTTTTTTTTTTTTTTTTTTTGTAATATCCTCACTGTCAACTGTGGCTGGTATTCCCCAGGCCATAAACCCCCTCTTTTTAGCCTCTCTAGAAAATAATACTCATCTTCTGCTGGAACAGGTAAGGAGCAGTCCCTGGGCTACACAGGGTGAGAGAAGATATTTTGAAATATAATTATCTCTTAAATGTACCTTTAGTCAATATTCATACTATTCATATGAACAATATTCATACTCTCCCTACTGTTGGTGTAGGACTCCATGCCCTCAGGTCAGCCAAATTGGTCAACACTCATCCATATGCTTACCAGGTTTCAAAACATACTGCCCTTATCTTTACATTCCTGTTGAGGTTTTGTCATGTAAAAATACTATCACTTTATCGAGGTTTCAAGAAGAGAAACATAGGTGCAGGTGTTCCTAGAAGCAGGGAATAATTTTAAGGAACAGATATCACAATAGGAACAACTATTGCAGCCAAAGTTTGGAAAGAGCCCAAATGTCCATGGACGGCTGAATGGATAAAGAAGATGGACGTACATACAATGGAATATTACTTGGTGACCAAAAAGAATGAGATCTTGCCATTTGCAACAACATGGATGGAACTAGAGTGTATTATGCTAAGCGAAATCAGTCAGTCAGAGAAAGACAAATATCATATGACTTCACTTATATGTGGAATTTAAGATACAAAACAGATGAACATAAGGGAAGGGAAGCAAAAATAATATGATATAAAAACAGAGAGTGAGATAAACCATAAGAGACTCTTATTTTTTTTTAATTTTTTTTAATGTGTATTTATTTTTGAGACAGAGAGAGACACAGCATGAGCAGGGAAGGGGCGGAGAGAGAGGGAGACACAGAATGTGAAGCAGGCTCCAGGCTCTGAGCTGTCAGCCCAGAGCCCGACGCGGGGCTCGAACTCACGAACTGTGAGATCATGACCTGAGCCGAAGTCGGACGCTTAACCGACTGAGCCACCCAGGCGCCCCGAGAGACTCTTAAATACAAAAAACAAACTGTGGGTTGCTGGTGGGGTACTGGGTGGGGGGATGGGCTAAATGGGCGATGGGCATTAAAGAGGGCACTTGTTGGGACAAGCACTTGGTGTTATATGTAAGTAATGAATCACTAGATTCTATCCCTGAAATTATTATTACACTACATGTTAACTAAGTTGGATTTAAATTTCAAAAAGTTAAAATTAAAATTAAAAAGGAACAACTATTGCCACAAAAATTCAAAGAGCATACACACCTGGGAGGATAAGGGGACAAGATATGATCCCCCAAACTCAGCACTTTCTTCTAAAAAGTGAAGCAGAATGCAACTGAATGACAGAGGAAGAGAAAACACCTCACAACAGGAAACAACATGGGGAGCAAAGTTTACTATATTGCCTGATTTTATCTGCCCCCACCGGAAAACAAACAAACAAACCAGCTGTCATTTCCAGATTGCGTCTAAGTGTTGGTGTAAATAATTCACTAACACTTAACTCATTTGATCCTCATGATGTTATCATGCTCACTTTTCTAATGAGGAGACTGAGGCACAAGACGATAAACAGCATGTCTAAGAATATAACGATAAGTGATAGAGTCCAGATTTGCCCTCCAGTCATCCTGGCACTAAACTTGTGTCAGAATGTCCCTGGACCAAATTCTTAATGTAACACACACAGGCTGTATTTCTAATATTACACTTAAAATTGACCAGCCATCCATATTTTCCCCACAGTCCCTCACTCCCCCTCACTCCCGCTGATACTCAGAAACATGTGCTTCATATTTCTTATTTCCCTTGTTGGACTATTTGCTTTCTTTTCTTTATCGCTATGCTGACTTGTTTCCTTAACTTCTGGCTCTTCAATTAGTCAAGATCCATATCACTGACAGACGATCAGGGTGTGGTTCTTACCAATGTTTGTGGACAATGTAACTCAAACAAATAATATTTTATGGAATACTTGGAGAAATTCAGCAGATTAGAATAAAAGAAACTTGGCTTTATCTTTACCCAATGGACTAATAGCTAAGGACAAGAAATGATTTCTTGGGTGCCTTATCTAGAACACAGAAAATGAGTTTTTGTCTCTTTGAGTAATTAGTTTCTGGTCCATGCTGGGATGAACCAGAAATTAAGTTCATTGGCACTCTAGTTTCATACCTTGAGGTTTTGTATTTTGCTACTCTGTCCTTCTCCTTGCAATGCTAACATCTCTCCCCAGAATTAACACGTTTTCTTTCTTTCTTTCTTTCTTTCTTTCTTTCTTTCTTTCTTTCTTTCTTTCTTTCTAATGTTTATTTATTTTTGAGAGAGAGAGAGAGACAGAGCACGAGCAAGGGAGGGGCAGAGAGAGAGAGAGAGAGAGACAGAATCTGAAGTAGGCTCCAGGCTCTGAGCTGTCAGCCCAGAGCCTGATACAGGGCCCGAACCCATGAACTGCGAGATCATGACCTGAGCCGAAGTCCGATGCTTAACCAACTGAGCCAACCAGGTGCCCCTAGAATTAACACTTTAAAATATGAATATTCAGGGGCACCTGGGTGGCTCAGTTGTTTAAGCGTTAGACTTTGGCTCAGGTCATGATCTCAGGGATCGTGGATTCGAGCCCCACATTGGGCTCTGTGCTGACAGCTCACGGCCTGGAGCCTGCTTGAGATTCTGTGTCTCCCTCTCTCTCTGTCCCTCCCACACTTATGCTCTCTCTCTCTCTCAAAATTAAATAAACATTTTAAAAAATAATAACATAAAATATGAATATTCTGCAATGGGTGTGGTCTAGTATAAAACCAATGAACCAGGGGCGCCTGGGTGGCGCAGTCAGTTAAGCGTCCGACTTCAGCCAGGTCACGATCTCGCGGTCCGTGAGTTCGAGCCCCGCGTCAGGCTCTGGGCTGATGGCTCAGAGCCTGGAGCCTGTTTCCGATTCTGTGTCTCCCTCTCTCTCTGCCCCTCCCCCGTTCATGCTCTGTCTCTCTCTGTCCCAAAAATAAATAAACATTGAAAAAAAAAAAATTTTTTTTTAAAAAAAAACCAATGAACCAGTGCTGGTCCTGTCCCCCAGTTCAGAGTGTCACCGCTGACTCTTCACAGTGGCCCTATGTACCAAGGGACACCATGCCAGGCTTCAGGTGGGGAGAAGGGAGGTGACAAATGTGGGGAAAAAAAGATAAGGAGAGATAAAAGAAGGGAGGTCAAGAAGAAATGGAGGAAGGAAGAGGAAAGAAATAAAACAAGAGGTGGCCTTGGGTACAGGTTGCTACCTTGGGGAAGGGGAGAGGTGCCCAGTGTCATCTCTGGGTCACCATCTGGGTTGCCCAATGGGGACTGGGCAGACATCCCAGGCCCAAAGGGCAGGAGGCTTCACCTTTCATTTTGGCCATAATACAGTTTCTTCAGTTCTTCTCTCATTGGTTTTAACCCATCCTGTTCACCTGTTCGCTTCAAAACTCACAAATTACATCAGCTTCTGGGAGTGATATAGCCCTTAACTGTGATTGGTATACCCCATAGAGTGTTTTTTAAGTAGAATTTGAGGTGTATCTGGGTGACTCAGTTGGTTAGGCGACCAAATCTCAGTTTCAGCTCAGGTCATGATCTCACCATTCGTGAGTTCAAGCCCCCCATGGGGCTCTCCACTGATGGTGCAGAGCCTGCTTGGGATTCTCTCTCTCTCTCTCTCTCTCTCTCTCTCTCTCCTCTCTCTCTGCCCCTCTTCCACTCATGCTTTTTCTCTCTGGCTCTCAAAATAAATAAATAAACTTTAAAAAAATAAAAAATAAAATTGAATTTGGATGTCTTTAGACAGACCTGCATTTCCCAGTGTCTCAGCCCCCCGCGTGCCTCATTATGCCCTCCGCTTCTCTTGCTTACGTAGCCTACCTGGATTTGAATGCTTTTGAGTGTATGACTCCTGAGTCTTATACCTTGTGTGCCCTTGTAAGTTTGTTTTATGCGTTCATGTTCTTCACCCACCACACAGCAAAGCTGTTGAAGGCAGGAGCTATAGGTCAGGATACCTCCCTGCCACTCTGCCTCCTCACAGCCATAACGGGAACTGTATGTGTTATATTATTTTTTTTTAATTTTTTTTTCAACGTTTTTATTTATTTTTGGGACAGAGAGAGACAGAGCATGAGCGGGGGAGGGGCAGAGAGAGAGGGAGACACAGAATCGGAAACAGGCTCCAGGCTCCGAGCCCATCAGCCTGACGCGGGGCTCCGAGCCATCAGCCATCAGCCTGACGCGGGGCTCGAACTCACGGACCGCGAGATAGTGACCTGGCTGAAGTCGGACGCTTAACCGACTGCGCCACCCAGGCGCCCCTGTATGTGTTATATTAACTGCCATTTATTGAGTTCCTAATATGTGCCAGGTCCTGTCCCAAACACTTTACGTGTGATAACTCATTTAATCTCAAAACACAATCAGGTGGGGACACATGAGGAAACTGCGTCACAAAGTTAGGCCAAATTCACCACATGGAAAATCCAGGACTCCAACCCCTTCTGACTTTACAGCCTGTGACCAGCCATCACACCCAAAGTCAGCTGCTGCCATCGGCCATGGACGTCCAAGGAACTGATTAAATTGGAAAACCAGTGGGGAAGACTAGCAGTTGAGGCCTCTTGGATTCCAATCTATTCATTCAGTTCCTTAACTCTTTCCTCTCTGTAGGAAGGAGCATATTAGGCAAATTATTCCTTGTGTGTCTCAGGTGTTCTGTCTCCAAAATGAGGAGAACAGATCACATGTATCCATCTACGACCCAGAGGAGCCTCTTTTGTTTATTATGCAATTCTTCACCAATTAGGATTGCAACTCTTCTAAAGAAAGGTTAGGAAAAAACACTAAGCAAAATTGAAAAACACACCTTTCAGAGCAAAGCAATGGCTTACTTTGTAAAGGCTGGGGACAGGTTTCTGGGTATTTTTTCAACCATGTCTTTGAGCACTATAGGAATGCAACCCACCAGGCATAAGCTATGTTCTTAGACAGTCCAGAAGCTTGCAATACAAAAGTATTTGGAATTGCTTTTGAATGCTAGGTATTTAAAGTCCCCAACATAATGACTTATTAATAAAGTTCTCCACTGCTCATAAGTGAATGTTATTAACAAATCCTATTTAATCAGTCAATATAATCTGATTAACTGGAATAAAAGAGGCATCTACCTCCCCAGTAATTTGCTGAACTTGCACTACACCAAGGGATGTCTACGCAGCAAACCAAAGTAAGAGCGTTTTTTGAATTTGTGTGTGAGAGGTCTGACCCATGCGCAACACCTTTCCCAGGGGGCTGTTGGCTTCTGAGTTCATCCATACTCATCAGCAAGCTTGCCAGGGGACCTGCCTGTGTAGCCAACTCCTGCTGGCAGGATAGCTCTCTTCGCTCTGCCTTCCAGTTTCTGAAGTCAAAAACCTGTGCAGTCTTTTCTGGGCCCACAGAGGCCATGATGGGGGCAGGGACAAGGGCAGTGGGGCTAAAAGCAGCCTCTGAACCATAGGGACAGAGAAGCAGGGGAGCCACGGGGATTACCACCTGGGATTTACCACCTGGGGCCATCACTGGGTCCTTTCCACAGCTACCATTGGTCAGGACACCCATTCCCGCCTCCAGAGCTTGGGGTCTGTTGATTGCCAGCTCCCACTCCCTTCCCCCAGTCTCCTGGGAGTAATCAAGCAGATAGCTGCTTCCCTCTTCTCAACCCCAAATTTGGGCAATCACAGGAGTGGGAGGGAGGTGGGGGAGCAGTGAGGGGAAAGGGTAGGAATCAACTAAAAAGTCTGCCTTAGCATTATTTTTAAACTCCCCAAATTCTGGGCCCTGACCTACCTTTCTAGTTGTATTTACCATAATCTCTTATTTTTTCCCTCCGCGTTTGCAACCAGCTTTGAACACACCTTTCACATTTCCACCCTGTGCCTTTGCTTCTGCTTCTCCCCAGATCCCACAATGCCCTCTTCCATACCCTCAGGGCCGGGTGGGGCAAGTGTGGAGGAGTCTATAGGTACCACTCCTTCCCTGGTTTTGACCCTTCCTCAAAACTCAGGCCAGATCTCCCCTTTGGGGCTTATTCTCTGACAATTTGAATTTTTGTTCCCAAATAGGGAATTTTTGTCCCAAATTCTGATAACATTTTAGTCAATGAGTCTTTTATTAACATGCGATGAGCCCAGGTTTCTTTACATTGCATCTGCAGGGCCAAGGAAACAGATAAAGAAAGCATGGCTCCTGGCCTCAAGAGGGCTTCCAGTCTAATGGGATATCACAGCATGGAGGTGCTAAAATAGCTGTATGAACAAAGTTGTGGAAGTGCTTTCCAGGGGTGGGACAAAAATCCCCCGTAATGGTCAGAACTCAGCATGAAATACGTCATCAGGCGTGACAGTGGGTATCCATGGCGGATTCAGCCCTGTTCCACTTTTACGTTAAGTGTACTTCAAAATACAGTTCAAAATATTTGTATTTGGATTGTTTTAAGTCTCACAATGACCCTTCCTTTTTTCCTCTTCCTTCTGGTTTCGAAGCTCTTGGTCCCACACACATCACCAGTCACTTGTGTGCCTTACTGGGGCTCCAATTCAGGCCGCAAACAGCCACTGGAAGGTAACAGTAACATTCCTAAATATTGCCATCCTGTGGCCACACGAAGACATAACAGGAAATAGCCGCCCTACTGCCATTTAAAGGGCGGAAGGCAAGCCCGTCTGCAGTCACCATCCACCCTCCTCTCCACCTCACATCCCACCCCCAGAGGATGGCTAGCAACCATAACGAAAAATTCCTAACTTGAAAAGCTGCTCCTGAAAAGAGGATCTGCAAGCAAAAAGCATTAGGAGGAAGGCCTAGCCTTCAAAGGTTCTGCATCTCAGGATGGGATGTTTCTCAGGAGGGCAGTTTTGGGATGAGCTGCAAACCAGTCATCTCTTCAGCAAGCTCTGGTTTTTTTGAAGAAGCTTGTAGAAAGCATGTTCTCAGAGGCTGCCCCATCTTTTCCAGGGCGACATTGCTGTCTTTGGTTTAAATAAGACTGCCTGGGGCGCCTGGGTGGCGCAGTCGGTTAAGCGTCCGACTTCAGCCAGGTCACGATCTCGCGGTCCGTGAGTTCGAGCCCCGCGTCGGGCTCTAGGCTGATGGCTCAGAGCCTGGAGCCTGTTTCCGATTCTGTGTCTCCCTGTCTCTCTGCCCCTCCCCCGTTCATGCTCTGTCTCTCTCTGTCCCAAAAATAAATAAACGTTGAAAAAAAAAAATTAAAAATAAATAAATAAATAAATAAATAAATAAATAAGACTGCCTGGAACAACACCACCAGATTTCCAAATGTCTCCATGAAGCCCCTGGGACCTGGCAGCCCCACCATTAGGCACTGACAGCACTGACCGTACCTTCAGGAATCGTGAAGAATGCTGCCTGGCCAATGATGCTAGAGGGAGAGGGAGAGGGATCCGCCTGAGTCTGTTTGCCTCTTGATGACTGTGGGTAATTGTCACTGAGGGTACCTGGAACTGCACTTGGGAAACCAAGCATGAAGAATGGACCTCAAGTTTTTTCAAGGTGCCTGACCTGCTCATAGACACCTGATAGGTAAAGGTACCCACCTGAGTCATTATGTGCCCTTCCAGCAGGGTATCGGTCTGGTTTAGATAGTCTGGCCAATCCAGACTGTCTTACATGTGTGACAGGCTCATGTTTCTTTGCTCTGAGTCATTTCCCCTGCTCACATAAATGGAAAAAATGATGAGACACCTGCTCATTTGGTCATCTCTACAGCTTCTCACACAAGGTGATGGGCACATGACTTTGTTAATCTGGCTTCAAATTTATTGCATTAGCTGCCAATGGACAAGGAAAATAGTCTATGACAACCTCTTCACCCATGCTAATGACAGAAATAGCTTACATTTTCATCATGCCTTTTTTTTTTTTAATTTTTTTTTTCAACGTTTATTTATTTTTGGGACAGAGAGAAACAGAGCATGAACGGGGGAGGGGCAGAGAGAGAGGGAGACACAGAATCGGAAACAGGCTCCAGGCTCCGAGCCATCAGCCCAGAGCCTGACGCGGGGCTCGAACTCACGAACCGCGAGATCGTGACCTGGCTGAAGTCGGACGCTCAACCGACTGCGCCATCCAGGCGCCCCATTCTGTTTTTTATTTTATTTTATTTTATTTATTTTTTTTTCAACATTTATTTATTTTTGGGACAGAGAGAGACAGAG
>NW_024412428.1:25497026-25516824 GCF_014898765.1 Herpailurus yagouaroundi | reverse complement strand
CGGACCGCGAGATCGTGACCTGGCTGAAGTCGGACGCTTAACCGACTGCGCCACCCAGGCGCCCCTCATCATGCCTTTTAAACTAGGTACTGTGAGAGACAGACATTAATTGTTTGGGAAATTGAGACTCAAATTACTTACATTAACTAAAATAAGAGAATGGAGGGAAGTTTCATAATTTTAAAACATAAGCTTTGTTTTTCTAGCCTTGAGTAAAAATAACTGGTAAGCCTAGTGTAAAAACTGGTTATTTTCTCTTATCTAACAGAAAATGATCATAAGTCACGCCTGTGATCAGAATTCCAACATTCATTAGATTAAGAGAAGGGAACGGTCATAGCACTGGGTGGTGACAGTAAGACCCGTTAATTGGCTATGTCGGTTACATAAGTGTGGCAGGCTGAAGAATGGCCCCTGGAAGATACCCAAGCCCTGATCCTTGGAATGTGTGAATGGAAATTTAAATGGCAAAAAGATTTTGCAGCTGGGATCACATTAAGGGTCTTCACAGGGTGGCTTATCCTGGGCCACCCAGGTGGGCCTAGTGTAATCACAGTGTCCTGATAAGAGTCAGAAGGAAGAAATCAGGGTCAGAGAGAAGGCGATGTGATAACAGAAGCAGAGGTCAGGTGTACTGTGAACGTGGGGGACAGGGCCACAAGCCAAGGAATACGGACAATCTCCAGGAGGTGGAAAGGCAAGGGAACAGATTCTTCTCAAGAGCCTCCAGGAGGGACCAGCTTTGCCAATAACTTGACTTTAGCCCACTGAAACTGACTTCAGACTTCGGGCCTCCAGAACTGTAAGAGACTGAATCTGTGTTGCTTTAACTCACCAAGTTTGCGGTCATTTACTACAGCAGTCATAGGAAACCACTGCAATAGCTTTGAGATAAAAATGGGCCAGACGAAAGGTTAGAGAGACTCCATATTCCTGACTGTAGTTTCCAGGCCCCACAGACCAGAGCTACTCTTTCACTCCAATGTGAATCCTCTGAAAACGTAGGTTACCCCACAAGCTCCCAGATCTGCAGCAATGCACGTCCCTGCGGGCAAGGTGTGGTCAGCTCTGGCCACCGGGGCCTGCACGGTGTGTATGTCCCACATTCCACACTTGTGGTGAGCTGCTCTTAAAATGGCCCCTGGCATTCGCGCCCTTGTAGATTCTCCTGCCCTGGAATGTGGGCTGGACTTAGTGACTTTCTTCTAATACATAGAACTTGGCAAAAGTGATGGGATGCCCCCTCCAAGAAGGGACCGTAAAAGACCAAAACTGCATCCTCTCCCCTCCTCCCCCTCTTCACCCCCACTACCCCGTTCCTGTGTGTGTGTGTGTGTGTGTGTGTGTGTGTCCCTCTCAGGGGCCCGCTACCAGATGCATCCAGGAGACCTCCCTGCCTGTAAGGACTCATTCTCCTCCTGAGGCCTCATGCCTCCAATATTAGACCAAGAAGGGTCAGCGTTTATTTGTCTTTGGCTGCTTTATTTGTGCAGGCTGTTTTCCTGAGGTAACCCGAGGCGTCCTCCTAAGGAGCACCGGGGAAGGTGGGGCGGGAGGCAGGCTCTGCGACCTCCTTGTCTGAGCTTCAGCTCCCGGTGAGAAGGCTTTCGTTTGTATGAAGGCCTCCACAGGCCCCAACCCCAGACTGTTTATTTAAATTCAAGAAATAAATCTCGAAAAATGAAAAACAAACCCAGCAGGAATTTAGGCAGCAGAATTCTGGGTGGCAGGGAAGATCCTGTGATGATTCCACAAGCAGGATTTCAGAGAGGATTCCATCCTAAGGCTGAATAACTTTGGGAACAGAACGCTCCCCTTCCTCACTGCTCGGCTTGGTTTCCAGGCCCCTGCTCTTTCCTGTAGCTGCTCTATCTTGCTTCCAGTTACAGGCGCACCTCATTTCCTTGCACTTCACAGATACTGCACTTTTTACAAGTTGAAAGTTTATAGCAATCCGGTCAACCCACAGTATCGAAGGTGTCCCTGTATTGGGCGCTAACGGAGCCCTAGGCTTTATACCAGATGCTTTACATGCTCATTTCATTTCGTTATCGCAACTCAATGAGGCTGCCGGGCACCATCACTATACCTACTTCACAATCAGGGAAACAGATGCTTCAAGAGGTCATTTGCTCATAGTCTCAGGGCAAGAAAGTACAGCAAGGGCACCTAGTGGCCCAGTCGGTTAAGCATCCAACTCTTAACTTCGACTCCAGATCATGAGCTCATAGTCATGAGATCGAGCCCCACATTGGGCTCTGCGCTGCCAGCACGGAGGCTGCTTAGAATTCTCTGTCTGCCTCTCTCTCGCTTTCTTTTTTTTTTTTTTTTACAGTTTATTTATTTTTGAGACAGAGCGAGACAGAGCATGAACAGGGGAGGGGCAGAGAGAGAGGGAGACACAGACTCTGAAACGGGCTCCAGGCTCTGAGCTGTCAGCACAGAGCCCGATGGGGGGCTCGAACTCACGGACCGTGAGATCATGACCTGAGCCGAAGTCGGACGCTTAACCGACTGCGCCACCCAGGCGCCCCATCTCTCTTTCAAAATAAATAAATAAACATAAAAAAAAAAAAGTACAGACCCTGGAGTCCTGCTCACACCCATTTGACTTTACAACCATCCACTAACCACTGTGTTCTTTCTCCTTCGAAACAAATGCTTCCTAGCTTCTGACCTTTAAAAAAAAACTTTGCTCTTGACCTTCTGAACGGGTTTCATTTGTCAAGAGCATTACGTACGAACCCACATCCTCCCACTTTTATTTTCAGAGATTGCTGTGGTGTTCAGAGTTTCTCAACCTTAGTACTCTTGGCACTTGGGGCCGGATGGTCCTTTGTTGTGGTGCTGTCCGGTGAAATGCAGGATATTTAGCAGCCTCCCTACCCTCTACCCGCTCCCTGCCTCCCCCAAGTTGTGACAATCAAAAATGCCTCCAGATATTAGCAAATGTCCTGAGAGAGGGAGACACAGTCACCCCCAACTGAGAACCACTGGGCTAGTGTTATATACAGTAGCTATTTTAAAAGAAGCAACAGGGGGTGCCTGGGTGGCTCAGTCTGTTAAGCATCTGACGTCGGCTCAGGTCATGATTTCACAGTTCATGAGTTCGAGCCCTACATCAGGCTCTGTGCTGCTGGCTCAGAGCCTGGAGCCTGCTTTGGATTCTGTGTCTCCCTCTCTCTCTGACCCTCCCCCGCTTGTACTCTCCCTGTCTCTCAAAAATAAACAAAAACATTTAAAAAAAAGACATAAATAAAAATAAAAGAAGCAACAGATTTCAAATGTTCCCTCCACACATTCCCCATCAGCTCATTCCAGAGAGGATTTCCAACCTTCAGTTATGTTTCTCCTGCCAGTAAGTCCGTTTTCAACTAACCCTCCAGAAAGGAGCCCAGAAATGGTTTGAGGAGGAAAAAAGTCTAATTTCGATAGGTGAGACAGCAGCAGGGTAACAGGTCTGTGGCCGGCACTGAGACAGCCAGCTATAAAGGACTCCGCAGTGAGGAGGAGAGACCACAAGCCATTCTCTCTTTCCTTTGGCTTCAACATCCACCAGATCCTTTGGGACCAATCTCGCAGCTTCACTGTTTGCTCCAAAACACGTGTTGTTTGTGGTTGCCATTGACACAAGTCCCAGGATTCTTAGAACCACGCAGATTTATGAAATGAGAAGAGATATAAAGTGTTGCAAAAGTGCTAGGCAAATCCTGTTGTGATTCAGCTTGATCTAGAGGAGATTCGTCATTGCCTTAAATAGTGGGATGGAACACAACTGTTGGAGGTTGTTAGTTATTTTACATCCTTAGCGAAACTTTTGGAAAATACCATACAGAGGTTTTAGCTGAGTTTGGGTTCCTCCAAATATAGATCCTGAAAAAGGATTTGGATGCTAGTAGTTTGTTTGGGTGGTGATCCCAGGGAGCATGGTAAGCAGTGGGGGAAATGTGGGAAGGGAAGAAGCCAATGAAGGCTGTTTCAGTGAATGGGTTACCTCTACGTGTAACTATGGCTCAGTTTGCCCAGGCGAGACTGACAGACTGTATAGAACACATTTTAGAATTGTGCCCCAAGGATTAGGCAGCTGGAACATCTGTCCATTGACTTCCGTAACTCACTGGCTGGCCTCTCCTGGGGACATGAACTCCAGGGCACTTCTGGGCTGCCACATATGTGGTCAAGCATGTTCCTGTGGCCAGAGAAAGCTCTCAGTTATAGCGCAGCAGGTGTTGCAGCCAAAGAGACAAGTGAGTTGCGTTAGTTATCTACGGCAGCATAACAAATTTCCCTGAAACTCAGTGGCTTAAAGCAACCACAATTGTTATATCCCAGCTTCTGGGGGCTGGGAACGCAGGCACAGCTTAGCTGGGGGATTCTGCTCAGGGTCTTTCATAAGAGTGCAGCAAGGTTTCAGCTGGAGCTCTAGGCGCCCCCAGGTTCAGTGTGGGGATCGGCTTTCAGGCTCACTTGGGGGGGCTGTTGGCAGGATTCAGTTCGTCACGGGGTGAAGGGCTGAGGGCCTCCGTTTCTCGCTAGCTGTTGGTCAAAGGCCTCCTTCAGTTCCTTGCCCCATGAGCCTTCCGCAGGGCAGCAGGCTTTCTCGCTCAAAGAGAGCAAGAGAGAGCAAGCATGCCAGACATCACAGTATTTATAACCTAATCTTAGAAGCGACACCCCATCACTTTTGTTGGATACTATGCATTAGAAATAAGTCACTAAGTCCATCCCACACTCAAGGGGAGGAAGTTATGCTAGGCAAGAATACCAAGAGATCCCCCAGGGACCCTTTCGAGGGTGACGGTCTCAGGAGTGTATGAGAATTGCCCTCCAAAGCTGTAGGTGACCTCTGGGCAGAGACACAAGAATGCAACCAGGGCCTTGGTACCTCTGCCCCAGGGATATAACTTCATGCTGTTCCACCATCCCTGGTGAACATTCTGGTTGTCTTCAAACCAAGAGGCCCCAGAACACACCATTTTTAAAAGATAAGTATTACAGTAAGTGGGGAGGGACAGTGCATGAACCTGTGCAGACTAAGGGAGTCCTCCGGATTCAAGACAAATCTGAAACTGACTTGAGCCAAGTGACAGGCACTGTGCTGTGTTCTAGAGACACAAGAGTGAAGTCCAGAGCCATTGCTGCGGGGTGGGGGTGGGGAGGATGTAAGCCAGCGATCGCAGAACAGGACCATGAGCGCTGTACTCTGCCAGATGTGGGAACATCAGTCTGTGGGCACCCAGGTTTTCTAATTCCAGCTGGGTGGGGAAGGTGATGGAGAGGTATGGGAGGTAGATTGGGAGGGAAGGGGGTGACATGTGCCAATCTTCCTGCCGATATGGAACATGGCTGCCTCTCCTTCCCTGCAATGTCACCAGCATCCCTACTATGTGCTTTCACTCACTCCCTCTTTTGTGGAGACCTCTCAGGGCTTCAAGAGGCACACGATGCCAGGACCTCAGGGAAACCAGGATGAAAGGCGGAAGAAAGAGAGGGCGAACAGAATGACAGAACCAAACTAACAGACCCCAAATACATGAGATAACAGGCAATTCCCCCTCCTCCTGCCAATTAGTGCCCACTAACTGCCCCCCGCCCTGCTCCTGCCGGGCCCTCTGCACCCCCTGACCAGGCCATCGATATCTCCCTCCTGGATCTGTGGCTCCCAGGTGTTAATCTAATCTATACCTGCCTCCTTACAACATTCAAACCGCAAATGGCTCCAGAGCAAACAACTCCCTGCTGTGCCAGCATTTCCCCTCTTTATTTAAGAAAGACCTTATCTTGAAGTTAAATCCATTAGCCTGAACATTGGAATGAAGTCCAACACCTGATGAATAGCCCTGCTGCCTCATTCCTGCCTCTTTGTCATTCAGACTAAATGGAGGAAGGTCCCAAAGGTAAAGGGGAGGGAAAGCTGAGTCACAGAAATTGACCGGACTCTACTAGCTTGCTTCCTTGGGCAAAACTGCATCTGATTTTCTCAACACCTCTCCCCCTCCTCTTCATTAACTTTTATCACCTTTGATCTTCTCTTTTTTTCCTGGCCTTTCCCCCCCCCCCCCCCCCCCCCCCCCCCGCCTCCTTTTATCCTTTCCTTCTTTTTTTTATTTTTTCAAATTCGCTTCTCAGGGCACCTGGGTGGCTCAGTCGGTTTTAAATGTCCAACTCTTGACTTCAGTCATGATCTCGTGATTTGTGTGATCGAGCCTTGCATCAGGCTCCCCGCTGACAGCACAGAGCCTGTTTGAGATCCTCTCTCCCTCTCCCTCTGCCCCTCCCCTGCTCATGCTCTCGCTCTCTCTCTCAAAATAAAAATAAACTTTAAAGAAAGGCATTAAAAAATACAACTACTCCCCATCAATCCCTCTCTTCAGAATGTGCTTTACGTGACTAATCAATTAGCAATGACTAATGATTAATGTGACTAATCATTTGACTTATTAAATGATTTAAATAATTATTTGCCTATTTTCACTGCTGGCCAGTGAGGACATGGAAGCTTGTTTCAGAAGAAATGGAGAGCGTCCGGCCTGGAATGGATATTAGGACCCCCATGGGCAAGGGTTACCCACTGCAAGCCTTCCTGGGCGTCTTCTAAATTATACCTCACATAACCCTGGCTGGGGAAGAATGAGGGCCTTGTTTTACAGATGAAGAAGTGAGACTTGGTTAAGCTCCCTTAAGTTATTGAGCTGAAGAGCTGAACTCATACATACCTGTGTGGTTCCAAGGTCCATACTTTTTCAACTATGCTGATCTCTCCAAGTGCCCAAAACAAACAGAAGAGCACTACTGCATTCTAGTTACCCACATTTAAGTTCAGCATCCACTGATCTTAACCCCCTCACATCCACTTATCCCTTTACCTTTATTAAATCCCGCGGCCAATCATTAAAATAACAGTCAATCAAGATCACTCCCTCATCCACCCTGTCAACCACCTTCACTCTCTCATAACTAGTCTCACTGGACAAGTCTCATTTCCTGGTAAAACCCAACCCTCCACCTACCTGAAAACTGCAGTCAGGCAGGAGAAGAGCACACACTGGGATCATCGCAGTGCTCCGGTGGGTCCTTAACATGACCGGCCAGTCCTACCAAGCTCCCCTGGTCCTGCACCTCCACCAGGCACTTTCCCCTCCCACCTCCTACCCTCTCCAGCCCTGCCCTCTTGCCTGGTGCTCCCGTTTCACTGAAAGACCTAAAACCCTCCCAAGAGAGCTCCCTGATCTCCCCTGCCCCGTGCACCTGCCCTTCTGTTACCACAGAACTGACCTGCTCCTGCCTAAGGATTGCATTCTATGCCCATCTTGTCCACTCAGGCTGCTCTACAAAATACCACACACTGGGGACTTATAAACAGCAGAAATGTCTTGCTCACAGTTCTGGAGGCTGAAGTCCAAGATTAAGGTGCCAACATGGTTAGATTCTGGTAAGAACGCTCTTCTGGGTTGTCAACTTCTCATTGTATCTTAATATGGTAGAAGGGTGGGGAAGCTCTGTGGGATCTCTTTTAAAAGAATACTAATCCCAGGCATGAGGGCTCCATCTTTATGACCTAAGCACGTCCCAAAAGCCCCACCTCCTGATACCATCACATTGGCCATTAGGATTCCAACATATGAAGGCTGGGGGGGAAGTGGGGGGAGGGGACACATCCAGACCCTAGCAATGCCTGCCCCACCCATGTGTCTGGCTCCAGCCATTCTCTCTCTTCCACATCATCAGTATCTCTCTACCGAGCATTTCTATCAGCATACAACATAGTTACCTCTTCCCCATTCCCGTAAGACTTCCCAGAAGACTTCTGCACCCCCTCTTTCACTAACACTGATCTTGTCACCAGTGACCTCACAGCATCAATCCCAAGGTTGGCGCTCAGACCTGCTCTTCCTTGGCTTTTCTGCCAGTGTAGCCTGCTACACTGGCCCCCTTCTATTCCTTTAACACACCAGGCATATTCCCGCCTCAGGCCCTTTGCACTTGTTATCTCTCTACATGGGACACCTCTTGCAGATATGCACAAAACTCACTCCTTCGGTTCTTTGCTTGAATATTACTTTCTCAGTGAGATGTCTCCTGAGAATCCTATTTGGAATAATAATACCTCACATTTCCAAACCCTCTTTTCTGTTTTGTTTTGTTTTGTTTTTTCTCCATAGTGTTTGTCACCTCCAATTTTCTTTTTTTTTTTTTTTTTTAATTTTGTTGACTGCCTCTCTCATGAAGAGGTTAAGCTCCTTGAGGGCAAAGATTTTTGATTGATTTGTTTATTACTTGTCTTAGCCAGGGCTCTCCAGAGAAACAGAAGCAATAAGATACTACAGATATATAGAAAGAGATCATTATGAGGGATTGGTTCACATGACTGTGGAAGCTGAGAAGTGCCACCACCTTCTATCTGCAAGCTGAAGGCCCAAGGAAGCTGGTGGTATAGTTTCAGTCTAAACCTGAAGGCCTGAGAACCAGAGGACCAATGGGGTAAGGCCCATTCTGAGCCTAAAAGCTTAAGAACCAGGAACACAAATGTCTAAGAAAATTCACCCTTCTGCCCTTTGTTCTATTCAGACTGACCAGATTTTGGATAGGGCCCACTCCCATGGTGAGGACAATCTTCTTTATTCAGTCTACCCATTCAAGTGCTAATCTCTTTTGGAAACACCCTCGTACACACACCCAGATATAATGTTTTACCGCTATCTGGGCATCCCTTGGCCCAGTTCAAGATGATCCATAAAATTAACCATCCCTCGGGGCGCCTGGGTGGCGCAGTCGGTTGAGTGTCCGACTTCAGCCAGGTCACGATCTCGCGGTCCGTGAGTTCGAGCCCCGCGTCGGGCTCTGGGCTGATGGCTCAGAGCCTGGAGCCTGTTTCCGATTCTGTGTCTCCCTCTCTCTCTGCCCCTCCCCCGTTCATGCTCTGTCTCTCTCTGTCCCAAAAGTGGATAAACGTTGGAAAAAAAAAAAAAAATTAACCATCCCTCTGCTCTTTCCCAAAGCCTAGAATTGTGCCTGGGCCATAGTAGGTGCTCAGTTCTTTACAGTCCCACATCCTTCCTTGGTGTAGGGGATCAGAAGACGCTACTCCAAAATATGCCACTTTGGCATATTGATTATTTTAAGCTGAAGACACTTGAGAAACAGCACATGCAGGAAGGCCTCTCTGACCTGAAAGTCAGAACAAAACTTCCCTTTCATGTCCCAGAAGAGAACATTCTTATCACCAGAGACTGGGAGTCGACGCTGAAATAAATCTGTACATCCTTATCTTCCCTATCTTCCCTTAGTTTCCCCCCATATATTTCCTAGTCATTTTCCCACAATTTATCACCCCTAACTCGAACCCCTCTCTCCCTCATCTTGGTACAGCTCCACGATTTATGACTCTTCGTTGAATTGCCACAGAAGCTCTCAGGCTGATCCCCTTCTTTGGATCTTCATTTCTTTCCTCCGAAGCCTCCCCTACCACATAAGATATTAACAACAAATTAAAGGGGCGCCTGGGTGGCGCAGTCAGTTAAGCGTCCGACTTCAGTCAGGTCACGATCTCGCGGTCCGTGAGTTCGAGCCCCGCGTCGGGCTCTGGGCTGATGGCTCAGAGCCTGGAGCCTGTTTCCGATTCTATGTCTCCCTCTCTCTCTGCCCCTCCCCCGTTCATGCTCTGTCTCTCTCTGTCCCAAAAATAAATTAAAAAAAAAAAAAAAACAAATTAAATCTGTACGATTCTCTCCTGTTCATCTCCCTTTTGTTAATTCATTTCTCAGGCCCAGCCCAGACCTAATGTCAGCAAGTCCTCTTGCCCAAATGTAGACCCTTACAGTTAAAACCAGAAATAGACAAGCCCAGGGGCACCTGGGTGGCTCAGTCCATTAAGCGCCAACTTCAACTCAGGTCATTATCTCGAGGTTCATGGGTTCGAGCCCCACTTTGGGCTCTCTGCTGACAGCTCAGAACCTGGAACCTGCTTCAGATTCTGTGTCTCCCTTGCTCTCTGCCCCTCCCCCACCTGTGCTCTGTCTCTCTCAAAAATAAATAAACATTAAAAAAAATTTTTTAATAAAAAGAAATAGAAAAGCCTATTTAACTCATGCTTTAGCTGAAACCCATTGTGCCAATTTCTTACACTTTCTCCTGGCCTTGGTGAAAATGTTTTACCATGACCCAGCCAGAAAAGGCCTCCTAGCAACAGAATTACCTAGAAGACCACACCCCAGATGTCCCCTTCCCGGCCCGATCCTCACTCGCTGAACACACGCCCCACCCCCAACCCTGTGATCACGTGCCCTCTGACTGTAACCCCAGACATCTGCCTATAAAACTCTGGCGTCCATCTCGGTTGTTAAGGCTTGAGACTGTCACCTCCCCCAGCTGCCCACATAAAGTTCTCCCTTTCTCTTTTCCAAACCACTGTCTCCTGAGTTTTTGGCTTCTCTTGTGACAAGCGTATCCGAGTTTGTTCTGCAACCAGCCAGGGGCTGTGCTCAGGATTTGTCCAGCCCCCTCGGGATCCACCTGGAGAGAGCAGTTGGCTGAGAAACATTTCCTGCGTTGGCGGCTCTGACAGAGAGATAAGTAACACGAAGAGAGTAGAGGGAAACTCTTTTCCTTGCTAACAGCAAGAAGTCAGCTGCTCAGAAGTGCCCCAGTGTCTGGCAAGCCAGGGAGAAGTATCAGACTCAATGACCTCTGGCCCACGGGCCTTGTAATAGCGCCCTCCAGCGGGCTCTGAGCTCCAGGCTGGGCTGGATTCCCCACCGCAGCCCCCAAGCCACATGCATAAATCTGAGGTTCGAGGTGGAGCCCGAGAGGAAGCCCGACCACAGCCTGCCTGTGGAGCATTCCTCAGACTTTTAGTCTTCTCCATCTTTCAGGGATTAGAACTCACCCAGCAGGTCAAGAGACTGTGGCTGTCCAGAAATGGCCTGGGGCTGGCCTAGGGCTGGCCCATGCCCTCCCTGGAGCAAATCCCACCGACTGCTTTCCAGCCCATCTCCTTCCTGCAGGCAGGGTCGGCCTTGAGCCCCTGAGCTATGAACTCCAGGTAAGGATTGTCACAGTGATTTGTTCACCAGCTCTGCCTCTTTCTTAATTTCCAAAATCTGGAGGGGGGGGAAGAGGTAAAGAAGTAGGAGAGGGAAGGTGAAGGATGATATTTTGAAACCTGGATTTTCCCCTTCTTTTTTTTTCCTTATATGTTTGGTTTATTTATTTATTTATTTATTTATTTATTTATTTACTTATTTATTTATTTAGAGAGTAGGGGAGGGGCAGAGAGAGAGGGAGAGAGAATTCCAAGCAGGCTCTGCACTGTCAGCATAGAGCCTGATGTGGGGCTAGATCTCTTGAACCATGAGATCATGACCTAAGCTGAAATCAGGTAGCTTAACTGACTGAGCCACCCAGGCCCCCCAGGGATTTTCCTCTTCTTCAAGGACTTCATCAGTTGTGTCTCCAGGGTCTTTATTTTTTTTTTTTTATGTTTATTTATTCTTGCTAGAGAGAGTGAGACATAGCATGAGCATGGCAGGGGCAGAGAGGAAGACACAGAATCTGAAGCAAGCTCCAGGCTCTGAGCTGTCAGCACAGAGCCCGATGCGGGGCTCAAACCCACCAACCATGAGATCATGACCCGAGCCGAAGTCCAATGCTCAGCCAACTCAGCCACCCAGGCACCCTGTTTTTAAAGAATTAACACATTGGGGCATCTGGCTGGCTCTGTTAGAGGAGCCTGCAGCTCTTCATCTCGGGGTCATGAGTTTGAGCCCTATGTTGAGTGTAGACATACCTTAAATGAACATAAAAAAATAAAAATTAAAAATAAAGAATTAACACAGTAACTGATGAATGGATTTAAAATGTGGCATACCCAGGGGCGCCTGGATGGCTCAGTCGGTTAAGCATCCAACTTTGGCTCAGGTCATGATCTCACAGTTTGTGAGTTCAAGCCCCGCATCAGGCTCTGTACTATCAGGGCCTCTGCCCCTCTCTCTCTCTCCCTCTCTCTCTCTCTCCCTCTCTCTGTCTCAAAAATAAATAAAAACATTTTTTAAATGTGGTATATCCATACAATGGAATATTATTAAACAATAAAAAATAAAGTTTAATGCAAGCTACAACATGGATGAACCTTGAAAACATTATGTTAAGCGAAAGAAGCCAGTCGCGAAAGGCCATATATTGTGTGATTCCATTTATAGCAAATGCCCAGAACAGGCAAATCTTCTGAGACAGAAAGTAGATTAGTGGTTGCCTAGGACTGGGTATGTTGGAGGAAGTGGCTAGTGACTGCTGATGGGCACAGGGCTTCTTTCTGAGGTGATAGAATGTTCTAGAATGGATTGTGGTGATGGTTGCAAAATTCTGTAAATACACCCAAAAAAAACCCACCCAATTGTATACTTTAGGTGAATTGTTTCCTACGTGAGCTGTGTCTCAATAAAGCTATTATTTAAAAACAAAAAGTGTTAACACACCCTCTGAGGAAGTGGGGTTGAAGGTGGGTTTGGCTTCTCAATTCTCTGTAGGGAAACTCAGGGACAGATTCAGTGTGACCCAAAGTGTGAACTTCCGGCTTCTCACTTGCGAGGGGCCCCTTCAAAATCAAGTCATTCGTAATGCTGTGTTCATCATTTTTATTCTTTTCCTTAAAGATGTACCCCCAAATTGTGTATGCTTTAGGACCCAGAAACCCTGGACCTGCCCAGATGCACATATATTACTTTTACAGTCAGAAAAAAAGCAAGCATGATTTTTAAAAATGTCTTTTTAAATCGCTAATGTGCCTCCCTTTGTACAGTGCTAGACCTCGAGGAAAACAGCCATTGCAGTCTCTGGGGAGCTCGTCTCACAGGATCTGGTGGATCTAATCACAGGTTTCTCTGGGCACTCAGTGCTGTCCATGCTTTAGGGTATCGGCCCTCCAGGAGTTATTCCAAGAGTAAATGCTCAGGAGCATCTTGAGCAAGAATTTTTTTTTTTTAATTCATTGATTTATTTCTTTTTAATCTGTGATTTGATTCTAGCCTCATGTAGTCACCGTTCCCCTTAGTATTTAAGAAAAAAATGGTTCCAAGCGGGTAGTGCAGAGATAGTGGGAAATCTAGCATCCCCTTTCCTCCTTGTCTGGGGTCCCTGGGCCTCAGTTTCCAAGGAAAGAGACTGTAATACCTCCTACTGAAAGAGTGGTGAGCACAGAGGGAAAAGAGAGGCAGTACTGGGGGGGGTGGGGCAGGGGGAGGGGGGAAGATCCACTGTAAAGTCGTCCTTCCCTCTGGCCAGTTGGGCTGGTGCAGGGTCTGGGCACAGGGTGTTGTTAAGCAGAGTCACACAACTCCACCAGCTGGGAGAACCCATATTCAAAGGGACAAGACAGAGGGGAGGCTCTTCCGAGTTCAGGGTATATGGTGCTCCTGGAGTTTGAGAAAGAGGTTGAGAGGCAGGCAGAGTGATAAGACCCCTATGATTTTGCCAAAAAGGGATCCCATCAGAGAGAGAAGTACTCTGGGGGTTTAGCTATAAACACCCACACAACACACAATCTACTTCCATTGTGTGGACCCCTTGGCCAGCAATCAGACCACTTAGACTCAAGACTGCTAAACTTCAAGTTCACGTAAGGAAAGCAAAACGCAGTGTTTTTACACTAATGTGAGATTTTACTGGTAAAGAGACCTCTATTAAGTTCATGGGATGGAATATTCTGGTTCCAGGGTCCTGACTGTAATCCTTTACCACCACTGGCTGAACTCTGCAATATCACAGTTTCTGAAGAGAGATGCTCCCCAATATTCAGGACTCATCTCTGTAGGCAAAACTTGTAATGCCTTTGGGATTTCCCTAGAAACCATGTATACTTGTAAATATTTAACATGCCAAAAAACAGTCCCTACATTGAAACAGTCACCTTATGTGCAAGAATTCAACTCAACACATACATGCTGGGACATGGCATCACACTGTGCAGAGGTGTGGGAAGTGGGGGCCCGGCTCTCCCCTCCACACCTACCTGGAGCTCCCTCCTCACACCAGAGTGCTTTTCCCTCCTCCCCAGGGACATCTGCCTCCTCACTGGTGAGCCACTTGGCTATAAATTCCATTTAAGCAGTCAGTATCAAGGGGAAAAGCCAACATCACTCAGCAGCTCTGTACAAGTTTATCCACTATCAGATTTTAACAGCACACAACTCTGGAGATGTACAGCCTGCCATTTTTCTAAAGGAGAGGCTCAGAGAAGTTGAGTAACTTGTTCAGGGTCACCCAGCCACATTATATGGTAGAGCAGGCTTGCAGCACATCTGTTTGAAGTCCAAAGGCTTTTTCTTTTCTCCTTTTTTTTTCTTTTCTATCCTTTTTTTATTCTAAACAGCAATCGGAATTTTGCCGACTAACAGAGGCCATTATAATAGGATGTTTCTGAGATTTTTACCTGGGAGCCCTCATTTAATTTTATAAACATCCTAGGAAGCCACTGGTGGCAAAAGAGACTCCCAAATTTTTATCCAATCCAGTACCCCCCCAACTTTATTTTTTTTTTAATTAAAAAAAATTTTTTTTAATGTTTATTTATTTTTGAGAGAGAGAGAGAGAGAGAGCAGGGGAAGAGAGAGAGGGAGACACAGAATCTGAAGCAGGCTCCAGGCTCTGAGCTGTCAGCACAGAGCCCGACATGGAGCTCAAACTCACAAACCGTGAAATCATGGCCTGAGCCGAGGTCGGACGCACAACTGACTGAGCCACCCAGGCGCCCCTTTTTAAATTTTTTTTAATGTTTATTTATTTTTGAGACAGAGAGGGACATAGCATGAATGGGGGAGGGGCAGAGAGAGAGGGAGACAGGCTCTGAGCTGTCAGCACAGAGCGTGATCCGGGGCTCAAACCCAAAAACCTCGAGATCATGACCTGAGCAGAAGGCAAACGATTAATGCTTAACTGACTGAGCCACCCAGGTGCCCCTTTGCCTGCCCTTTCTAACATTGCAACCCACACTTCCCCTTTCCTTCCCTACTCAGGTTCTGCCCACTCTGTATAAACTTGCTTATTTTCTTTGTTATCTGTCTCCTCCAGTAGAATATAAGCTATAAGAGGGCAGGGAAGTTCATCTGTTTGACAAAGTATCCATAGACTTGGAAGAATATTTGTACACGCTAGGACCTCAATAGATATTTGTTGAGTGAATGAACGAACACATAAATCCTCTCCTCCTGATCATACTTTTTAGTGTATACCATATAAAAAGAAATTTGAACTTCATAATCCCTAAAGAATAAAATTCAGCCAATGTTGGCTATAATCCAAATTCAGTTTTAGTATAACATAATTTTTTAAAATAATATTTTGTAAAATCCCTACAAAAGTATTAGTAGTTAAGACAATAAATTGGGGCACCTGGGGGGCTCAGTCAGATTCTGTGTCTCCCTCTCTCTCTGCCCATCCCCCACTCAAGCTCTGTCCCTCTCTGTCTCTCAAAAATAGATAACGTTAATTTTTTTTTTTTTAAAAAGGACAGTAAAGGGGCGCCTGGGTGGCGCAGTCGCTTAAACGTCCGACTTCAGCCAGGTCGCGGTCTCGCGGTCCGTGAGTTCGAGCCCCGCGTCGGGCTCTGGGCTGACGGCTCGGAGCCTGGAGCCTGTTTCTGATTCTGTGTCTCCCTCTCTCTCTGCCCCTCCCCCATTCATGCTCTGTCTCTCTCTGTCCCAAAAATAAATAAACGTTGAAAAAAAAAAAAAAAGGACAGTAAATTCTACTTTATATGCTCAATATGTGTAGGAATTTAACAATTTTTATTGATAAACTAGCGAATGAAACACAAATAGACAAGACCATCATTCAACCTGAGCTCTGTTTAAATATAACTTTTTTAATATAAGTCTGTCTCGTAGAGAAGACCCATCATAGCCACTTGAGTCTCATAATAGTGAAAAAGAGTCGACATTCACCTCAAACTTGGAGCACCACAGTCCTTCTGAAAAAGGATTCCTACAGAAAAGTGTACCAAAATCACGCCATAATTAACTGCACAAACAAAATCTATTTGTAGAGAAAAAAGTGTGTTCGAGAATTGAAGAGAAGAGACCCACGGGGAAAAAGATGGTATCAGCAGTCAAATTCTGCTTTAACCAAAAAAAAAAAAAAAAATAGATGGGTGGAGGGTTAAAGAATATATGCATTATAATAACCAAGCTTTTTAAAAGTCTTATCACAGAAAAGTGAAAAGAAGATCCACAAGGAGGATGCCTGAACAGATGCTGATCTTAAATGACTGGCGAACTGTAGATGAGCCTCTAAAAAAGAAAATGAAATACAATTCACCAGGGGAGTTGGGGAGCAAGGATAGCCTTACAGGAGGCAAGTGAAGTTGCTCAGAAATGTTTTTTTGTTTTGTTTTTTTTTTTATTTTATTTTATTTTTTTTAATTTTTTTTTTTCAACGTTTATTTATTTTTGGGACAGAGAGAGACAGAGCATGAACGGGCGAGGGGCAGAGAGAGAGGGAGACACAGAATCGGAAACAGGCTCCAGGCTCTGAGCCATCAGCCCAGAGCCTGACGCGGGGCTCGAACTCCCGGACCGCGAGATCGTGACCTGGCTGAAGTCGGACGCTTAACCGACTGCGCCACCCAGGCGCCCCTCAGAAATGTTTTTTAACACTTTGTCATGATCAGTTTCCAACACACACAAAATTATAGAGTATAGTAGAAAGGAGACCATCTACCTCAACAGATGCCCAATTACAACAATCACAGACAATCTCGGTTTCTTTATGGTTCCCTCCACTTTGTCCACCAAAGGAATTATTTTGAAGCCAACCCCAGACATCACATCATTGTGCAATATGCATGTCTTCAAAGTCGAGGACACGTTTTTAAGATCATAAACACAATACTAGTATCACTCTAGAAGAAATTAACGGGCCCGGGGTGCTACAGGTCAGCAGAAAAGAATGAACTGCATTACCTTTTAGCTACGAGAGGGATAGGGCATCGGGATAAAAAAATCCCGGAAGAGAGACAAATCCCACACCCTCGGAATTCACACTGCCAGCCTGACTGCCTGTCAACATCTCCAACTTCTCCTCCACGTGTGCCTTCACGGCTTGAAGGCCACCTGGCCACCCAGTGCGGTGAGTGAGAGCAGAGGCTTGCGGAGAGGGCTTGATTCCTGACACGTCGCGTGTTAGTGTGTGACACTGGAAGAGCGCCAAAACACCCTAAATCTAATCTATAAAAGAGCATCCACTGTGTAGGTTTTTTAATAAGAGCAAAGTGAAATGGTGCTCATATTCATTCGGCAAAGAATTTAGCACATTAACAAGTGTGCAAAATAGGTTAACTTCCGTTATCACCATTGGGAAGTTATGGTGGGTGAAGATATCAAAATTGGGATTAAAAGTGACGGTTTTCTAAGATATCTAACATACGCAGTTTTAAGCCAGTCTCTAAGTCCATTTGGAGTATCTGAGTATCTTGGGCTGAAATACCCAAGGAATGCTGAAATACCCAACAGAAATTATTTATGTAGGATCAGCAAAGCATGTTCTTCAAAAGCATGTGACATTGTTTATTGTAACATCAACTTTGATATCTTGGCCAAGAGCACCTTAAAAATCTAGCAAAAGCATCACAAAGCAAGGGGGGTGATTAGTATGAAAGGAAGGGCTACGTCCCAAAGACCATTTTGGAGATCAAGCAAATGTTAATGTTTTAGTGACTGATGGAACAGAAGAAATGGAATGAACTACTGAGATTTAGAAGAGGCCATCAGCTGGAGGCACTAAAAGCAACCGGGAAAAAAAAGGAGGGGGGGAATCTAAGACATCATAAAACGGGAAGAAAGTAAACCTAAAGTAACAGATGAAGCCTAAAAGGGTAAAAGAAGCTAAACCAAATATTCCCTGGAAGGGATAAATCCAGAGAGGGAGAATCCTGAACAAGACCCAAAAGTAGCTGATGGTTGAGGACAGGTAAAGGAAGAGGTAAGCAAAGCACAGTGTGAAGATATCTCCAAGAAGCAGCATCTCGCCTTAGCCGCTTTACACAAGATGCAATCATTCTGGGATCCACTTGGGACCTGTGAGGAACAGAGAATAATTCAAAAGAATAAGGATACAGACAAATAAAGTTGGCTCATTTCTTTTCAGTCTTATTGCAGTTGCTGTGGTCTCTCTTGCCTCTGGGACTTTGCACATGCTGTTCCCACTGCTTGGAAGGCCTCATCAGATCCCACATCACCTTGTTGGTTGCTATCCACCCTTTTGGTGTCAGTGGAGCTATCAGCCCCGGAAAGCCTTTCCCGGCTTCTCGAAACCAGATAGAGTTTCCCCCTGGTCACTCCTATGGCAATCTCAATTCCCATCCTATCATGTCCATTTATTTACTCCCCTGTCTCCCATCTCTGTATGGTACACTCCCAGAGAATAAGGAAGATATCTAGTTTGTTACCGTGTCCTCACCATTTCACACAGTGCCTTATTAAGAGTGGGCACTTAATAAACACTGTGGAAAAAAAAAAATCAATGTTTGTATGTATTGAATGCTTACTGTGTGCCAGGCACCATACTGAGCACCTTCCATTTAGCCCTCACAACCTTACAAAATAACTAATGTTATTTCTCCTATTTTATGGGAGAGGGAAGGTTCAACTGAGGTCTGTGATCACCCAGTTAGCAAATGATAGTGTTAGGTTTCAACAGAAAGTTGGGCTGTAAACCTACCCTCTTCATTGGTTACACTCATGGAAGGAAGGGAGGAAGAGGTGGGAGAAAATCAAGGAAGGAAATGCATCCAAACAGCTCTCCAAAGCTTCACTAGCAGTGATGAATGGCAGGGCGAATCGGTTTTATTTTATTTTATTTTTTCTAAGTTTATTTTATTTTTGGGACAGAGAGAGAGAGACAGAGCATGAACGGGGGAGGGGCAGAGAGAGAGGGAGACACAGAATCGGAAACAGGCTCCAGGCTCTGAGCCATCAGCCCAGAGCCTGACGCGGGGCTCGAACTCACGGACCGCGAGATCGTGACCTGGCTGAAGTCGGACGCTTAACCGACTGCGCCACCCAGGCGCCCCTCGCGAATCGGTTTTAAATACTAGTACTTGAAAGAAGGAACAAGTATTATTTTGGATAAACCTAAGAAATGTAAAAATATACATTTGCAGGTGATGAAAAAAGAATCCTCTTGTAAAATGGGCCCATACAGATAAAGAATGTGATTTTATCATTTTTATGTTGGAAGAAATGAGCTTTCCATTCCAGAAGATACTTAAAGAGTGAAACAGGATGTCCTTTCTCAGGGAGTCTGCTGTATTCCAACATTTATTCCTATAACCTCTCAGTGCCTGCCTTTACAAACCTTTAGTCCCAACATCCTGAAGTCCTACCACCTGAGGTCATTATTACCTAAAGGAGGATTCTTGAGCACAAAAACTAGAGGTCACACTTCCTACTGACTAGAATAAGAAGGAAAGAGTTTCCTCTTTCAAAAAGTAAGAAGTGAGAGAGGAACCCAAGATATTCTTAGATGAGAAGCAAAATACACTATAGAAACTAGTTCTGGAAATGTTAACTCTAATTCTAATCTAAAAGCCCAAACTTTAAAGGGAGGTAGAATTCATAAAACTAGTTAGTTTAGCTTCTCAGGAAATGAAACTCACCAATCACTGCACTTCGGCGAATCTTGGCGCATTCGGGACATATTTTCACTTCTACAGAGTTAGGCCGTTTACATGAACATGAATTTTAAACAAGTTTTTATGTATTCGTCTCTTTCTTTGAAAAAGTTGAGGGAATAGAAATAGCTTCGAACA